>NC_070529.1:3081969-3390166 GCF_025433545.1 Fusarium keratoplasticum
TGACGGGAGAAGCCTTTTCTTCTTCTTCTTTTCTTCTGATCTCTGTGCTCAACCATCCCTCTCTTCCCTCCCCCTTCCTTTCTTATACAAAGGGGTATCTCTCTCTCTGCCTTGCTCGACAACCAAGGGGTTCCTGTTCCTGTCTTTTTACAATACACAAGATCCCATATACGAGTACATCACAAGCCGTCAAGATGGTCAGCAAGACAAGAACCTACAACTGGTTCATTGCCATGGTGGCAGCGTCCTGCATGACGCTCTACGGCTTTGACTCCAGTGTTTTCAACGTACGCAAAGCAAAACCCTTCCCCAAACATGACTCGTCTCCCGCCCCCAAGAACGTCCATGGCTGACTCGTATCAAACATGCAGGCTCTCCAAGCCTCTCAGCACTGGCTCGACTGGTTCAACCTCGACCTTGTAAGTCGGCTCCCCTTGCCGCGTCTTGTTCTTGGCATCTCGTGGCTAACCATGGATCGCCCACTCTCTAGAAGCGGGACAGCTACACTGTCGGCTTGATCAACACGTGCTACACCATCGGTGCTATTGTTAGCGGCTTCTTCATTGGTGGCCCCCTGGTATGTTCAACATCCTACATACCCTTGTCTGCCTCCAACTCTTCCCCAAATGCAGCCAAGGGAGCCAAGAGTGTGTGCTGATACCCCCCATCATAGGCCGATCTCTGCGGTCGAAGGGCTGGCATGGCTGTCGGATGTTTCGTCACCATCATTGCCGCCTTCATCCAGGCCTTTTCACCCAAGGGAAAGCTTGGCGTCTTCATTCTCGGCCGAGTCCTCATCGGCATGGGCCAGGGCACAGCTCTGAGTACGTGACCACCCCCCGGCTTCTCGACCTGAAGTTATACCCGTACTAACCCCCACTCAGCTGCCGGTCCCGTCTACATTGGCGAGGTGTCCCCCGCCAGCATCCGAGGCCAGGTCATGACCTTCTGGCAGCTCTTCTACTCTGTCGGTGCCTTCATCGCCTACTGGATCAACTACGCCTGCGGCCTCCACCGCGAGGAGCTCGGCGAGTGGGACTGGCGCATGGTGGTCATCTTCCAGATCATGGTCCCTATCATCGTCATCGTCCTGCTGCCCTTCCAGCCCGAGTCCCCGCGATGGCTCATCAAGAAGGGCAAGATCGACGACGCCCGCGCCGCCCTGCGACGGATCCGTGATACCGAGGAGGAGGTTGAGGAGGAAGTGCTGGCCATCCTGGCTGCCATCGAGTACGAGAAGGAGGCCATCAGCCCTGGCTACGGTGCTCTGTTCAAGGATCCTTCCATCAGGAAGCGTCTCTACCTCGCCTTTGTCCTCAACGTCGGCCAGCAGCTCACTGGCCAGGGCACGCTCAACACCTACTCGACTTCCATCTACAAGCAGGTCTGGACCTCTTCCGAGAAGATGTGAGTTTCCCTCCTGTGCTTCTCAAGTATAGTGCTGACTCTTGGACTGTAGCAACCTCATCAACGCACTCTGGGCTACCATGGGTATTCTATTCACCCTCAACGCCGTCTGGACTGCTGATCGCTTCGGCCGCCGCTGGCTCTTCATGGTCGGAGCTGCTGGTATGGCCGTCTGCATGCTCATCGTCCCTGTCATCGGTCTCGCGACTCCTACCCCCAAGTCGGAGCCAACTGCCATTGGTATCGTCGTGATGCTGTACCTCTTCATGTAAGCTCATACACCCTCATCTAAACCAACACACCTAACAGAATATCTACAGCTTCTTCTACAAGCCATCTTGGGGCGCCGGTGTCTGGATGTGGACCAGCGAAGTCTTCTCGGCCAACGTCCGATCCCAGGCCGTCGGAATGGCCTCGCAGTGCCAAAACGTCGCCAACACCATCTTCCAGCAGTTCTTCCCCACCTTCCTCGCCAAGACGGGTCTCAAGTGCCTCTTCTTCTTCTTCGGCGTCAACATCCTCCTCGGCATCTTTGTCTTCTTCTTCATCCCCGAGACAAAGGGCATCGCCCTCGAGAACATGGACGCCATCTTTGGCGGAGCCGACCACACGGAGAAGGGAGCCCAGATGATCGGCGTCGAGGTGACTCCTGCCGTGGAGCTCAAGGATGGAGCTGAGATCCAGCAGGCTGAGAGGAAGCGCGAGGATGTTTAAGGGAAGGGATTTGAGGAGACGCCTCTCTGGTAGACTTTTGTATGAGCCATGATGAGACAGGCAGTTGTTTTCATACGCTGTTTTTGTGTAGATACCAAGATGGAGTCAATACATGGGTATGCCCCTGAAATGTTTATGTGTGTTGGTAAAGGTCCCGAGTGAGTTGGTGAGATTTCGAGAACAGCTCTATGATTTGAGTTGGGGGTAATTGATTCTTTTTCTCACAGGGCATTATAGTCAGCGAATGCATCAAATTGATCATATGATGGAAGGACCTATCCTGGCGATCAACGCAGCTCTGTAGGTAGATTACTCCAGCAACAACGTTCCCTTGGCCCCTGGAATCCTACTATATAGGTGCTCTAATGAGTCGATCATATAAGAGTTCATATCCAAGCCAAAGGCATTCATACTTTCAACATATTGCATAGCATCTCTCGTCTTGGGACTATTGCGAAAGTCGGGTTCAGGGGTAAAAGTCACTTGGCAAACAAGGCAGGCAGATGTAGTAGATAACGACAGATTGTATTTGCAAAAGGAAAAAAGTATAATACTGGAAAAGGCAAAAAAGGATGTAAAGCTATGTGCAGGAAGAAGAAAAACAGTCAACAAATCATCTCTCTTTCAGCATCGTTTGTTCACGACCACCCCCTTTTCTCCCTCTTTCAACCCCACTCATCCACCTCTTTGTCGCAACTTCTTTTCGGAGACAGGATTATCCTTGTCAATCTAGTAGCACTGGGAGTAGTAGTCGTTGATCTTGTTGCACTTGTAGGGAGACACGCAGGCGGTGGGGCCGCTGTAGTTGATGCCGCCGCACTGGCCCCACTGGGGGACGGTGCCGACGGGCTCCTCGGGCTCCTCAGGCTCCTCGGGGTCGGGGTTGTTGCCGCCGGTGCCGGAGTAGGTGCTGCCGATGGGACCGAACTTGATGTTGGAGAAGCTGACGCTGGAGTTGGGGACCTCCTTCTCGAGAGTGGCGGGGACACCAGAGTCCTCAGGGCAAGAGCCACGAGCAGAGCCGGGAGTCTTGGAGCCCTTGGGGTAGGTAGAGTCGAGCCAGAGCATGTTGGCGTAGTGCTAGAATGTCACGTTAGTGTCTTGTCCGAGACTCAGGGGTTAGATACTCACGTCGTGCCACAGGCTCATGACGAGAACCATGGGCTTGGCGAGGGCGTCGTTCATACCACTCCAGCCACCCTTCTTATTGAAGTCATCGGGGTCGTTGAATGCAACCTTCTGGGCCTTGCAGAAGCTGTCGGTGACGGAGCTGCCGGGGTTGTTGGCAATCTCGGACTGGGGGTTGCCAATGACCTTGCCGTTCTGAACATAGAGACGCTTGATCTCAGAAAGCTTGCCGTCGCTGCCCTTGATGAACTGGGTCACGACAGTCACCTTCTTGGTGGTATCAACGTTGAAGCCGGAGCCGGGACCGTAGAAGGTGTGGTTGCCCTGGCGGTAAGGGTTGAAATCGCAACCATCGGGATCGCAAGTTCCAGCATAGCGAGTAGAAGAGTAGGTGCCACCGCAGGCATCGCCCTCGCAGGACTGCTGGGTGAGGCTCTTGCAGGGATGGGGAGTGTAAGCCGTGGAGATCTTGTTGGCCTCCCAGATATCCATCTCAGGGCAGCAGGTGCCGTACTTGCCAACACCGGCGTTCTTGTCGCTGGCGGAGGGCTGCCAGTCGTCGGAGTTGGCCTTTGATGATTGTCAGTAACTACCCCTGAAAACTGGTAACTCGAGATACTCACAACTCCGTTGATGAACTTGACATCGCGAGGGCACTGGGCATCGCAGTAGCCAGTTCCGTACTTGGCACCGGCCTTGTTGGTGCTGAAGCGGCTCTTGCCACCATCCTTGTCCATGGAGACGAAGTAGAGGGCGCCGTTCAGGCCGCATCCGATGTTGTTGACATCGACATCAAAGGTGAATTCGTTGCCCAGGAGGTCGAACATCTGGTAGTTGTTCTCATCCTCCATGAGGTAGAGACGGCTGCCAACATTGGTGCTGTATGGTCCAACAGTCACAAACTTGAGGTTGAGCTGGTTGCCGCTCGAGGTGACTCCGTAGGTGCCAGAGTAGTCGGCACCATCAAGACAGCACTTGTCAGCGCAGGTCTTTCCATCGGGGCAGAGAGTCTTGTCCCAGGTGTTGCCGGTGTAGCAGTTGGTGCTGCTGGAGGTGCTATGGGTCCATCGCCAGTTGGCGTCAACCACGACAGATCCGCGGACGTTGCTGCAGCCGCTGGATGTGCACTTGGACCAGGTCAAGGCAGGCTTGCTTTCGGCGTTGAGGGTGCAGGCTTGCTGGGCACGGGCGGTTGCCAGCAGAGCCGAGGCGGTGGCGAGAATGCGGTACATTGTGAATTGAGGTTGTATCCTTTGTTTGAGTGGGTGATGAGGTTGTTGAGATGAGGCTGATGAGGAGTATCTGAGATGGGAGGTCCAACACCTTATATAGTCGTCTGCTCGTCCATGGAGTGGTGGCAATACACAGTTGACAAGGCCATAGTCGTTAGTCCCTAGCTCATCGTGAGCATGTTGAGTATGGAGTCGTGGCTGTGGAAGCCGTGATGCCGATAGAGAGCTCCAGCTTCACTCCCCAGACCAAGACCGGGTTTCGGGCCGCCTCTTCCCTCCAAGGCACTGCCTTGCTGCCATCGCCACTAGCCCATCCGAGCTCCTCAGTTGATGAACTGAGAGAATAGGCGCACCAAGACCAGAGAGCCATCACCTACAGACATCGTGACATCCAAGTGGTGTAGGTGGGTACGCTCTAGAGCCTCTGGTCTCCTGGCTCATCTCCGCTTACCGTCCAGAATGGTAAAGATGAGATGATTTCCCACAAGAGACCATGAACAACAACCGCATCGGTCCGCCTTTCCAGGATGAGGTCGACCTGTAGCCTCCGAAGAGGCTGCACTCGCTTTGCCTCCTCATTGGAGGAGCTCCCCAGGTTGCGCCCAGGACAGCCATATGTGAGTGGCTAGGGATGCCTCGAGGGAGACGTCCTTCTCCGGAGGCTCGAAAGCGGCTGTCATCGTTTCCCCATTCTCGGGCCGTCGCTTCCATCGAGCGTCTGCCGTGAGCTAACGGAGCGTGGACCTGAGGCCAAGGACGGATCATCCGGTGATCGGATACCCCCCCTGGAAAGGCAACTGAGCGGGAGAGCTTCACCCCGCAATCTTATTCAGACATTCGCCTCCCAGGCTAGCAAGCCATTTAGCCGTGTGCGTCGGCAAGGGAAGCCATCCCATGACTGGTCGAAGGATTCTCGAGCGTCAAGGCTGAGGTGTTGTAGGCTAGAAAGGCGCTTGCCACGGGCGAAGGGCCTTCGTACGGGTCGTTTTTGCCCGAGTTTCCGACCAAAGCCGTGAGTGAACTCGAATAAACTGCAATTTTAGCCCAAGAGCGAGCAGTCAAGTCCGAGGAGTCTCGTGGTATAGGCGAGATGACGGAGAAGATTGCCCTTTGCACACATGGAGGATTCATGAACAGAAAATTGGGCATCCCAGAAAGCAGTGAGCCCACCCGATATTCTTTCAAGTACGTACTTGTTCGTACGAGGTTGTCCTATGTTAGCATCAATAGTTGCCTCGATGTGTCTCCCATCAGAGTCTTGTTGGAGAGGAAGTGCCCCTCGGCGCTTAAGCCCTCCTGTGTTTCGTTCTCCATAACCGCAGATTCAATATTGGCGCTTCAACTGCATAGAGCTGAAATCCCGTATTGCCCTTTCTCGACAATAGGGCTCGAGACGAACACGCGTGAAGTCATCGAGTGAGACGGGTCGACGGCACTTTCGGGAATGCAGCCGTCGGTTTCCACTCGCCTTCCAGCTAGTTTGACGCTCACGATGATGAGGATGTGCGACCATCGTCACATTGAGGCTATCGTACGTTGCTCATGTGCCATCTTGTCTATCCCAGACCGACACTCGAGTCATGTGGCAGGCAGAACTTGCGGAGCCGTGGACCCCCTGACGGACAAGGTAATAAGGTTGGAGAGCTTCCCGATCCAGATCCAGCATTTTGCGGGTTTTCCATGAGAGGTCGTGCATACATGGGTCTGGAATCACCACGTTGCCTTGTGAGGAGGGCCTTGGGTAGGGGTCTCGGCGAATCTATGTCCGGCAGGCACCTTGGCGATAAGAGGTCGCATGTGATGGCCAGGTCGCAGTAACTAATTAGCACCAAATGAATGGCGTTTATGCTTCAAGCGTTGAATGGCTGGTCGGTCCGGGGAACTTATGAATTAGCTTTGGTAGGATCTGCGGTAGCTGTCGAGCGAGGTCTTGATGTTTCAGGGTTCAAGACAAAGTCAAACCCTGATCCTTCGCCATCGAGAAAGTCTATCAAAGCAGAGAGGGCCCTTCAGCCTTGTCCTGCCGAGGCAAAGACAAGGCAGATGCGATCCCTCAGCCACTCGGCCACCGCAGGCCGAAAGGTGGCCCTGAACCCTAGACGCTGGCTCGGGTCGAACCGCCCTATGGCAGTCGCCAAGCCGGCCGGTACTCCAGACCGGAGGGAATGACCGCACGTGGAGGAGGTGGCCGAGATGCGACAGTGATGTGACTTCCCAAAGGAGCATGCGGGGTGCTCGAGTGGCCGTGGTGAGTGGTGGACGGATTCGATCGTGGAAGGGGTTCCTCCGGATTGTCCCAATATGGACAGCTTCTTGGTGTGATGGGATGGATGGTTCGACAGGCGAGGCAGCAAGGGATAAGCGGCTAGGGTAGCATGCAGCAGCACCCATTCTCGGGCTCCGGAAGGCCGTTCAATGCCGGTGTTTCAGGGCCATGATGAAGGTTGATGGTGTCGCGATTGGGTAGAGCTTGGTCTGGAGGTCAAAGTCAGGTGGCACACGTGACGACCAAATGTCGTGGTCATCACCTGCATCCTCCAGGCATGGATGCTTCAACCGCCCCCTTAATCAAGCATCATGCATATCATGTCACCTCTTTTTGGATGGAAGCCACTTTATTGCTCCTTCGAGGATCAACCTTGGCAACCTCCCTCCGAGGGCACAACCATAACCATGCTACCACAGCGTCCATCCATCAGGCGTCGGCTCAAAACACCCCTTTTGCACTAATATATTCTACAAAGGTGGTACTGGTACTGCACAATACTCTACACCTCGCCTCCATCCATCCATCCATCCTGGCTGGCTGGATGGCTGGCACATCCCCGTTTCCACAATTACCAACGTCAAAAACCGTCCACTGAGGAATCCATATCCTCCCGAGACGCCGTAAAACATCCCTGAGTCCCAAAGCCACCGCCCCAAAGCTTTTGCTCGCAAAAACAAGACTCCCGAAATGTGACTGATAGGATAGATATATGCAATGCCCTTGTGTCTTGGAACGAACTCGCTCACTGAACACGCACGGGTTGCCAGCGTAGGTGAGTGATAGACGGCGTTCGGCTAAGCTGTCTGTCACTCTTGCTTGGCGACCGTGAACTTTCACTCGCCCGAGCTTCAGGGGCTGCTCTTCTTTCTTGCTGCTTTCCATCTGTAGGTTCCTAAACAATACGAGGGTCTTGGAAATGAAGATTTTTGCACTGGCGAGGAAGCCTCTGATCTCGCTCATAGAGATATCCACAGTTGGCACACAGGGTCTAGGAACCGTCAGTAACAAGTCAACAAATCCTTGAGGAGCTGCACCTACCCTTGGGCCTGCAGGGCCGTCTCGCACTGCCCAGACGCTGGTGCCCCATATCTGGCAATGCCAGCATCTCCACTGGAGTCTCTCTTGGTCCGTCAGAGCTCCGCCGCCTCCATATCCGCCCACGTCTGGAGTTCCTCGCCCTCCCGGCGTCCCTCCTCGGCCCAGCGGACTCAGGCTTCGGAATCTCCGCTTCTTCTTGGACCTCTCGCCTCGTCCCATCCGCTCCTCCTCGACCTCCATCGGAGCGCCAAACGGTGTGCCGCCCAACATGCCTGTCGTGGAGCTGAACCGTGCCGTCTCCCGACGTAACCGACGGACTTGACGCTCTCGGTCGCCTTCTCGCTTCTCGATCTCTTCATTGCTCAGGAACTCTACCTTGGGTTCCCAGTCATCTCCTAGGTGGTCGGGATCATATCTCCAACCAGCCTCCACACCATGGGCGGCATCGTTTGGCAGTTCTTGCTGTAGCCCACCCCATCCGGCCACAAGTCCACCCGCCTCGCAGGCCTCCTTCTTTAGTCGCAGGACAGCCTCATAGATAGCATGTGTCATGGCTGGAATCCACTCTCCGGTAAGTCCTAGGTCAGCACACGTCACCTTGGCAAACGCCTCAGCAGTGCCTGGTGGGTGCAGAAGAGACCATTCAAACTTGTCTGTGTACAACATTGAAGCCAGATTAAGGTTCAAGTTGATGATGCATCGATATGTATCGTCAGGGTTGTAGTCATCAGAATCGGGGAGAATGGGAGTCGCCTCAGCTGTCACATCTGGGGCCTGTGTCTGAGATGGAGTGGGTGCGCCTCCTGTCTGCGCAGGTGTGTCTGGTCGAGAGGTGCCTCGGATCGCAGAAGCGGGAGACTCGTCCCGAGACTTGAGAGCGAAGCTTGGTCTTGGGGTCAATCCGCTGGCCGTCGGTTGCGGGAGAGAAGGAGCCGGCTGCTCTGCATGGAACAGCGGGTGGAGGGCAACGCCCGCATACTCCTCGAGCTGTGTCCGAATCTGTTTGCTGATCTCGGCGATGGCGTTTTGCCTGTGAGGAAGGTCGAGATCCTGCACCAGAGTCTGAGCAAACTGGTCGGTCGAGATCAGCGTCTCGTGGAGATTCCAGCAGAAAATATCTCGCAGCTTGTAGGGCACCGTCATCTCCTGTTGTCGATACTGAGGGAGGGAGATATCGACGGTGTTGGGATTCGGTGTTGGAAATGGAGGCGGGGGGACGAAGGCCGGAACATCCAGGTCGATCCGGATCGGAATCAGTGTGAGCGGCAATGTAGCCTGTACCGCATTCTGCTGATCACTCCGAGCCAGGCGATGCTTGGCCATCCAATCGCGCCAAATGCCCTGGACGTCGACGGGCTCCTTTGTGTCCTTGCCTGCCTTCTCGGCGATGTCTTGCCTGCTGACCGAGTCCTCCTTGCGCAAGCTTCTCAAGCCGGTGGGTCGTCTTCGGGTGTCGTCGCTATCCTCATCCAGGTCGTCGTACCCATCTTCGGCGTAGTTGATGATGGTGGTGCCTCGCTTGGTCGTTCTCGAGACGGGGCCAGAGGGCGCGCTCGGCAGTACGGGGGTGAGGAGAGAGTTGTTGTAGCCGCGCAATCGCGGCGCGTAGCTCGACAAGAACGCCTGGGGCTTTGATCGTTCCATTGTGTGCGTTAGGGGACCTCGAGGGTCATCCTATGCTGGACCAGTAAAGGGAGCTATGCCGACGCGCGAGGACTCGTCTCTCGCTTTTGCTCCAGTGCGCCGGGACGCGAAAAAGACCACCAAGGTGCCGGGACCTGTGCGAAAGTGATGGAAAGTGCACAGTCGTGGAATGGGAGGGGACGTGGTGACTTTGGCGTGTCTGTTGTGATGGCTTCAACGCTCGATGCTTGATGGAGTCGCGAACTGGGGGCCTTTTTCTCAATCGCGTCGCTCACTGTCTGCCACAAATTCGGCGTTTCCCTTGGAGAGCACTGACCACCTATGTGTTGTATTATGTAAGCGTGCGTGATCGCCTACCCTGGACCTTCACATCAGAAAGCCTGGTTTTCTCTCAGCAGCTGTGAAGTTGGGATGACTCGTTGATACCAGCTGAATCTGTAATATTATTCCATCTTAATTTCTATACGTAATTTCTTCCTACTCTTAATAGGTTACTGGTAACCATGTGCATGCTTGATGATAATCCAACTAACAGTGACGAAGTATGTACGTGAATGAACCCCTGACTTCCCCGAAAACCGTTACAGCGATCCACATAATGAAATTCAACCGTTGCGCAACACATTCGTGTATTACATCTCGACCCAATCAGTATTCCCGGGGGCACACGATTAATCAATAGTCGTCACTCAGAACGGCGTCTGCCCAATTCTGGCAGTCGTTAGTGGTGATCACCTCGTCGACATGGTAGACTTACATGTTTCCCTCTGGGTAGAAGCGGCAAACGTCGAATACTCTGCATGGTTCAGACACGCTGTATGCTCTCGCACAAGCGATGTGGGTTGTTTGTGACCACATGCACTGGGCTGTGGTTGTCAGCTTCAAGCTCGCATTGCGAGAGCTAGTGGCCACTTACACCAGTGAAGCCAAGGCTCCTTTCCATCGCTGATGGGCTGTCCCGTGTAAAGCCTCTCTTGCGAAAGCCAAGCATTCACGGCATTCTGAAGAGGTGTGTCGTGGACAGCATCGCACTGGGTAGCTGTCTGCTGAAAGATGTTTTCACCCTGCAAAGGTCGGAGCTCAGGAGGTGCGTGACTGAAGGGTTGCGCTCCGGATCCCATCTGATTTGCCCAATACTGTGCGTAGGCTGCGAGATCTGGGCTCCAGCCTAGAGGGTTGATGCCCTTGGCCTGACGGGCTTGGTTGATTGTGTTGATGGCAAGGACGAGGTCGTCGTTTGCGGAGACAAGGGCGGCGAATAGGAAGAGGGTCAAGGAGGCAAGAGTAGGAATGAGCATCATAATGAGAATTCTCGGAGTTTTCTATAGAGGAACGAAGGAGTGATACTCAGATGCTGGTCAATAGGGAGATGTGATGGTAGGATTTCTGCAGAGGTCGGGAGTTATTAAAGGAGAGGGATCATGAATTCTCTGGGACTTCGAAAGTAACTGTTTTAAGAGAACAATTGCGAGGAAAGAACGTCCTTCCTCCCATTACCTGCAATTGCTTAACTTGGTAGCAGCCGTTTATTGAAGGCAAGTCCGCACATGGGCTGAGTCCTGCCATGTGGGCTTGATAATACCTTATCCATCGCAGGCACATGGTTCTGAGACGTGGCATTGGCACCAACACTTCCAATCTTAGGTATTTCATGATAGTTTCAAATATTTAATTATAGGCCTTCCCCGTCAACATGGGACTCGAGTGTAGTCAAAAAGCACAGGTCGACCGTGTAAGTGCGCCAACTGCCGTGATTCGTCAAGATTCCATGATGGGCCTTACTAAGTACCCGGACCCACGAATGACGTCTCGCGGCAAAGCAACCCCGGATGTTAAAACATTTCTCGATTTCTCAACCCCGGCTTGACCATCACCACTTACATCCACCAAAAAAACCCTACCTTTCACACTCGCCCTCACAACGCAAAAATGGCCTCTCGCTCGACACCAATCGTTTCCTCGATCCTGCGCCAGCTCCGCTCGCAGCCCCAGCGCATAATCCGCGCTCGCCCCGCCGCAGTTTTCCAACCCTTGATCGCCTCCCGCGCGGCGCATTCGATCCCCCGCCCGCCGACGCAAAAGTACGCGCAGCCCAACCGCGAGCAAGCACAGCCCGGAGAGGAGCCCAAGAGCGAGGGCGACCGACCAGAGATCAAGCCGTCGTACTATCAGCTGTCCTTCACCTGCGTGCCCTGCGGCCATCGCTCCCACCACAACGTCTCCAAGCAGGGCTACCACTACGGCTCTACGCTTATTACCTGCCCTGAATGCCGAAACCGTCACGTCATCAGCGATCATTTGAATATCTTTGGCGATCGCAAGATCACCGTCGAGGATCTCATGCGGGAAAAGGGACAGCTCGTCAAGAGAGGAAGCCTGGGTGAGGACGGCGATATTGAGTTCTGGCCAGAGGAATCTCTTGCTCAATCTGAAGAGGGGACTGGAAAGACCGAGACTTCATAAGTCGCCATATGGATCCAAAGATGTACGAATAAAGATAAAGGAGCACCATGTTATATTATAGAGTAGAGGGCATTGGGTGGCGTTGGTAGGATACCCTTCTCATAGACAAAACATATTGATAAAGATTCGCCTTGGTGGCGTTGTGTATTTTCCCAATCTCATCTACAGTGAACTTTTATATATCCACAAGCTAACGCCTTGAAATAGGTGCTGTCTAATGCCGAAGACTCCCAAACGCCACTTGATGCTCGACACAACTTGTTCACCACCGCTTGTACGACTGCCTCATCACCTTTTGCTCCTTGGATCGCGTCTTCTTCCGCTCCTTGTTCTTCTCAAACTTCTTCCGCTTGTCCCGTCCATACTTCTCAGGGTGCGCGAGCGCCTCGATCTTTCTCTTGCTCGACCGCTGCTCTCTCTTGGCCCTCACTTCCTCCCTGATCGCCAGCAGCTGCTTCGTGTACTCGGCCGTTCCAAACTTCTTCTGCAGGGCATCCATGAGAATCTGCGCTCTGGTCTTGAGGCCCTCGTGCTTTGTCTTGAAGAGCTCATCGTTCGAGAATGGCGGCGCAATCGAGGGGTCGGTGAGGTTGTGCAGCGGCACTAGGATGGTCTTGAGAGATGGCTGCAGGCGATCCAAAGGAGACCTGCGGCAAACAGTCTCAAGAACCTCCATAGCAGCAACCTTGGGCGTGATGGCCACCGCTCTGGGAGGGATCTCCCTTCGGATGATGTGAGACAGCTTCCAGAACAGATGCTGGAGATCCGTCTTTCGTTGCTTCTCCTCGACTTCATCAGCGTCCTCCTGTTCCTCTGCCTGTTCCTCGCTTTCGCTCTCTTCTTCTTCTTCGACGGGAGGTCGCACGGGCAGGCGAGGAGCCAGGAAAACGAGAACCTGGACAGCCTCTGCTCCCAGTTTCTCATCCACATCACGAGTCGCCACAACACCAAGCGCCTGTCTGACAAGATCCTGTACCTTTGCCAGATCAAGTTCAAGTCCATAGCTGCCCTCCACCGCCTCGCCAATAGGGGTGCTACCAGCCTTCTGTGCGAAATCAGCCAAGAAGGAGCTGATCAGCCCGATGGATGCCACCTTGACAGGTGTATCAGGATGAGAGAGACACTTGGCAATGTTCGCCCACATGTCCTCACTATTGCTTGCCAGGATCTTGTCGGGGAACACGGTCATAGAGGCTCGGACAACTCCCAGCGCAGCCTCCAGAAGCTCTCCGTCAACTTCACGGATATCCTCAGCTTCGATGACGCCGTTGACCTTGGAAATAACAAGCTTGAAGTCCTTCTTGTTCTTCGAGGCGTTTTCATGGGCTTCGAGGTAGTAGCCAAAGACTTGAAGGGCAAGCTTGATAACTGCCTCGTTCCCATCCTTGTCGAGCCACGAACGCAACAGGCCCAAGAAAGTCTGCGTCCTCTCCTTGTCAGCCTTGCGGAAGATCTCCTTTAGCAGCTCACCCGCTGCAAGTCGACACTTCTCGCTGTCATCGTTGGCAAGGACAAAGAATAGCGGGAGGAAACAAGTGGCGGCAACCTCCTGGACGAAGTCATCGGAAGACTTCATGAGCAACAGGTGGACAATCTCCATGACAGACAGACGACCACCTTCTCGGTCGTACTTGAGATTGGCGACGATAAAGTTGAGCTGCTTGGCCCAACGGGCCTTCTTCTGAGGGTACTCTCGAATGAACTGGAAGAAGGCGCCTCGTGCCAGATCACGAGTATCCTTGTCGTCGTTGGTGATCATGACTGTTCCGACATAGTCCATAGTGTCGTAGATGGCTGCGGTTTCGATATGTCGGTCCAGAACCGATCGCAAAAAGTTGAATGTGACGTGTCGATACAGGGGCTCCGTCAGATCATCCTTAAGCTTGGCAAGCAGCATGTCGATTGCCGCGTCCTTGACCGGCACATCTCGGCGGTCTCGAAGGACAACAGCCAGCATCTTGAGCGCTGCTTGAGACAGGTCAGTCGTGGTAGAGACCGCCATCGAGATACCCTTTGTTGCTTCCTTGACAGCAACCTTGTAGAGCTTATCGGCCTGGTCATCAGGGAATGGCACCTTGACGATGACAGCCAGTAGTCTGAAGGCTGAGATCTTCACCTCATCCTCGCCGCCCACAAAGGCATCACCCAGAATAGGGACAAAGCCAGAGATGTTGGCAGCATTCCTCAGGCTGTCGTGCTTCTTCAAGATGGCCCGAAGAATGTCGACGGCGAAGCGAATGAGCTTGTAGGTGTTCTTGGTTGTCCTACCTCGCTCGCCGCTCTTCTTGGCACCCTTCTGGACCAAGTACTTCTTGACCCGCGGATCGATCTTCTCTTCAACTTCGGGCTTCTGTGAGTTGTAGACGTCTTGAATGACCTCGTAGCAGAAGACCAGAGTGTCGCGGCTTTCGGCAGCTGGGTTTTGAAGGAGACCGGCAGTAATACGCGTCATGAGAGCATCAATCTTGCGAATCATCTTGAGGTCAACCTTTTGCATCAGGAGGGCTCGCAGAGGCCTGACAAGCTCAATGAGCTGGTTGACGGACGCATTCTTGGCAACCAGCTCCATCGAGTCCTGACTCTTGCTGCTCTTGATCTCCTTTGTCTGGCTGGTGTATCCTTCGGCATCCTTCTCCTGTCCGATCACGCCGAAGATGTCGTCCATAATAACCATCACGATGGTTGGAAGGCAGTAGTCCAAGTCACCAGGAGAGTAGCCAGGGATGACTGCAACCAAGATCGAGTGCATCGTGTACGAGAGCACATGAAGCTGGTATCCTCTGGTGAGAGCTCCTCGAAGTTCCCTGAGAATGAAGCCAAAGAATGAGGGGCCAAGGTTGACAGCAATCTTGACCAGGGTATCTCGAGCCATGTCTCGAGCCTCCACAGATTTACTTCGAAGAATGTGGCTGATATCCGTCAAGACACCGGCCAACTTCTGATCCATTTGCTCCGAAGGTAGGAGTTTCAGGAGCCTGATGATGACCACACCAACAGGGACACGGTAACTGACCTCTGACTCATCCTTCAGATGAAGATGCTTGATGAGCGTGGGCAGGAAGGAGTTTTCTACCTCGGCATGCAGCTTCTCTGACTTTGGAATCGTGAGAGGAAGCCTTGTGCTGGTGGATGACGAGGCATCGACTTGGTCCACTTCCATGCGTTCCTCTGGAATCTCCTCAGATGCAGCAATGAGGGCATCAGAAAACTTGCCCAGGAGACGGATTGTCTGTTTCTGAAGATCGGGCTTTGACTCGACGTAGCCGATGTACCTCTGGAAGGTAGTACGGTAATGCTTCCAGTGCAGAGACTTTGCCAGGTTACCGATAGTATTGGTCGCCTGAGCACCGAGTCCATGGTCATCACTTCCATCAGTGCGACCGAAAATGAAATGCTCCAGAAGTGGGATAAAGAACTGAGCAAGATTCTGGCTACCCATCTCCTTCTGGCTGTTGGCAGCCTCGAGAATCTGAAGAGCCTCCAATTGCCTCGAGGTCGCAGGACTCAGAATGTTGAAGAAGAAGGTTGGCTCTGCAGTCTCCTCTGTCCTGTCATTCAACAAGGCGCTGAGGTCGGCAATGGGCTCCCACTCGGGCATTGTCATTATGAGGTGTCCCATGACCCGGAGATACTCTCGTCGAGCGGTGTCGGAGGGTTCGCGGGCCCCGACATAGAGAGCAGGGAGGATGACGTCTCGCAGGTAGGTGTCGAACTTCTCCTTTGACGCATCAACTGTACAAGCAGCCACATCTCGAATGAATCGTCGAATGCCATCGGCCGAGTTTGATGAGAGAATTCCAAACTCTTCGTCGTCTCGAATATGGAAAATCAGGTTGTGAAGCAGAGGAAGCCACTGCTTTGGAGTGAGAGGGACCTCCCGGTCACCTGAAATGGAACTGAAGGCGGCGAGACGTTTGTCGTAATCTGGCTCCTCGATCCGACCCTCTTTGAACGAATTGAGGGCTTCGCAGAGTCCAGCAACTTCCACCAGATCATTGTCTTTCCCAGCGAGAGCCAGCAACGCCCTTGACAGGGACTGTCGGTTCTCTTGGTCCTTGAAATAGCTGTAGAGAGATGAAACAGTGTCGTATACGTCGTCAAGGAGTGATCGGTCCTTAACGGCATTGGAACGTGTGACGTATTGTTCAACAATGAGGAGGATTCTACCCTTGAGCTTAGGGCTGACTCGTCGCGGGGGTTGGTTCAGGAGGAAGATGGAAATCTTGATCACAGACTGAATGTCCTGGGGATCCTGAACAATCGGCGCCAAAGACAAGATGGTCTCCACACAAGCTTCTAACAGGTCATTGCTGAGGCCTGACATATCCAGAACGGTTGTGATCTGGGCTAGGATCGCTGCAGCATTCGTGTCAAGGAGCTCGGCTTTGATAACCTCGTTGTACTCCGACTCTTGAGCGGGCGCGGTGGCAAGCTTCACTAGGTTGCGAATGATTGCTAGCACATGAATCTTGACCTCGTCCTTGCCTTTGGTTGAGAGGGTCTCAATGACCTTGGGAAGAACTCCATCCGGAAGAACCTTGTCGTGTGGCGCGAGGAAGAGAGCGACACGAGGAAGAACTGACCAGGTCGAGAAGAGCTGCAGCATGCCCGACACTCCCTGAGTCGTCTCGACAGGTAGATTGTCAAGTCTTGGAACAACAACCTCTTCAATGATGATGTCTTGATACGGCGCCCACTGGAAAGACTGTGCGTTTTGGAAGAGCGCATTCAGACATTTCAGACCAGTCGAGCGGATCACTCTGAGAAGAGAATGTGTGCTGGCCTTCTCCTCCTCCTCCTCGTCAGGGGGGTTTTCCGGATCCGCGCCGTGTCCGCTCAGTTGTCGACAGGCGAAAACAAGGCAGTAAAGAACTGCATTGAGGAGGGTTTCGACATAGGGCGTTGCGTTGTTTCCAAGCTCGGAGATGACAGAGGAAATCATGTTGAGGAAGCCCATTTGCTTTCGAACAGGGAGCAGGGGTTCGTCAAATATCTTCTTGGATGCGCCGACAACCTTGACATCCTTCAGCTTTCCGGTGGCGATGTCCAAAAAGCTGCCCATATCCTCAACGCTGAGATTTCGCAAGACAGCAAGCCTGGTTGCGTGAAGTCCGTGGCGACCACTCGCCGCGCCCTTCTTGGAGATGGTTCGACCATAGAGCAATCGAAGGAGGACAGGCATCAACTCGGATCGGTGTTCCGCCTTGATGGCACTGTCATCCTGAAGGAAGACAGTAAGCTCGTTCTTGAACCGAGCTTCGTCAAGGAGAAACTCGAGGTTTTCTTGGTAGGTCTTGATGGCTTCTTGCTTCCACGCAAGGATAGCCTTGAGAGTGACCTTCTGAACTTCAACATCACCATTCTCCATCAGCTGAAGAAGTGCAGCATAGACTTCTTCGTGCTGGTACAGGACTCGAGGGTTGATGAACTGCGAAAATACGCCAACCATGGCTTTGCGATCCGCGAGAGACCAGGTAGCGCCTTCAGAGGTGTCTTGCTCATCAGCCGAGTCAGGGGTTCGGTCGTCGTCGCGCGCCCATGCGAGAAAGTGTGGAACAAGTTGACGAGACCTTCTCTCTGCAATAGCAGGGATCGCGTTGAACACTTTGAGCGCGCGGGATCTAGAGTTACCAGCCGCAACCTCTGCTGTCCGTTGCTTCTCGTCGAAACTTTGCAGCATCAAGTCATCTGGGCGGTCAATGGCCTCTTCCACCTCATCGGCAACTTCTCCAAGCCGGCGAACTGCGGTGCATTCAAAGTCGGAAACAAAAGTTGGACCCGAAGAGTGGGTTTCTGATTGTGAAGGGCCCCAGCGAGCCGAAGGAACCTTGAGCCAGCGGAAAGCAACCTCGCAGACTGCTTCCTCTCCAGCCTTGGTTTGGGTGATTTGTTTCATTGTCTCCACGGAATCATCCCAGACGGGCGAGAGCTTGACTGTCAGCATACCGTAAAGGAAAGACGGAACTGCTTGCTGCAGCCACGACTTGTCCTCAAATGACGCGTAATTCTGACCCAGCTTGCGAAGGTGCATAGCAATTGTTCTTGTGTGTGCGAGGCCCAGGGGAGTCTGCTCAACTTCGATCATAGTGTCAACGCTGTTGAAGGTATCTGTAACCGGGTTGAGTGTCTTGAGCAGCTCCAAAGATGCCAGGCGAATTTCGTGAGACGGAGAGCTCAGGTTCTCAATCAATGACTTGATGACTGGATCTTCTTCGCTTGTCGAACCCTCACTGCTTGTGCTGCTTTGTCTCTCAGTCGTCTCTTTGCTTCGAAGAATCTCCTCATAGGCAAGATAGGCGTGGAGGAAGCCAATAGACTGTGCGAAGCGTGGTACAGCAGCTCGCAGCAAAGGGCTTAAGGCAATGTCGACAGACCCGGCAGCCTTGCTCATACGAAGGTAGGCATGGAATCCTTGGCCAACAATAAAGTGAACCTCATCAGATGCAAGAGAGGAGGAAGGTCGCAGAGCCAACTTGAGTTTTCGGAGTAAAAGTTCGGCGATGCGAGCGTTTGTGGACGGATGAACTGTGGTCAGCTCCAGAATTCGGAGCAGAGCAGAGTACTTTGGCAGACACCTGTCCCTCCAGACCTGAGGATCCTTGTTGTAAGGTCCCCTCTCAGGGAAAGGCGAGATCTCCAAGCGCTCAAACTTGGAAACGATCTGGTCCTGCCAGGCTTGCGGCATCCGGCAGCTGTCCTTTTCGCCCGCGGGCGGAAAAGCGCGGTTCTCGATCATCTTGGGCAACAAGACACATAGCATGTCCTCATTAGGGCCTTCAGACCAGTGGTTGGCAATAAACCTGACACAGTTAGTCCTGCGATTCAACATAAAAGCAAGGGAGCTTACTTCTGGAAATCATTCCGGAACAGACTTCCGAAACGTTGAGCATCCAGCTCGCAAAAGTATGAGCAGAAAGGGATGAACCATTTCATGAACGGCTCCCGGCTCAGGGATTGAGTAAGAGAAACAATATGGGGTATTAATGCGTCGATCGGCGCGTGATGCCATACAATGGCGATGTTGACAATAACAGACTTCCACACAACACTCTCGGCATCCTTTGGCACTTCGAGCGCCGCTTTAGTAACATTCGACAGCATTTCGACAAAGTTGCGGATAAGAGGAGCCCAGTCGCTCAGTCGATATCCCTTTCGAACTCCAGCCAGGGTGCCGTAGATCCTGAGTAGAGGAATTGCTTGCCACTGACGATCAGCCGCGGAAACGCGCTCTATGTTGGCTTGAATCGACTGATGAACTCCCTCGGCGAACTCTCCAAAAGTGTCGACAGTCGCATGGTGAATCACGCTGGTCAACACACCACAGACGACATCAGTCCAAATAGTCTCCTCTGCAAGGCTGCGCTCCTCCTCAGGGATAGCATCGACCAAAGCGGCAAAAATTGTTGGACCAGTCGAGTGGATGATGTTGTCTGTACCCTTGATGGCCTCGGCGAACATGGTCATCAATCCGTCCTTGTAGAGGGTGAACTGGCGGTCAGACTTGATGCTGATGAGATCGTCCCGCGCACATTCAACCAGGCGCTTGAGAGCCGTTTCACGGTGCGACGGCGCGGCGGCCTTCTTTACCAGGAAGCTCAAGGCTTCAGCGGCGAATCGGGCGATATGAGGAGGATGTCGCGACTTTCCGAGTAGAGGTGCCATGACCTTGAATGTCGGTCGCAGGTCCGGGACGAGCAACTTGGAGAGGTATTTGAATAAAAAGGCGAGGGAGCCAAATGTCCACTCAATGACCTCGACAGGCTGAGGTTTGGCGGCGATTGCCACCATCAAATCCAAACTCCTCCCATAATGTTTCTCGAATCGGACTCCCAGGTCGTGTGAAAATGCTGTAAGAAGATCCAGAAGAGGCTCCAGAGCTTCCTTGTCTTGGCCTGAGATGAAATCGGCCAAAAGGTCCATTATCCGCTGCTCGAAGTGCAGGAGCTGAGGGAGGCTCTCGCACAGCGGATACACCTTTGTCTTGAAGGCGGAGAAGGGCTTCGAGACATTGAGCTCTCCCCATTTCTGCAGCCCAGTCTGGAAGTACGACGTCGATGTCGAAAGGTCTTCGGTCTCGAGGTCATGGCGTCGAACTTTTCGCAACGGTTGCAGGGAACTGAACTTGGAGATTTTGGTGCTGAAAGACTCCCATCGATGATTCTTCTGGTGCGGTGTCAGATTCTTGTTCTTTCGCACCTTGGCGATGCGCCCGGAGGAGTTGGACGGCATCTTGGCGGTGTTGCACGCCGAAAAAAGAGATTTGCAGAGTGCGATTAGAGGTCCAAGTCTCGCTGCGAGAAGAGCTTCACCGCGAAGCGGCTCCCCGCCAAAATTTCCTAACTTTTTTCAACGGTTGATACGCGGTAAAACCGATAAGGCGGCGCTAGCGTGAAGCGCCCCACTCTGACCAATCAAGGTCGCGCCGCAAACTCTTATCTTAAACGCGCCCAGGCACTTTCATCATCGCACCTGCAGCTTCGACTTTCATCCGTTCTCTCTTGATCGCGTGAGAAACCAAGAGGTCCTCACCACACAACAGCCAAGATGGCGGCACCAAAGATGTATGTATAATCGTTCTGCTTGATAGCGACCCAGACTGAAATTTTCCTATTTAGTATCGTCTTGGGCAGCCTCAATGGCCAGCTAGAAACCGCCTTCAAGAAGCTCGCAACGCTACATTCCAAGAACAACTTCTCCATGGCCATCCTCACCGGCGATGTGTTCGGCCCCGACGACGACGACGCAGTTTCTGCCCTATTGAATGGAACCCTGGAAGTCCCTCTACCAACCTACTTCACCATTGGTAGCAACCCTCTGCCCCCGCGTGTCGTCGCCAAGGTCGAGGCCGAGGAGGACATCTGCCCAAATCTCCACTTCTTGGGCAAGCGCAGCATCACCAAGACATCTGACGGCGTGCGCATCGTCGCCTTGGGTGGTCAGCTCGATACAAACATTGTTGCAGGCCAGTCGAAGGAGCAACACCTGCCCCTCCACACCGTCGATGATGCGAACAGCCTGCGCGGCGCCAACAGCGCTGATATCCTCTTGACCTCGATGTGGCCCGCAGGCGTATGGACCGGCTCCCAAGTTGCTCTCGATCCCACGAACCAAGCCTCCATAGCTGTTTCGGAATCTATCGCCCATCTATGTGCTACTCTCAAGCCTCGGTACCATCTATCCGCCTCGCCAAGCAACTTCTTCTACGAACGCGAGGCCTTTGTGCATCCTACCAAAGAGTCCGAAACCCCTGCCGTCACGCGATTTATCTCGATGGCGCCGTACGGCAATGACGCCAAGGCAAAGGCGATATATGCTTTCAGTCTTAACAAGGCTGACGTTGCTATTCCCACGGGCGCTACGTCGTCGCCCTTCAACGCCCCCAAGAAGCGCCCGGCGAAAGACGACTCATACAGCCGATATGGCCGCGACGATCGTGAGAGGGGCTATCGTGGTCGACAGAAGCATCGCCATCGGTCTCCTCCACCTGGTCCCGACAGATGTTACTTCTGTCTCTCCAATCCTAATCTCGCTGTTCATATGTGCTGCAGCATTGGCAATGATGCCTACGTCTCAACTGCAAAGGGCCCTCTCCCTACCTCTTCCACCTTTGCTGAGCAAGGCCTCTCTTTTCCTGGGCACTTCATCATCGTCCCGCTTCCACACAACCCCACGATCCCAAGCATTGGCTCCGTCTCGGATCCAGAGGGTGACGCCGTAAAGGCGTACAACGAGATGACGCGCTTCCGCGAGGCGATCCAGGCCATGATTGCCAGCAAGAGCTCCCACAAGCTCGGCGTCGTCACATGGGAGATTAGCCGTGAGCGCAACGTCCATCTCATCTGGCAACTTCTTCCCCTGCCGGCCGACCTCATTTACAAGGACGTCGCCGAAGCTGCGTTCCGCGTTGAGGCTGAGAACCAGTCTTATCCAGCCTTCACCACTCGCGACCTCACCCTCGCGCAGCAGGCCGAGTCAGGGGGCGACTTCTTCCGCGTGTGGCTTTGGGCAGACGACGGCGAGGACCGCATTAAGGGTAAAACCCTCGTCATGCCGCTGCCCTCTGACATGCGCTTCGATCTGCAGTTTGGCCGCCGGGTTGTGGCCAAACTCCTGGGGCTCGAGGACCGCATCATCTGGAAAGACTGTGAGCAGACGGTCGAGGAGGAGACAAAGGATGTAGAGGCTTTCAGGGAGGCGTTCAAGGAATGGGATTTTGCTGCTTGATACCCCTGAATGGAGATGTGCGTATATATATCGGTAGCAACAGATGCATGGGTGGCGTTCAAAAGGGCGGGTTTGGGATTTTTCACGGGGTTATTTCCTCAGCCGAAATATGATTCGGAGCATCGAGATGGTATCTAGCAGGAGGTAGAGAAGCCGTCGTCTAATGCAGAATAGAGTCAGTCGGCCTTGATAGAACCAAGATGCAAACAAAGACAACTCAACCATGTGCACTTAACCTTATGCAACTTAAGCCGATGTGACTGACTTGGCTAGGGGACTTGATTCCGTGCAACTCGAACCTTATGTGTTGCGAAGTTCGTCACACGATAGTCTCAACTCGCTTACCACAACCACCAATCACAGTAGAGAACCAGCAAGTTTAACTTTAACTGTTTTCCCTCAATTGTAGGTATCTACTAGCCAGGGGAACCCCCCTTGGGCAACGTAATGTACAACCAGCAAAAACCACATCTTTCGCCAGCCATGGAACGTTTTTCCACACCTCCTGTCCAGCTAGTCCTACAGAAAAGTACAGCAGTAACAATCTTTCTTGGTACCGCAAAACCAGAGGGGCCCGGGATCAGAGAACAAAAAAAAAGATACAAGGTCCAGGCCTGAGGGTTTGTTTGTAATTGTTTCCATCTTCCCTATTTTCTCTCCTGGGAAGGGATATCTGAATATGTATGTTGAACAAAAAAAAAAGTTGGTTAAAAAACCGGTCCCGTCTTGTCAGGTTGGGGGGGTATAGGTGCGACAATATGCGCAGACGGGGTGGAGGTGGGTATCCGGAAGAAGAGGATACTGGTATCAAAAGACTGTCGAATAGAGAGTACCGAACGGCAGATGCGACTCTTGTTGTGTCAGGCCAAGGTGGCCTTCTGTAGGTTTCCTTTTCTTGGTATTCCCAAGGGGGTGGCTTTCAAGGGGGAGCCATGGGTAAGGGAGATACCGAGACATTTGGTGTCGAAATGTCTATTGCGAGCACCGCCACAGTCGCAAGGGAGATGATGCTCCCGCGACATGTCTCAGGAACCAAATGCAGATCGAAAACCCGTCAAGAACAAATGCATGTCGAGTAGCAAAAAAGAAGAATAACGCGCACGCCCAAATGCTGAAGGGGAGGGGGTTGGCTCCCATGTGTGTGTGAATGAGGTTCCATCAATGGACCAGATACGTAAACGTGTAAATGTCGAAAAAAAAAACCATGAACCGGTCTGTGATGCATAAAACGTGGAAAAAAGGAAATCAATCGATGAGTGAGAACTCGCGCCGTGATCTATAAGCGAAAAAGTCGTTGCGGTCGTGGTGGTGCTATGAGCATGAGACGGATTAGGAGTGTGAGGATTAGTTGCAAGGCGATGGTTGTCGAGGAAGACCAGGGCAAGTATTATTGGAATCATATCGCCATGGTCCAGTGGCACGATGGATTCATCAGATGGAGGAGTTTTTGTGAGGAATCCGCTTAGCAACGTTGTCGGAATGAAGAGAGATAGATGCGGATGACCATAGACCTGAAAGAGCAGACTCGATGAGACCAGCACCGATGGAGTCGGACTCTACCACGAGCACAGACAAAGTCGGGAAGATCGACGTGTCTAATATGAGGCCATACGACGGGTATGTGATCTCTCTCCGAGGATAGGTGAGTTACCAATCATGGCAATGGGAGGGTGTAGATGTCGTGATGAAGGTCGGCTCGGAGCAGTCGGTGACTCGTCCACGCAAGGTCCACGCTGGCCAAAGGCAAAGGTCGCAGCACGGCTGAGGCCCTTGCGAGACTTTAGCCGACCCATCTCGCGCTCGCAGGTGCGCTGGTGGTTCTCATCCGACATCTCAACGTATTCTTGGGGGTAGCACCGGCCTCGGTGCTCAGCAAAGAATCCGGAATATCCACCATCCAGGATGTAGACTTCAGGATATGTAAGCTTGGGATACGACTCTGCATTCACGGTGCGATCCTCGGATCGGACATGGCGAGCCATGAGGGGAGCACGGTGGGCTGAGTATTCGCAGTGGAAGATGAGGAGGACACGCCCGCTCATGGGAGTATCGAAGAGCTGGCGGGTAAGGAGGTCCTTGTCATTGTAGTTGACAGCGCCATCGATGTGGCCACCATCGTACTCGTACTCAAATCGGCAATCAATCACCATCTTCTGGTCAAATTGCTCACAGTACTTCCCGTCCAAGACGTCCACAAGGGTTTCCCTGGTAATACGGGGGATGGTGTCGGTTGGATCCTCGGTCAGGAAATGGGGGAGGGCGGGCTCCTGTGCCTCCTCGACATCCATAACCGATTGCAGTGCAGACGAGGTGCTCTCCTCGCCCTCAGACTTGCTCTTCATGATGTCAGCGGGATGCTCGAACATGCTTAGTGACCGGCGGAACTGCTTTCGGTTTCTGAGAAAGGGGTTGGATTGCCGGCGAGAGTGACAGTTCATGGGCGAACCATTGCGAGCAGCGTTGAAGTTGAGGAACTGGGGTCGCACACGGGATAGAGGGAGACCGGGGCAGGGGCTGTTGGCAGAAGCAGGTCGTCGCTCTTGGGGTGGTGATGTTGACTCGAAGCATTCACTAAGGGAGAGATTGGAGCTGGTGTGGTTGAGACGGGAGCCCGCACCGAAGCGGAAAGGGGGCAGTTCGCTGTCACCTTGTGACCGACTAGGCACTGCCGTTGTGCTGAGACCCTTCATTCGTGTGAGAGAAGGTCTCCGCGGCACAGCTATCCTGCGGCTAAGGAAGGACGTCAGTATGGATACCCTCAGGAATGTGCCAATATAGGACTGACTCAGCCACGATATGCTTCGGCGGTTCCAGAGAAGACTGCCGCGAGATGGGAGCGGGTGAGTCGAGCATCATTTCGTCGTCAGCGGCTGGAGTTGACCCAGGCGTCGGAGAAGTGATCTCAAACTGTGTGAAGAAGGGTGCCTTGTGAGGTAGAGGCGAAACCTCCATGAGCTCGGTCAGGGGCGCGGGCGACGAGGAGGGCAACGGAGGAGTCGTGACTGCTTCCAGGAAGATAACCAATTAGTAACCTGGGACCCTCAACTTGAAGGTATGGACCCGTTGGGGTTCTCACCTCGACCTTCCATGCCACCCATCATGCCGGCAGTGAACAGGGCCCGTCTCGGAGTGGGGAATTGCGGACTGGTTGTGATGTTAACCAAAGACACTTGGCCCCGAGTACCAGGGACAGACGCAACGAACCTCGAGTCATTGTCAAGACGAAAGTTCTGGGACAAGTCAGCAGCCAGACTCGCAGCAGGCGAGGAGCCCCGTACGTCCTTGACGTTGAAGTAGTCGGCAGTCTTGTGCAATTGCTCGCGCAGGCTCATTGTAGCAGAGGTGACCGAGGCGGTCGAGTAGTGAGGGTGTCCACGGAACACATCGCGGCTGCCCCATCCGGGAACGGGCATCGGGCGGTGCAGAGCCGCAAGGGGAGAGGAAGCCTCCATGGTTGAGAAGGTAGGTAGGCAGCGGGGGACGATTCGAAGGAACTCGAGTTGAGTCGAGCTCTGCCGAAGCACGCCAGCTATCGGTAGGTATTCGGTATCAACGACACGGCGATGGAAGATGCAAGAGGATGTTTCTGCAGTAAGTCAATGCTGCAGCAACTCCTCTACCAAGACACTATCGAATGAGTGTCTGAGCAAATCCCTTGCAAGTATCGTCCGTCTTGAGGTCGACTCGTTGGTCAGGGAGTGGTCTGGTAGGAGATTGGCTCGTAGCGGGGTCGGTGTCGACGTCGTCGTTTGTCGTTATAATCGTTCCAAGGACATTTGAGGACGTGACGAGCGAGTGTCGACGCAATCGTGGATTTCGTGAGAGACAGTCGTTACGAAGCAAGTCAACACAGGAGAGCCGGGAGATAAGGCCCAGTCTCTTGAGTTGGACGAGATTGTGAGGAGAGTTGGACTTCTAGAGCGTGGGCATCTAGACTAGGCCAAGTGCCAAAGTGACCGGGGGGTCGCTAGGTGCGTTGCTGGGCGGATGGCGGAGGACCAAACGCGCACACGGCAGAGGCAGAAATACGCACAGGACCAGGCAGAGACAGATGCGATGCAATGCAGTGCTTCTGAGCCAGGTACCCAAGACCTTTTGTTCCACCCAAGGTCAAGACGAAAAAAGATGACGGAGAAATAGCCCTCTAACTCTTGTCCTGCCTTCCTTCTTGTTCTGTCTTTCGTCTCGTCTTGGACCACGGTAGAATTGTTCGGCCGGGTTCTTAATTAGTGACGAGGCGTTGCCCGAAGTACAGTGATGCAGAGGAACGAGTGGTTGGAGTTGGATGGATGATGACCAGAGGTCGACGACGACGGGATGGGTGGGAAGGGGGAGCAAGGCAAAGATCTGGATGCGGGAGCAGAAGCCTTTTCAATGGCCGTCTCAAGAAGACCCAGTCACCCAAGCCCAGGCAGGCCTGGGATGGAGTTTTTTCAGGCGATCCCAGGTTGTTAGGGGTGATTTGGGAGCTTGCTGGGGCCCTGGGGGTCGCTGGGGAGCGCCGACTTACAGTGGAGTGCAGAGGGTGGTTCAGTGGACGCTCCAGGGGGTGTGAGAACCTCGAGCCTCCGACCGGAGGGGGTGTGGAGGGCGTGCACCATCAGGTGCCGTGCCATGGCCCCTCGACAGCATTTTACCCACAAGGCACAAGGCACGGCCAGGGCCTCGCTGCGCTGCAGGACGCCGTGAAGCAATCACAGCGCACGCCGGTCCTCCTCAGCCAGCCCGCCGCCCACCCGCGAGGGCTGCTGTCGCCGCTGAATGGACGTCGCCCCGGAGGCCAGCGCGCGGTTGCTCAGCGGAGGTGGGGACGTCACCTTGGGGGGAACCTTGCTCGGGCGCTTAGCGGCCACGCACTAAGCTTCCAGCGGACAAGGCCCCCAGCTGCTAGCTAACTTAGCAACTGGCAAGAAACCAGGCCGAGGAGCTAAGCTATGCCAACTGCGATGAGAGGTCTGTTCCTTGGATTGGATCCAATGCTGTGCAGCCGAGTGTGGGTGTTTTGCATTAACTGCCCGGGCTGGGCTCGGTATTCCATTCCCTCATGCTGTCTTGTGCTTGAGGTGCTTTACCTTAAGCTTAGGTAGGCGTTGTCTGGGCTTGCAAGTGCAAGAGCTATCCAGAGCTGTCCCATTCCCAAGCAGCTTCTAGAGCTTCAGCCCACTTTTCGCCCACGGATGCACAGGCACAAACGTCAGGTTCGCATAAAGAATACCACCCACACTGGCTGGCGAAATACATGGGCCAGTCTCATCTTTGGCTCTGCCTGTCATTGAGAAGAGAATCAAGATTCAAGCTGGTTTCGAGAAACCAAGTTGCAAGCGAGCAAGGCCACTGTTTGGGCTACTCTTCAGATCTTGCATCATCATCATGGCTCAACTCAGCGACCGCTTCTGGCAAGACTTGCATCAATGATGGCCGCCGACCGACCGTGTATTTCCCCCTCTGCACTGGCTGGCATTGGCATGCCCACCCCAGACAGCCATGCTCACACACGCACTCACTCATCCACATCTCACACACTGGTCCCGATACGTCTCTATGTCATGCACCGACCACCTGGGTTACATCATCGCGTCCAGGGCAAGAGGCGGTGAGGGCGTCAACATATACAACCCATGCATGGCCTGAGATGCGTCCTCTCCCGTCCCGCGATAATCAACGGTCGATTCCAGTCCCTGGTTGGCGTCGGCCGAGTAACATATGCAAGAAGCAAGAGATAGATGAAGACCGGCAGAAGACAACAAAGGGAGCACGCTCGAGTCAAGCCTGCGTGCGTGCATGCGCATCGTCGGCCCACGTAGTTATCGAGGGACAAAGAAAACGGGCCTGCAGGAAAATACAGAGCCACAGGACTCGATCTCAAGCCATCAATACACGCCACGAGACACAGAGCTTCAACTGGGCTTTGTCTGGCCCTCGAGACTCAGCACTATTCCGGTCAGATCTGATCTGGGATCCATGATATGGATGCTGTGGCTTGGTGCAGCTTCCGCGTCTAGTTTCATTCAATCCACCGTTCCTCCGGGATTGGATCAAGGACTCGACAACAATGCCCCTCTCGTCACGTCAGTCGTATCTTTTGTCGCCCAGCCAGACATTCGAGATGGGGGGCGTTTCCATGTGTAACGATCCAGCAACTCGGGGCCGGCTACCGCTGCTTAGTGAACGCCTTTGTCTATCAATCTCGACGCTCGTTCGACCATGCAGGCTGCCACAGGCCCGGAACGGCGACATGCCTCCGCGACCTGGTTGAGACAGCGACGGTTGAGTCGCAGACGTCTAAGTCCGGCGTCGGGCTCTCTCGTCACTGTCGTCAGGGCAAAACGAGACAGGTAGAGTGATTGTGAGTCGACTCTACGGCTTCATCTCGTCCAAACAGAAGAGCCGCCCTGCTTTCCCCGAATCTCCCTCCCTTGAATGCAATTGTGGTCCGTCGCTAGCTCGTCTTCTTTGTCCTCAGCGGGGGTCGCCTTTGTCTCTTTCGCCTGGTCCCTTGCCTAGAGGCTCCAGAAGTCTCCAGTTCAAATGTCAAAATGTCTCCCTCTAGTGGACGGACGGGCCTCTATCCTGCGCTAGGAATAGCACAGCACAACTCGGTGTCAGTGCCAGTGCAAGCATTCCCATGCCCACCCGCCCATCTAGCACTGCCAATCGTGCTATCCGGTGGTCTTTGTGCCTTGGGCGCCCCAGGAATGACGTTAACCACCCAGCCGTTTGCCTGGGATCTTGGCTACCTACGACCGACAACCAAGGAAAAACCGGTTCTTGGAAACACTGCCTCGGATGGAACAGTTCATGCTCCTTTGACGGCCCCTTCCCCCCGGCCTTTTACCATCTTGTGCCTGAATCCGCCCTGGCTCTCCTCATGTGCGCTGTGTTTCAATTGCTAGGCCCTTGCTCCAGCTAGGCAAGCTCCCTTCCGTCGTCCCCAGGAACATCCAGGGCCTGGCCGCCTCGGCGTCTCTCGGATGCCCCCGTCATGTACGGACCAGCCAGGGCCCTGCTGAAGTCTGAAGCCGCCGGCGCCCGTGTAACCTTTCACGAGGCCATTCTCCCCAGGTCTCGGCCTCGTCGCTGAACGAGCATATCCCCGTCAGAAACCTTCTCAATGTCCCAAGCCTCTCCCAATGCAGACGCTGTGGCGAGAAACCATCAAAACGGCTTCTCGCACGCTGAGTCGCTGAGCCAGCGATGGAGCCGTCGTAGCAGAAAATCCAGGGTCCCTCCTCTACTTTGTCTCAGACAAATCACACCAGGGCTCAGAAACAGAACAACGGGTTCCACACCCAGCAACAACGAATGACAGTGATAGATTGGCGATTTGGACCAAGGTCGACAGAGAGTGACTCCGAATAGGCGCGGTGATGCTCAATCCGGCGAAAGCTTGGCGATCGAGGCCAGAGCCTACGGAGCTTTTTTCGACTCATAGAGAGACAACGAGCCACTGTGCCTCAAATATTCAGAGATGGGATACCACTTGACTCGACAATTGACACTGACACCGCTGACGCTGACGCGACGGCTGCCAGAATTGCAGGTCGGCGGTTGTACAAGGTTACCTACCTACCATCCATGATACCAGCTGCAGTTGCTCGGTTGGCAGCAAGATCCAACCCATGTCTAGCTCGATGCTAGTGTCCAGAGAGAGCAGTTAGAAACGGCATCGCAACAGGGAACAGAGAGCGGATAGCAGCTGGACAAGGTGAAAAGGAGGGGGCGTGTGAGCTATTGTTAGCTGTAGTTCGCTGCGCGTACGCGAGCAGTTCATGCTCGCAAGACGCAAACTCAGCCCATTTGCAGCGCAATTGCTTCAGGTTTCTGTGTTCCCCCATGCTCGATCCATCAGGCACAGAACTCCCTTCAACTCTTCCGAGATCCAATTGCCTTGCAGGCTGCGGGATCCCTCCCAAGGCTGAGAATGCGGTTTGCAGATCACCCCCGACACTAGGTCTAATTACTCGACGACCGCCCTCTCGCTTGAGCAATTGCTCCGTATGGACAGATACGCAGATACGCGCTGGACAGAAACAATCAAATGTGATTCGGATGCTGCAGAAGAGAGGAACACAAGGGCGGCTTCCAGACTTTCCATGGCTGGCATTTGACTCTCCCCAATGTCCGACCCCACGTGCGCATGACGGGTGTAGGAATGCAGACATGGTGAGACTCTGGTGAACAAAGGCCAAGCTCGAGGATGGACGGATGGCTTGCTCTCCCGGCCACCTCTTTTTTTGACAACCGCGGATCGACAGTATCATGTCGCCATATGTCATGCCTTGCAGACCCCCAGGAAAAGTCTCCAATGCTACCTACCAAGCTGGGAATGAATCCCAGGCGTGGCCAGATACGGCACCGAGGGAGAGGCAAGGTAAAGCAGGCTATGTCGCGCCGTGGCGCCGAGATTGGGATGCCGTCAAGCAGTCAATAGCAGGCGTCATTCGCTGCGGGGGTTCCGGTGCCAAGGATGGCATTATCTCTAACTTGATAGAAGCTGGGCAGCCTCTATCATGGGAAGCCTCCAATGACAGAGTGTCGCGCTCTGGTAACGAACTTGGGTTGCTGATCATCTCATCCGCCAACCCCGCCCTCATCCTTGCTCTCTCTACCTTACTCTGAGACGCCTCGAGCTCCAGGGGAAGCTTACGTCTTTTCTTCTTTGTTCAGCCGGGCGCTTGCTGTGTCGAGTCTGAGCGCATTGATGTCCTCGGCCTTGTCCTGCCGAAGGAGCTCTGAACCTCGAGTTGGAGGTGGACGGGGCGTTCTTTGATGGAGTCGATCGTGGATCTCTTTTTTTAGGGACCCTCCGGGTCAGATGAGATCGGCCTTGTCTTGGTGTTTGTTTTTGCCGGTTTCTTTGGGTTCTCATCTGAAGGGAGTTCTTTGAACGGTGAATAGGCCAAGTTGATCTGGTTGGTGAGTTCTTTGTTGGGAACCGCCCAGTCTTTGTCGCCAATGGATGGACGTCAGCTCTCCCTTGACATGGCTGTCAGTCAGTCAGTCATCCGGCACAAAGGGAATTGACTTTTTTTGTGACATCCGTCCATCCAGACAAGCCATGATTGATCCATCAACTCCACGAATGGGTCCTCGTGAGAGGAAAGCTCTGGCCGCTCAGCACCACCAACTGCCGGCAATCGCCTGTTCAGCCCCTCCTCTCGAAACAAGAAGCTTCCCCAAGCTATCGTCTCTACTGTCTGTCTGGTCTGGCACAGCCTCCGCCGCGCGTGCTGATGCTATCGCTGACACTGCAGCAACACCACCACCTCGGGAGCTTCTTGGACCGGGGTCCTCCCCTGTTCGCCGAGTCCAAGGTGCATCTAGCCCTAGACAGGTTGAGGGATGAGATGGGGTTCGCATGGGTGTGAGGAGAAAAATAACTGGAGTCCAGCTTGCTCTGGCGCACCGCGTCGGATGGATGAATGTATTTGGTAAAGTCAAGTGCTCTATTTCATTAATTGAAATATCAGTCTTGAAGTAGTCAATCGCAATGATGACATGTCTCCAAGTCATGTCTCTAACGATGAACTTCAAAGACATCAAGTCCAGCAAGCGCGCGAAAAAGTCGCGACAGGTCGGGTCGATTTGTTTACTTCCTACCCTTTTTGGCCGTGAACCCGAGCCAGATTTAGCTGCATCATTCGTGCCTGGGAGCTGCAGGAAAAAAGATGGGCTTGTGACTGCGATTGCGACGAGTCAGCGGCCGCCGTTTTTGATAGTGTGCCCTGGGGCTTGCATATCGATTGTCAGCATCAGCATCAGCATCACCAAGAAACACGAGACTTGGACAGAATTTCTATGCAGCCCATCGGTTTCAAACAAGGAGCTCGGTCCATTGCTTTTTGTGCTCCATGCCATGGCTAAATTGCCCTGTAGATATTACGGACGGGACCGTCCAAGGCTGACGATCAAGGGCTGGGCTCCATCTTTGTTCCCATGTTCCGCGATGAAGCAGAGGCCACTCAATGCTCAATCGTCAAGTCAATTGTTGCAAGTGGATTGGTCGAGTCGTTCTTTTCTCGCTTCTTTCCACCTTCAGCCCTTTCTGCGGCGTCCAGTACAAATCTCGCTTCCTCTATTTGTGTGCATTTTTCCTTTCTTCTGTTCTGAAGCTTTGGGCGATAGCGGGGACCTGAACCTTTTTTTCTCTCTCCAGGGTCCCCCCCACCTCGAAAACCTCCACTCACTCTCATCAGAGTCGGCGTGTTCGTAGCGATATCCAGGATCCCATGTTACACGACCTAGACATGCACTGGAGACACCTTCAGCAGCTTCCGAACACTGTGATCGGCCTAGCATTGCCAGACTCAGCCACGGCGGACTTGGTATTGAACCCAAAAGATCGCCAATCTCGATTTTTGCTTTGGCCCAGCCTCGTCAATCAAGTAATTCCTGCTCAAGAATGCCCTCTTCCAAGGTCGGGGATTTTCCCAAATTGGATGCGCCTTGAACTCTTTTGGGGATCGGCCCTGGTCAACAGACACTACGACGTACACTCCCTGGCATGGCATTGTCGGTGGAGCTGCACGCTGTGCAAGGTGCGACGGACGTGAGGGAGAGGCCTGGCAATGAATGCATCCATCCATGGCTGGCCTCGCATATGGATACGGACCCAGGCGGCCGTCTGGCTTGGACGCTGGGAGTGTGTGCTTTTCGCTTGTGCTGTGTTATGCTGTATCGTCGATCCATCGCCTTTAATCCCGATCCCCCTACATGGCACCGTCTCAGCATTCGACGTCATTCTTGACCATGTGCCGTCTTTCTTCTTATTAACGATCGTCATCGCTGCCGACTCCTGCTACATGTACGTTTTGCATTAGGTAGACGGTCGCAAACGGTCCCCGGGCGATGCAATGCTGCCTCACGCCGGCTCGACACGGCGCACTGCCGCTGGTCTCAGCCGAGCCGCATCACAAGCCCACCGCCCGGCATTGCACTCGCCATGTACATAGCAACGGAAAAGATGGGGAGGGTGGCTCCGTTTTGGCTCTTCTGAAGCGTGCACGGGGACGGTTAGAGTCTGGAGATGATGGGCCTCATAACGCTGCAAGCTTTTGTCCGTTGCTCCCTGCCCTGCCCTGCCCTGCCTCTGCTGGCCAGTCAGCCGTCGGACGAGCCGAGGCGGCGGCGTTGCTTAGGCTGCGCAGCATGTCCGCTCATCGGTCTGGCGGGGGGGAGAGGCAAGCTAGTTACTGTCTCCATGGGAGATTTCCCCCCAGAGACGAATGATGTTGCAGAGGCCGGGTTCCACGGATGGTGGTGAGCTGCAGCCCAGCCCGCAATTGTCAGAGATGACATGCCACGGTCCAATAGCCTGGCCCAGAATCCCATCAAGCCGGTCAAAGTTCGCAGCTCGTCAGCTCGCCTTGGGAATCCATCCATTCAATCAATCCCTCACCTGGGCTGGACTCCTCCCAATGCGGGATGGACCGCTGCTTTTTTAGCTCCACCGCGTCACCCCTCCAAGAATCAGAGGAAAAAGCCCTCTCTCCTAGAGGCTCACCATCCCTACCATCCACAGCGTCTCCTGACCCTCGAGTGAGGGGTAAAAATGCCCGCAGTGTGATGGTGTGATGCATTGTGCAGGATTCCGTTAGAGCAAGAGCCAGGGCAGAGCTGGAACTTTTCCGAGTGCTGCTGCTGTGCGGCGTTTGAAGCCGTCGGGATGTGGTTCGTGGGGTAAACATTGACACCCGCTAAAAAGTCCAAAGTAAACAAGCGTTGGACGTGTCGCGTTCTTTTTTCCTGGCGTCGGTAGCCCAGTCAATTTCGCGTGATCACGTGCCCTTTGTTTCCTCCCTTTTTTTGCTTCCTTTCCTTTTTTCGGTCCCGGCCACCGACCGGCCCCACATCGCCCCGGACCTCCGTCTCCGCCGGCCACCAACAAGCAGCTCCAAGACAAGAACCAATCTACGATCCGTCTCTGGTTTTTCTTTGTCGGCAACGACATGTCAGATAGTCGGCCGTGGCTGTCTGGTAGCTCGAGATATTTCGGCGCCTCTTCTCCCTTGGATCGCTTGGCGAAAGACGCCGTCGTGAATTGCTTTCTTTTTAATGGCTTGTGATAATGTTTTTTTTTTTTTCTTTACCGACTATCTTTGTCTCTGGCCTGTCCCTGTCACCGCTCCAGGCCGGCCATCCCCAGCTTCGGCCTGCAATTGTTGCTTGGGGGATCTGGGATTGCAGATGCACGTGCCATCAACTTTGATTTCACCAACCAACTGAACGGGCCGTGACAGGCTCATGCGTCTGTGTCTATGATGAGCCGCAAAGACTTACTCATTTCCCCAGCGTGCCACGTCCGCCTCTAGAGTGAGGCTGCCGGCTCGAGACATGTCTTGCCACATGCCCGCATACCAGAGCTTCCGCGTACCTGGCTAAACTGGCCAAGATTTACGTCACTTGGCACGCACTTGACCTTATTCGCAGCTGTTTAAGGTGTGCCGGCGTGAATCTTGTCTTATTCATCATGTCCCGAAACGTCCACTTCAGCCTGCCACAGTTCAGTTCGGCGAAGAGTTGAGCAGTAGACTAGAGCCTGTCAACTTTATAATTGTGCAATCTCCCCGTATCTTGCCCGAATCCTGATCAACATTCTTGCGCGTGGCATGCATTCGCATGCTCAGTATGCACAATGGGTCCCGTGAAGCTGTCGGTCGCCGACCCACACAGCAACCAAGCCAAACTGACAGCTTCTTAGTTATCCCTCTCGGTTCGACATAACATATCTCAACAACGAACATGGTCCTTGTGTCGTACGACCAGACGAACACGTAGCCAGCCTAGTGCACTGCAGTCAGGCTTGCGGCTGGCCGTTTCTGCGAGCACGGGCATGAAATTTGCCCGGCCGGGAAATGAGAGACCACCTCTCGTCCAAGACCACGCACGCACGCTGCGCTGCGCTGCGCATGTCCAAGCTTCTTCTTGTTCGCCCCCGACCCAAGACTGAGACCGCACGCACAACCCTCAGGCGAGGTATGCGGGCGGACAGAGTCGGGCCTCTCGCCTATTCCATGCCGTGAGCATAGCTCAGCCGCAGCAAGGTCCTGACCCTGCGGATATGAAGCCATTCGGATCTTGTTCCCTCGTGGCATTTCCGCTGTGGGTTTGCCTGCCCTCCGCCAAGATCAAAGCTCAGATGAAGACGTTGTGAGCGGAGTCCCTAATTCGGGGTAGCTCAGGGTAGCTCCGAATAGCTCACTCAGGGTCCAGCAGCTAGCTCCGTCTCAGGTGTCTGTCTAGATGCGAAATGTTTTTTCTCGGACGATGCGGGCGTTGTAATTGCAGAGCCTTGATTTGGGTCATGGCAGCTGCAGCTGCAGACGCAGACGCAGACGCAGCCTGTGGTGGTGTTTGCCATGGTGTTGCGTAACTATGCATGTGCGTGGATGCGCCTCTATGGATACAACGCAGTCAGTAAGTTGTGAGCCTCATCTTTGTGCACGCACAACACAACTTGTTGATGCCCCGCTGGTCTCTTTAGCGTTGAACCCCGTTACTCAACGGTGGCATGGCATGGCATGGCATGGGCAACAGCTCCGATGTTTGCGCCGACTGGCCCTGTAAAGCATCTAAACAAACATCACCAACCGGAAGCACAGCGTATCGTGGCCCTGCGGGTTACACGTCGTCCGGGTAGCATCAGGCAGCTCCAGCGTAAAGATCCGGCTCCTCCGCCCCGCCAAAGATGGAGAAAACGCGGCATTGAAGCCATCGAAACATGGCCTTGCGATGTTGTGTGTGTGTGTTTTTGCTTGAAACAGTGTTTCCTGATGCTGACGACCACTAAACACGCGACTGAGAAGCAAAGCAAAGAGTCGAATCTATCCCAAACAGCAACCCTGTTCACGTAGCAACTTGACAAGTGACCCGATGAAACGCAACCTTGTTCCCCGCTCGCCGATGTAACATATAACCCCAGTGCCTGGGTCAATATTCATGCGTCGAGCTTATGTAGCAGCAGCGAAACTCTGCTGTTCCTATTGGCATTCCAGAGCCCGCAGTCAGGGGCGCTCGGGATGGGGAAGCAAAGAGATTTTTTTTCACATGGTCTGGATTGGGCAGTGGAGAAGCGAATGCGACTTCACCGGTGCAAAGAAGGTTTTTGGAAAAGAGCCGCTCTCACCGCGGAAGAGGCCCGGGAGTGAATTATAGACTTGGGTTCCCATGCTGGCGGGACAAAGCTATCCAGCCTCGCCATGGCTATGTGCAACTGCCAGGTAGCGGTTTACCAGCCACACGAGGCGAGATTAGAATATCAATAACAATATAGGCAATTAAACATACATAGAGACCCTTGGCGTGAGGAATAGGAGAGACGGAAAAATTATCATTGCTATCAATTATTATTCTTATCGATCAAAGTGCCTGGCCGAAGTCCCATACCTAGTGACATAGGGTAAGGAGCAAACGCGGAGCGAGACTTCAAAACAAAGGGCGCGTTTAGTCACTGGCTAACTGGGACCGGAGTTTTGGTATAGTTCTGGGCTAGCTTGTGGGCTCTTTGTTCTCGTTGCTGAGTTGACTGAGGCTCCATGGAATGCAGTTGACACCCACCATCCTGTGGGTAGAATAGACGAGTGCTGGCGGTGTGAAGTAAACGGACGAACTAAAGCATGGAAGTGGGAATACAGTCTTCACCGTAAAACTGTGAAAAAAACCGCAAGAAAAAAACTCTGCATACGGTCAACAATTGCTGGTTAGAACGGTGGGACGAAGAGTTTGCTGGAGTAACAGCCGGCAAAGAGTTGTGAGTCAACGAACACTGGTAAGGATCATTTCACCGAGACTACGGTAACTCACGGTAACCTATTCCCGAGTCAGCCGAGAACAGTGTATAAATACGTGCTGCGTTATGGGTTTTCGGATGCAATTGCCAACTCCAGTTCACGTGTTCCTTCACAAGAGCGAGTTCAGTCTGATCATTGAGTAGATGCATCAGTGTGTAACTGGGCAATTGAAGATGAGACAAGACTCTTTAGTGACTTCTGGGCACATAGCAAGGCAAATAAGAGAATTTATAACAGCGTAATCAGCCAATACCAAGTTCCTCGGCCGTATCAAGTAAATCTCGTCAAGTTCATGAAGTTGAAGATTTCTAGAAGCCCCCCACATATGGTTCATGGCCGGGACGTGGGGTTGCGGGGTGACTTTTTAGCGGTGAGGACTGGCAGAACCCGAGGTCCCTGTAATTTTTTTGAAAAAGTATCGCCAGTGGTGTCGCGATAAGATCAGCGCAGCCTTGACAAGCTATTCAGTACCTCAACGTTCGAACCCCATAAACACTTGAAAATGGGTCAAGGTGGCAAGAGAAAGCGCGCGGCCAAGGATGCCGCTCAGAACCCCAAGAAGCGCAACAAGAACGACTCCAATACTCCTGCGAAAACCGCCCAGCAGCCGAAGCCGACCTTTGATAAATCGCCCTTCGTCGAGACGCCATTGGGCGACGAGCGCAAACGAGAAGCTGGACTCTACGAGCTCCTGGGGAGCGAGGATGGAAACGACCGGATCCAGGCTGCCGATTGCATCGTCTCTGGCCTCCTGGACGGAGAGGGAGTCCCAGAGGCTGTCCTGCAACGGCACCTGGACCGTCGCCTGTTCCGTGGACTCGCGAGTGGCAGAAATGCTTCGCGCCTTGGTTTCAGCCTGGTGCTCACAGAGATCCTCGGGCAGCTATATGGCGAAAAGGCGCTCGCCGAGTCCAAGTACCAGGGACTTTCCTTCGACAAGGTCCTCCAGATCCTGACCGAGAAGACCCAAGCCATTGGAAACATCCCCGGACAGGAGGAGAGAGACCACTTCTTTGGCCAGCTGTTTGGAATCGAGTCCTTTGTCCGAGCCAACATCCTCTTCCGCGACATCTCGAGGTGGAACACGGTGCTTGATCTGCTGCTGAAGCTCGCCAGCAAGAAGGTGTGGCTTCGCTCGCAGTGTGGATGGGTCATTGTCCAGTCCATTGAGCAGATGAAGCAAAAGGACGCCGAGGCGACGCTGGAGAAGGTGTCTGAGGCGAATCTGGGCAAGACCCCTGAAGGTGTCGCCATCTGGCTTGTCGCAACGAGCAAGTTCCCCGATCTCAAGGTCAAGCCATGGAAGAGCAGTCCTCTTTCCAAGAAGTCCCTCGGCGACGTTGCTGCTGTCCTGAGAGAGAGTTTCCAAGATCAGAACAAGGAGCAGAATGAGCGCGGTCAGAAGAACAAGCAGGCTAGCTGGACTGCGCAGCTGCACTTTGTATGGGATATCATCCTGGCACACTACATCAAGGCGGGAGAATCTGAGGTGCACGAATTCGAACTGTTCTGGACTCGTGTAGTTGATGGTAAGAAAACCTTCAATTCTCTGGAAGCGCATACTAACCCCTATAGACTCCCTCTTCTCCAAGGGCGCTACCGAGGGCCAAAAATTCAAGGGCTTCATGGTGTTCCAAAAGATGCTCGAGGGACTCGTCGACCTCCCCTCCCACATCCAGGTCCTCTTCAGCAAGAACCTCACCTTGTGCATGATGAACCAAGCTGCCAAGGAAGACCGATACCTCCACCGAGCAGCGACAAAGGCCCTCCGCGCGATCGAGGCAGTAAACACGGCTCATCCCTCCACTTTGATACCCCTGTTGAAGAGCCTCCTGGGCCAGAATGGCGCCTACAACTTTGACCAGCGAACCCGCTCGAAGACGATCGACAAGATTCTGCAGAATGTGACGGAAGAGACTGGGCTCGAGGCGATCCAGATCATCAAGAAGCCTCACGACGGCTTGGCTAAACAGGAGGCTGATGAAGCTACATCCACACTTCGGATCTCTGCCGACTATCTGTCCAAGATCCTGACCGCTTCGGCATCGTCTTCGTCTGGCGAAATCCAGCAAGGCGTGTTTTCTGCTGCCCTGCAAGAGCTATCACAGCTGGCATACTCCCAACCTAAGAACATCCCCTCAGAGGTCCTGACAGAGGGCATTCGCGAGCTTTGTCGTACACGCCTCGAGTCCTCCTTCGCCAAGGTCAGCCGAAGGACAGAGGACTATGGCACTCTCTGCAAGGCCGTGGCTTCCATCGACCCTGACTCTGTTGCCATGTCCGAGGAGATCAAGTCTGCCGTTCAGGATGCACTTGCGAGAATGCAGAAGTTGCTGAAGCGCAAGACGAAAGACGACGACGAGAAGAACCTCGCTCAGGGCCTGGCCATGCTACATGCTGTGTCTATTTTCCAGCTGTATAATGAAGATCCCGATGCGATGGAAGTCCTCAAGGACCTCGACCAGTACTCTGACCGACTCAAGAAGGGCAAGTCCGCTGAAAGCGAGGAGGGAAACTCGGAGCTTCTAGTGGAAATTCTGCTCTCAATGGTCGCAAGACCCTCATCCCTTATGCGCCAGGTCTCTCAGCAAGTCTTTGACGCATTTACACCCAAAATCTCTGCTGCAGGCCTGGAGCTCCTGACTGACCCCCTGGCATCCGGCGAGAGCACAAAGGGCCAGAAGGAGCTGTTCAACACCGAGGATGACGAGATGGAGGTTGATGGCGAGGAGGAGGGCTCAGATGACGATATTGAGAACGACTCGGACATTGAGATTGACTCTGATGTCGAGTTTGTTGATCTCAAGCAAAATGGGGACGGAGAAGACGACGACGAGGAAGAAGATGAAGATGAGGAAGAAGGCGATGACGACAACAAGGATGAGCCCCAGGACCTGGACGAGTTCCTCGAAAAGATCCTCAAGAGCCACCGCCTGGACAAGGACGCCGACGCCGAATCATCAGACTCTGACGGCGACATGTCCGACTCGGAGATGTTTGCAATCGACGAGCAGCTCGCGGCGGCCATCAAACCGCGCATCGAGAACCGCGGCTCCGATTCCAAGAAGCAGAAGCGCGACGCCAAGCAGTCCGTCGTCAACTTCAAGCACCGTATCCTCGACCTCCTTGACATCTACGTCCGTAACGAGTCCCTCAGCCCCCTCGCCCCAGCCCTGCTGCTGCCCCTTCTCGGCCTCATGCGTACCACCAGCACAAAGGCCCTTGCCACCCGAGCGTGCGAGATCATCCTCAACTACCAAAAGGCCCTCAAGAAGGCTCGTGGCAACCGCCAGGAAGCCGATGAAGCTGCTGAGGAGGATGACCTGCTGAACCTGCTCCGCCAGGTGCATGAGGCTGCCGGCCAGGACAACGCTCATGCCTACGCCAAGGCCGCCAGTGCGGCGAGTCTCGTTGTTGCATCAACTCTTTTCGCAGCCGACAAGACCAAGATTGAGGACGTGGCTGCTGTGTATGCTACCTCGCAGTGCAACTGGGTGCTTGGTAAGACGAAGCTTCAGAGCTCATTCTTTGCGGACTGGAACAACTGGTGCCAGAACCTGGCCTCACAGGCCAACAATGCTTGATACCCCTAGAAGGATATCCGTCGTTTTTTGTAAATAGATCCACGCCCAGACGAGCGTACATAGATAGACCGGAGATAATGTCATGTTTGCAGATGAACCATTAAAATTCTATGATCCTGTCATCATGATAGTACAGGTGCCTTGGTTTTCTTTGACACAGTGCTCCCTCTAGTCCTCCATCTTGTCGTCATCCTTTCCATCCTCATCATCATCGTCCAGCTCGTCCTCGGCCTTTGCTAATCTCTCAGCCTCCTCCCGCAGCTCCTTTGGCACCTCGACGTGCCGTCCCTTGGTGGGACCGTCGGGCCCGCTGATCCAGGTCATCTCCAGCTCAAAGTCCTTGTCCTTGTTGTCCTTCTGCGCCACGTAGATGATGCGCGCAGCCTCCTTCACAGCCTCCTCCAGGGTGATGTTGCCGGCGGGCAGGTCGAGCTTCTCGAGCTCGGCCTTGGCGGCCTGTCGACCCTTGCCAGTCGCAGCACCGTAGTAGCCCCAGTACAGACCACTGGGCTCGATCATGTAGAGGAAGGGACCACCATGCTTGCCCTCAATCTTGCCGCCAGCGCCACACTTGGGTCCTGAGCCGACCTCGCCGTCAACGGGAGTCTCTTCGGGGGTGTCGAAACCACCGACGATGGCGGTAATACCGAATGGTCGAACGGAGCCGTACATGGTGTAGGCCTGAAGGTAGCCGCCCATGCGGGTAGCCAGGTCGGATGTAGGAATGGGGGTCCTGAAGTTCTGTCGCCAGCTCTGAGCCTCGTCGCGGGCGCGGTCGACGAAGTGACGTCCATCAGGGACCATGCCGGAGTACACCTGAAGAGGGCATTAGTTAAGAAGCCCGAGAGGCGAGCGCAGTAGTAGAGGAAAACCTACAACTCCAAGATGGCTATCGACAGTAGCGATACGCTTGTTGGCGCCGGGTTTTAGGAGCTTTGATGCGACCACCTTTTCGACAGCTAGGACGACACCGTCCTTGCATCGAATACCAATGGAAGTGCCGCCATTCTCCACTGCCTTGACTGCATATTCGACCTGGAAGTTGCGGCCATCGGGGGAGAAGATGGAGTTGAGGAGATCGTAGCCCGTGCCTATCGACGTCTATGAAGGTCAGCACCCGGAAGCTCTCCCTGGGGATGACGACAGAGATGGTTAATGACGTGCGGGACCTGCTCACCATTTTGTCTTTATGCTCTCGTGAATTTCGTAAAGTTTAGCTCGACAAGGCAGGGAGAGATGGTTGGGAATTGGGGGAGGAGAGAGCTTGGCTGTCGAGGTGCTTGCGATGGAGTTGGCTTGGAGCTTCACCTTCAGGCAGCCTGGAGCTGCGTGTTGCAGTTGCACGGCACCGCCCGCAAGGCTGGGGAGCTGGTGCCTGAGGCGACAAATGTGTCAGCCATAGAACACCAGCCACAGGTCACTAGCCACGATCTGCCACTTGTAGCCTCGATCAACGAGCCACATGATGGAAGTGGCTGTGGAGGCTAGTGAGATGCGGGAGTGGCTTAGGAACCAACCCACTAGCCCCTCCCGTGTGACATCGGTTTCCCCTGCAGCAGAACTTCGAGAAATGCGATGCAGGACGAATGGATGGTCCCGTTCTAGATCTGATATCCTTGGGGTCTAGAGCGCGCGTATTTGCATGGGGTATTTAATGCCATTTCATAACCATGGATGGCGCTCGTCGCAAGCACTTTGAGGTTTATGCCTTTTCGTTGCTGCCTAGCCGTTCAAGACTCAGGAAGCATCAGAACTGGTCTTAACCGTCCTGACCGACTCTGGAGATGAAACGGCCAAGTCTCGCCCGTTCCGAGGCCCATTTCCACCGTCAAGTTGGCTGCATGTCTTGATGCTGGAGCGACAAGCGTTCATAGCGCCAACCCTTGAAAGGCCACTAAAGGGCCACTACAGAAACAGAATGACCAGTTCGTTGCTAGCGGTGAGTCTGAGCTGGCACATTTGTTGAGGCCTGACGTGAGCTAGCAAGGAGGGGGGGATGGGTAAGAGAGACATGAGGGAATAGAGTCGATCTGCTCTGATCGGACAAGAGGCCATGAATATCAGAAGTGAGGATGAATTGTTCATGCTTCCAAAAGCAGAACGTGGCCGGCCGGCTTGTTGATCAAAGCAGATCGCTTGGAATGGGCGTGAAATGCATCATGGATGCTTTGACAGCCCATGCCTGCGCGCTTAGTGCTGGTCGTCGTGTGGCACAGGCTCATTGGGTCACGCAAGCCCGAGGGGCCGGGGTGCTGTAGGAAGTGGTTTCCTGACTCTGAACCCTTGACGGCGTGAACAAGTGAATGCGACGAGTGAGTATTGACTGCCTGGCTTGGGGAGATTAATTGAACTGTTGCGATGAGCAAGATCACAGACGCTTTGTGGATGAGTTTAGAGCAAAGAGAATGGCAGCGTGCATCAACAGCGCTTCATCATGATGGCAATCATGTGCCCGTGTCACTTGCCTCCGCTGCGTCATGACCCGAAAAGGATGGCAACCTGAAATGACAGGGAAGGAAGGGAAGGAAGAAGGGAAGGGGTCCCGCTGTCCCACGTTGCTTGCTTCTGCACAGTACCCCTCCATCTTCACCCATCCACAACCTTCAACTTCTGCCGCTTCAATCAACATTGATCACTTTTGTTCACCAACTTTTTGTTTGACAACAAGAAAGAGACGCTCGTATCTTCAACATCCCCTTTATTGCATTCCTCACAGCATCAGCCAATCTACCACATCATCCCATCCTTCCTGCTTTGTCTCTCCCCACCTCGACTCGGGCAAGCACCCCGTGCGCTCCCTGCAATCCGACCCAACGGTCCACCGCTCTTAGACAAGCCCCTCCAACGCCCACGTCCCGTCCACGCCCAATAAAGGGTCCCCCGAACGAACCAGAGAGACAAGAGCTCTTTATTTCTCGTCCCTTTTGTCTCCTCTGGCTTTCCTTCTTGTTCTTTAACACTCCTTGCTGCCCTTCCAGAGGCTTAGCTTAGCTCCCAAATAAAATCCCACCGTTTGTTCCCCCCGTTCCGTCTGCGCCGTTGCAAAAGATACCGAAACACCTCCGTCTATATCACCCCGCCGCATTCATTGCCACCCCAGTCCAGCCAACTCAAGCATCCATCTCAAGTTCACGACTTGACCTCAGCATATCACTGACTCTGCCAAATCCCTTGCTTTTCTGACAGAGAAAAACATTGGAATATCTGCTTTCACAAACTTGCGTGCTCTCACAAAAACCACAACTGCACAGCTCAGCTAGGTAGAGCGACAACCCACCCCCACCTTGTGATCTGGATATAGCTTGCTAACATATATCACAGTTCGCATAGCCATATCAATCATCATGGTTTCTATCCAGCCCAACATGCAGATGCAGGATGACCTCGCTGCCCTCTTTTCCCGAAACCTCACCTTCAACCCAGAGCCTATTCCCGCCCCGGCGCCCATCCCTCAAGAGCACCACCCAGAACCTGCCAAGCCCATCGTCTACTCCTCTGTTCACTACACCCACTCTGCCCATATCGCGAGGCCCCAAGTAGCCCCCCAGGAGCAGCCTCGACCTTCCTCAGAACCTCCCCAGACCGAGGGCCCCAGTGTCGAGACTATCCTGCAATACCATGGCGTGAACCCAAAGACACTTACACCCTCTCAAATTCAGCTGTTCAAGGTCGCCGACCCTCCACAGCAGGAGAGACTCATTGAACTTTGGAACATCTGCCCTCCTAACAACGGAGGGGATATTCCCGCTCTGGCATGGAGTAGCACCAGCGTCGAGCATGAGGAGCAACTCGCTCGCCTGCGATATGACAAGTTGACTGGGCGGAACCAGCCAGTCATGAGCTTGGACGGCACTCCAGTTCAAGCAGGTGACGGTAGGTGGGTTCAGAACACGGAGGAGGACATGGAGCCCTACATGGCCTCGGGCTATGAGGAACTTATGCGACGAGAGCGCGAGCGACAAGCCATGGACAGCCAGCCGAGGAGCACTTATGAGAGCTGCGGTCCGTCTTACACCCACGCTACGGACCCTGTCTACATGGGCCCCGACTTTGCCCGTCAACAGCAAATGATGGAGATGGCGACCCAGTATGGCGCCTATCAAGGTTTCCGAGCGCAGGAGGCGGACTCGATGGATGTCATGTAAATAGGCATTGTCCCCTCTCCCAAGCCAAGCATCAGAATAGCACGGCCACGCAGTCTGCGGCCACGACAGATAGAGGCTCTGGGAGAGGCAGATCTACTTGTATGGGGGAAGTTTATGCACGAGAATGAACGAGCAAGACGGAAACATGATTGAAAGGATGGCGGGTCTCAGGAGATACCAGTTGTTATTGGCACCCTTATTTATCTACACACAAAGGATGGACGAGCTTATGGACGAAACAATGGCTTTTAAGGATTATGGAACGGTTGGCGCTGGGGGGGAATTCGTTTTGCAAACTACCACAACTCCTTTCTCCTGTACTTTCCTTCAGGTTGTCCAGCTGTTGCGTTGCAATGTGTGCTAACGTTGTGTCTTTTTAGAGAACGCAGATGGCAACAATCTCGTTGGCCAGAGGTACGTCGTTCTCCCCATCAACAGCAACTCCTGCCCCCTGATGATTCGTACTCACCAAATTGGCCCTGGTGCGAGCGTGATGTTTACTTGATGTATTGTTGCCCTGTATATTTCACTTTCATAGTCCAAGTTAATACATTGGTTTTGTTTCTCAGTTTGATATCCACTGTGTTGGTATGTGTGCCTGAACCTGCTCCTCGTTGTCATCTTAAACATACTCGTATCGTCGCCATCATCCTGAAAGGGGTATCAAATTCCATCTAGGCTTGAAGTGAATGGTCATCATCGTGTAGTTCATCTATAAGGGGGTTTGTTTGTGCTGGTATATCTAAATCCCTGTCTTCTCGAGCTTCTTTGCCAGCTCGTCCACCTCCTTGTCCTTGACGGGGATAACGGGCTCCTCCTGAGCCTCCTCGGCCTCCTTGATAAGCTTCTCGGCACGCTCCTCGGGCTCGATCTCCTCCTCCTCCTCTTCTTCCTCTTCCTCCTCACTGTCGAGCTCCTCGAGGTCGCTCAGGCTGTCGACTCCCCAGTCATCCTCGGCCACGACGTCACCGCCGTTCTTCTCCTTGCGCTCCTCGAGGAGCTCCTGGAGAGCAAGGATCGACTCGTCGTCCTCGGTGAACTTGTTGCCGTTGAGCTCGATTCGCTTCAGGGCAGGCAGACCATCCTTGGCGGCGGCGGCAAATCCCTTGACACCGGCGGCGGTGATCTCGTTGTACTGCAACCGCAGGGTCTCGAGCTTGGTGTTGTCGCCCTTGGACAGGGCACCGGCAAGCAGCACACCGCCCTTGGCACCCAGAAGAGAGTCACCGACGCCGAGCTCCTGCAGTAGGGTCCAGTTAGAGACAACCTTGGAGAGGGCTCTGGCTCCGGTCACGGTAAAGGTGTTGTCTTGAAGGTCAAGAATCCTGAGCTCGGAGGCGTGGTTGAGACCTTGGCTTAGAAGATGAGAGATACCCTCCTGTCGGATACCGTTCTGCACCATCTTGACCTCCTTAATCTTGTTGTGAAGGCTGTAGGTCTTGGCCCAGGCCGTCATACTGCCATTCTCGAGTCGGTTTCGGCCGCAGATGACGGTCTCGAGGTCAGGGACCTCCTGTCCCTCCTTTCTGGCGGCCTCCTTCTTGGCGTGAAGCTCGGACAGGGCATCGGCAATTAGGATACCGGCATGGGGGCCCAGGCCGTTGTTGTTGAGGTAGAGGTGCTGGAGAGGAACGTGGGCGGCAAGGAAGGCAACGAGGGGCGCCTGGGTGTTCAAGCCGAAGGCGTTGTCGTTAAGGTTGATGGTGTTGAGCTTGGGGAGGTTGAGGATCGAGGTGAGGAGGGAGGAGAGAGCTTCGGGGATCTCGTTAAGGAGTCGGCCGGTGAAGATATCGGCGAGGTTTGCGACCTGGGAGAGGGGGTGTTAGTGAAGAGTTGGCTAGAGTGGCGGGCTGTTGACTTACTCTAAGGCCCTTCTTGGTCGCGAGAACCTCACCAAGAAGCTTACAGGCGCCTACACCCAGAGTGTTTCCCAGCAGGCGAACCTCCTCGACGTCGTCCTGGGCCCGGAGACTGGCGATATGAGGCTCGAGATCCTCGGCGGTGTCGAGCTTGAGGCCCTTACCCTCGAGGGTAAAGAGCTTATCAGAAGGAGCCATTCTATTCGTAAAAAGTAAAGCGCACAAAGAAAAAAGTCGCCAAGTGCTGAAGAGCAAGGATGCTGCTGCTTGTATGTCGCAAGAAGTTGTAGCGGAAAACTGAAGACTCGAGGCCAAGCGGGCAAAAGACTGTGGGAGTTGATTCAAGGTGGGGGTGGGGCAAGTCGCAGATTAGGCAGTACATTGACGTCCGAATGGGGCTTGGACTGGGAATTTTTTCGCAATTTCCCATCGCCATGGGCAGCCGAGCCATCGTCTGCTGAGTCATCCGTCGAGAACCCGACTTTTCCCCTCGGGTCGGAAAAACTTGGGATGTGGTTGAAGTTGTTAGGTCACCACTGGTCACCTGCCGTTCCGCCGGAGGCTCAGAGCAACCACGGTCAAGAGCGGCTGCATCAGCACGTGACCGCGTCCAATCAGCGTCGGTCCATTTCGGAACGCTCGATAGGATTTTGTCTGATGCTAATGATCTCTGCTGAGCCCTTTTGTCCTCCGACCCCGAGAACGATTCCCCATCGACGTCTCACATTCGATCGCGGCACATCCAGCAGCGACGGTCTAGCTTGCCCATAATGCTTGCCAGGTCGTGCTTGCGCTCGACGCGCACCTTCAATGGCCTCCGGAACGGCCCTTCCGCTGTCTCCAAGGTATGGCACGATCCAGACGAAACCCGCGGGTGACGACGAGCTTCCCTTCCCGTTTGCCGAGGGAACCTCACCACGAGCCTCGACACGCCGCAACCACGCCAATCGCATCAGGATGGGCCTGGAATACATGTATCCAATTGCTGACTGTGTCTTTTCACCAGCGTGCCGCCTCCTCGAGCTCCAGCGCCGCCGGCGATGCCTCTGCCACTCGATTGAACGTGGCCGCCGCCGCCTCGACCACCCTCGCCCTGGGCTCCATTGCCTGGTACTATCATCTCTATGGACCTGTGGCCCATGCCATGACTCCCGCTGAGGAGGGGTACGTGCTGCTCCCTGATGACGGTCGCCGCGCTGGCACATGTCGTCCCGTCCCGAGCCACGGGATGAGGCATAAATGCTGCAACGCATCGATGATCCGTACAATTGATGGACGTGACAATTGCTGACCAGGCCATTACAGTCTGCACCCCACCAAGTACCCTTGGGTCCACAACCAGTGGTTCAAGACCTTCGACCACCAGGCGTAAGAATGCCGTCGATGCCCGCTTCACGACCAGGTCGAATTGCTGACCCACCCTCACAGTCTCCGCCGTGGTTTCCAGGTCTACCAGGAGGTCTGCCAGTCCTGCCACTCCCTTAGCCGAATCCCCTACCGATCTCTGGTCGGTGCCGTCTTGACCGTTGACGAGGCCAAGGCCCTCGCCGAGGAGAACGAGTACCCCGGTGAGCCCGATGAGCAGGGCGAGATCCAGATGCGACCTGGAAAGCTGGCCGACTACATGCTCCCTCCTTACAAGAACGAGGAGGCTGCCCGATTCGCCAACAACGGTGCCCTTCCCCCGGATCTGAGCCTGATCATCAAGGCCCGCCACGGCGGCTGCGACTACATCTTCAGCTTGCTCACTGGTTACCCCGAGGAGCCCCCCGCTGGCGTCCAGGTCGCTCCCGGCATGAACTTCAACCCCTACTTCCCCGGTACCGGTATTGCTATGGCCCGTGTCCTGTACGACGACCTCGTCGAGTACGAGGACGGCACGCCCGCCACCACCTCTCAGATGGCCAAGGATGTTGTCGAGTTCCTCAACTGGGCTGCCGAGCCCGAGATGGACGACCGAAAGCGAATGGGCATGAAGGTGCTCGTTGTGTCGGCCTCGCTGTGGGCCGTCAGTGTTTGGGTTAAGCGATACAAGTGGGCTTGGCTCAAGTCCCGAAAGATCGCCTACGACCCCCCCAAGGAGGTCAAGGTCCGCCGCTAAACAAGGTGTCAAAGTCTCATTTGTATACTAGTCGCCCCCTAGAGCAGCTCCTTTGTCGGCGGTGGCGGGTAGAAAAGAAGGCGAAGTCGTGGAAGGAAGGAAAGCAGGAGGCGGATGTTAGAGTGTAAATCAGATGAATCGTTCCCAATACCTTATTCGACCTAGTACTACATCTGGAGTTTTGAACACATTGGTTCCCGTGTGACGTGTGTTGAGGGAGTTTGAGGGAGTCTATCTATGCAAATGGAGGTTGAGGTTGAGTTGGCCAACAAAGTTCATCAACGGTTATGTATGAGGTATCTGAGTATGCAACAGGAACTGCACATTGCCTGGTCGCCGTAAGATATATGCCTTGTGGCGTAACCGTGCACAAGCTGTATAATTTATTGAGATATATATGAACATAGATCACTGCAGTGTCGGGTGGTGGCATGTGAAGTTGCATTTATTAAGTTTCACGTATGAGATCCTCGACCCAGTCCAGCTGCGAGTTTACATATATGACGAGTTGAGAATGCAAACACACAGCACCCCTGCATTAAGTGGACTTGGAAAGCCAGGTGATACAATTGAGTAGAATTCACGTACGAGGGATTATTGCTGCCTGTTGGTATCATCGTGCTGCGTTCACATTCACGATGAGACTAGGAATCCACTGGAGTTGCTGAGCTTTAGTGGTCCACCAATATTCACAGTGGACAGACGGATTCATTAGTGGTCCACCAATATTCACAGTGGACAGACGGATTCATTAGTGGATGCTCGCCACGATAACTCAACAGACGCTAGCGTTCCCCCTCCACCTCCCGGCGGAAGCACCAGCACCTGGACGGACTTCCTTCACGCACGGAGCACGGAGCACTCTCGGCGGGAGCAGGTGCCTACCTCCGACCAACGCCTCTTCCATCCCATCCAATCCACTCACTCGCCATCCATCCTGTCCAACCTTCAACCTCCTCTTCCTCTCTCACACCACGCCCTTCCACGACCAATTTTGATCCTCCTCCTTCTCTCTCTGTACGAGTTTCCACCTCTCTCCCTATCCTTTCCTACCTAGGCGGCCCCCTCTCGCTGAGCCGTGCGTGCCAAAACAAGCACCCACCGGCGACGGCATCAAAAACATCGCCAGCGACCATGCCCTTCGTCAGTGAAGACATCCGCCCTGGGATCAAGCGAAGACTCAGCGACGACCATGAACCGACGTCCTACCGCCCCGACCAGCCCAAGGACTTTTACCTCCTCAACCAGCGGTCCGACCTCACCCCGCGCAAGATCCTTCCCCTGACCAAGCGAGCCCGCATCACCGAGGATGACATCCTCGCACACGACAACTTTACCTATACCAACTCTCACAGACGGCGCCGTTCCTCACAGCTCAAGATGATGCCGGTGCAGCCCCTTTTCGCCAGCCGTCCCTCACCTCGGCCAACCGGTGCCGTCCTCGCTCCCTGCCACATCTGCCACCGCAAGCCAACGAAAAAGTCCGACCTCGACTCGTTTGCCGAATGTCAAGGCTGTGGTGAACGAACGTGTTTTGTTTGCATTCGAGAGTGTCAAGGCTGGAACCTGGATAGAGACACATTACTGTCAGAACAGGAAGCGCTCTCGAGGTCTTTTCATATGCACGACGCCGACGATGATCAACCCCCACAACGCAATGTCAAGGGAGGACAGGAAGCAAATAAAGGATGGGATGCCGTTGGACACCGTTCTGTGGTATGTAGTCGATGCTGCATAGAACGCGGTGCAGAAGGAGACGTTGCATGTTTGGGCTGCTTCTCGCGGATTGAGGGCTCCTGAAGGAAGAATACGGGCAGCGTTAGTGGATTTTTATAATGACGATTAATGATGGGATTCTCGCAACTGCTCTGGGCGTACACGTTGCATCTGGGAGTTATTAGCAAGCGTATCACTCTTCGACGGGGGCCCTCTTCTTGAGCAGATGAGGCGGGGAAGGGATGGGAAGGGGACAACTACATACGCATCATCATGGGGAACAAGCATTTGGGTTGGGCAATGGCGTTTCATTTCAAGGCCTCGGGCGAGCCTCGGTTCTGATGCGCATGGTATGGATGGTTGCAACACTGCTTCGGGAATCACTAGGTAGATAGATAGAAACATGGATGTCAGCAGCATCTTGTACGATTCAGTTCCTGCAAGTATTGTTGCCAGGAGCCTTCCTACGACGAAGGGTATTAATAAAGTCCTCAACTCAACATAGTCAATGTTCTGTATCTAATGTGAATTCAATCGATGGTGGCCACAAGGAGCAATGGGAAACGTTGCTATGGCTGACTGTGGTGAGGAAGATCTAGTATATAGAGAATGAGCTTGAGGCTACAAGAAGCCCGCAAGCTCACATCCTCCAAGTTAATTAATACCTAGGCATTCACGCTTTAAACTGTGCTGCATCAAACATTACGAGGAAGATCTAAATGGCGTACTGCTTGTAAAAGCAACTTGTTCATTGAGGCGTCTATAATCCCGCCCATCCAATTGCCCTTTACTCATACACCGCATTAAATTACACCGCTGCCCAATGTCTACCTTAGTTGTACTGCATGTACGTCGCCGTCGAGTTAAACTTGAGGTTGCCCTTGATGACCTTGTCCACTGCGCTGAGGAAGTCCTTCTCCGATGCCACCTTTCTCCTCGCCCGGATGGCAAACATACCGGCCTCAGTGCACACACTGCGCAGCTCAGCACCCGTCGCGTTGGGGCACAGACGAGAGATGAGCTCCCAGCGGATGTCGCGCTCGACGGACATACTCTTGGCGTGGATGCGCAGAATGTTGGCCCGGCCCTCAAGGTCGGGCAGTGAGAACTCGATCTTTCGGTCAATACGACCCGGTCGCATCAGGGCAGGATCCAGGGTGGAGGGTCTGTTGGTGGCAAACATGACCTTGATGTTTCCTCGTGCATCGAAACCGTCAAGCTGTGTAATCAGTTCCAGCATAGTTCGCTGGACTTCGTTGTCTCCACCGGCACCATCATCAAATCGAGCACCGCCGATAGCGTCAATCTCGTCGAAGAAGATGATGCAAGCCTTCTTTGTCCGTGCCATCTCGAACAGCTCTCGAACCATCCTTGCACCTTCACCGACGTACTTCTGGACCAGCTCGCTACCAATGACTCGGATAAAGGTGGCGTCTGTTCGGTTGGCGACAGCTCGGGCACAGAGGGTCTTGCCGGTTCCGGGAGGGCCGTAGAGCAGCGCACCCTTGGGAGGATCAATACCAAGGTTCACGAAACGCTCGGGAGATAGCAGGGGCATCTCGACGACTTCTCGCAGCTTCTCAACCTGCTCCTTGCAGCCACCGACATCGCCGTAAGTGACATCAGGCTTCTCCTCCACAGTCATCATGGTAACGCTCGCGTCGATCTTGGGCGGCAAGGGAAGCATGATCTGGTACTTGTTGCGGTCGACACCAACCCGCATGCCCTCCTCGATATCTGTGGGACTGACCCGGTCACCAAGCTGGACAACGAACTTGGCGATCTGCTTCACGTTGATGACGTATTTGCTCTTGGATTCATCGCCCTTTTCGTCGGCAATGATCTTTGTACACCGCGCAACCTGGAAGGGCTGCTCCTCGGACATTCGTTGACGGTCGGCGGCGACATCCCATAGATGTGGTGGCGCAAGTCCTGTGTCGGATTCCTGTTGAGAGTTAGAATTGCTGGTGGGAAATGGACTGGTAGTCCAACCTTGACGCCGATCTTCTCATCAACGCTTTGTTGCTTCTCCTTGATCTGCTTCTCGAGCTTCTTGATGGATGTTCCGTAGGGTGCAGCACCGTAGGTCTTGAGGACCTGAATATCCCTACCAAGCGTTAGCCATCACGGAGCTTTCTGTCATTGTAGGCGCATCGTTCGTACTCGTCCGTTAGAGGGGTGATCTTCTTCTCTTCTATCTCATCGTCGGCGAAGTTCTTCTGGTACTTCTCCCAGTTTTGACCGGTTGCGGAAGGCTGGAGCTGTCAGTAGGCAAACAAGCTTGCGAGGGCGCGCAATGACGCACCATGATGAACTCCGCAGGTCTGACAGATCTGGTGTGTAATTATGCGAGATCGAGGATCGTATGCGGTGAGAGTGCGGGGGGTGTTGGTGCTGGTGAAGAGAATGGGAGAGGTTGATGGGTTGTTGTCGACGTCGTGGTTGTTTGGGGATGGAGGTGTCAGTGAGGGCCTTCCGTAATCTGTGAGTTGCCTTGAGCTTCAAGCACGGACCCACACCATGAGGCTGCTGCACGGCTAAGCCACAACAGGCTAGATCGAGGAACCCCTCGGAGCTGGAGGATCTGTACCCCCGATCCAAAATTTCTGGGTGACAATTCCTATGGCGGAGTAGGGCAGCCTAGGGAGGTGGGACATTGTCAAGGCTGCTGGATTCTGCTGCGAAGTCGTGTTCCTTCAAAAGCCCCGCCATCAACATCTTCGTTCTGTCTTGAGGATTCCTGGCACCGCCAACTCGTTTTCAAAATGTCTGCCCCGGCCGCAGCTCCAGCCCCTGCAGCGGGTGGCGCCAGCAATGCTACTTTTCGTGTACGCAGAGCTTCCACCAAGCTTTTGAGCTCCCCGCTGACCATGTCGATAGGATAAGGAGAAGCCCATGGCGGTGCGCTCCTCCAACATCGTCGCCGCTCGAGGTACGGCGCCCTCGGTCTGCTTTAGCGTCTCTTTCATGCTGACCATCCCATAGCCGTCGCCGATGCTATCAGAACCTCTCTCGGTCCTCGAGGAATGGACAAGATGATCCGTGGTGGAAAGGGCGAGACCATTATCACAAACGATGGAAACACTATGCTCAAGAGCATGTCGGTCATGCACCCCACAGCAAAGATGCTGGTCAACCTTTCGGGCGCTCAGGATGTGGAAGCTGGTGACGGTACCACCTCTGTTGTCGTCATCTGCGGAAGTCTTCTTGGTGCCGCCGACCGACTTCTCTCCAAGGGCATCCATCCCTCAGTTATTTCCGAGTCCTTCCAGCGAGCTGCCGCCGCCGCCGTCGAGGTCCTCCACGAGATGTCCCTGCCCATCGCCCTCACCGATACCGCCTCTCTTCTCCAGGCCGCCAACACCTCGCTGTCGTCCAAGATTGTGTCTCAATACTCGAACCTCCTTGGTCCCATGGCTGTCAACTCTGTTACAAAGACTATCGACCTGAAGACCGCCGACAATGTCGATCTCAACAACATCCGAATCGTCAAGCGAGTTGGAGGAACGATCGAGGACAGCGAGCTTGTCGATGGTCTGGTTCTTACCCAACCCGTGCTCAAGAACGCCGGTGGCCCAGTTCGCATGGAGAAGGCAAAGATTGGTCTGATTCAGTTCCAGCTGAGCCCCCCCAAGCCTGATGTATGTGCGATTTCTTGATGCGGGTAGGAAATGATGCTCACACTTTACAGATGGAAAACACCATCCAGGTCAACGACTACCGACAGATGGATAAGATCGTTAAGGAGGAGCGATTATACCTGTTGAACATGGCCAAGAAGATCAAGAAGGCCAAGTGCAACGTCCTGTTGATCCAGAAATCTATCCTCCGTGACGCCGTCAACGACCTATCACTACACTTTTTGGCCAAGCTCGGCATCCTCGCTGTCAAGGACATTGAGCGCGATGAAGTCGAGTTTATCTGCAAGTCCACTGGCTGCAAGCCTATCGCTGATATCGACTCTTTTACCGAGGACAAGCTGGGTTATGCTGATCTCGTGGAGGAGGTGCAGTCTTCGGGATCGCGCATGGTCAAGGTTACGGGCACCAAGTCGGTCGGCAAGACTGTCTCCGTGGTGGTGCGAGGTGCCAACTCTCTGATTCTGGAGGAGGCCGAGCGAAGTCTGCACGATGCGCTCTGTGTTGTGCGCTGTCTGGTGAAGAAGAAGGCTCTCATTGCTGGTGGTGGCGCCCCTGAAATTGAGATTGCCGCACAGCTCTCCAAGCAGGCGCGCAGCTTGACGGGCACCGAGGCCATCTGCTGGAAGGCTTTTGCGGATGCTATGGAGGTGATCCCTACCACGCTGGCTGAGAACGCTGGCCTCAACAGCATCAAGGTGGTGACGGAGCTGCGACACCGTCACGAGATGGGCGAGAAGAACGCGGGAGTCAGTATCAAGTCGGGAGGTGTCAACACCAACATCTCCAAGGAGAACGTTCTACAGCCCCTCCTCGTTAGCACAAGCGCGATCGAGCTGGCGGCCGAGACTGTGAAGATGATTCTGCGGATAGACGACATTGCTTTGACCAGATAGAGTGAGATATCCCTCCAGCGGGGTTCTGCCTTGGGTTGTATGAGAATACCAAAATGGGGCATGAGTCTGCTAAAAGTATTTACGTTCTGTATTTCGCGGGTGAAGTCTTTGTGCGTTTTTTGTGTTTGTCAGCTGAAGTGTCGTAAGTGGTGTTTGCAGCGCTCATGAGGAGTTATTGTAGTCGGCAGGTGTAATAGAGGCCGCTCCTGCCATAATCGCAGGTCAGAGCAGATCACCCTTTGGAATTGTCACTCAACAACAGCAGAAGGCTCAACGAATTCTCTCCTTTCATTCAACTACAAGACGGCAGGCATTTGCAAACTCGAGAGCCTATTACTCCAGTTCTTGCCTTACAACGACTTGGGAGTCTACCCCTTCTACACCATGGCTGCAGATGATGATTCCAATTACTCGAGCAACGACGAGAATGACCCTAGCTTCATTGCTATGCAAGCGCAACAGCGTCTCTTTCAGGTCAGAACTATGATACAGGTGAATAGCATTGGTAGATGCTGAGATGTATACAGCTAAAGAGAGATCGAGATGAGCGCTTGAGCGCCTTGGTTGAGGACTCGGCGACAGCTATGGAAGAGCTACGCAGCCGCGTTGTCGCATACCAGAAAGAACGGCGTTCAAAGCAGTAAGTCTATGCTAGAATGAGCAACATTAGGCTTAGAACAAGGCTGACCGGGAGAAGGGCTGACGCCTGCGCTGCATCTGTCATGAAGATTGTCGAGGCCGTTGAGCGCAGAAAGGAGATCGAGCAGCGGATGGAAACGCTTGTTTCCAAGGTCAACGATACAACTCGAGAGGTTGAAGACATGATGAAGGCAGGCTTTCGTGGGAGGGAGAAGGACATGAAGCAAGCCAGGTGATTGCCAGACATGCATGCAGCCATGACTGGACGCAACGTGGAGGATGCTATGGCAGATCTTGAGACAGGATTTCTCAAGCATGAGATCATGAACATTGGTCAAATCAAACAATTCTCTAACCAATTGTGCACTGAAGTCTTTCCGACAGCTTTAGCAAAGTCAATCCCTTTTCCGAGAGATATCAGAAGGTTCCGTAATCAGATCGTGGATATGTGCTGTGCCCGTGTTTAAGCGGCACATCACGCCACCACCGAGAAGCATTTCTGAACCAGAGAGGAATACCGAATTGGATTGCCCGTATGTCTACAATGTATTGTACACGGCCTCTATGACCGATGGCGCCGTCTATTCTTTTAAACCTGGAATCCGTATCCCGACATGCATGTGCGGTACTGCTCCACCAGCGACTTGCAGTCCTCGGCCGGGTCCTTTGCGTTTGAGAAGAGCATGCACTCGTCTCGCTTCGACTTTTCCTCCTTGCACACGCAGCAGGGCTATTCGGTTTGAGGCGTCAGCTATTGCGATTGAGGGGTGGAGGGCGCATATCTCGAGGTTGGGAAGCTCTCACCTTGGGCTTGTCGGAGGCGGCGGTGGTGGTGTTCGTAGCTAGCACAAAGAGTTAGCGGGGGATCCAGTTTCCCGGAGCAGGGGTTTGTCCGTACGGTTCGGCTTTGCGACAGCCACCGGCGAAGGGGCAGAAGGTGTCGATTGTGAAGCTCCCATCTTGACTGATATGTGTATTTGTCTTTGAGGAGAAAGAAGGGATATCGACCGGAGCTATGGGTGTAAGTAGGGTTGGTTCGGAATCGGGCTTAGCAGGCCATAACTTTTTTCAATGGCGAAATGCGCTCCTGGGACGAGCAGATTTCTAAGCTTGCTGGATGACCAATCATTTGTCGTCGGCTCACGTGGCGTCGCGACGACTTCGTGAAAGAATCAACTTGCTCGCTGACGTCATTTCGAGATTTCTAGTAGAGACTTTACAACATATATATGGAAATGACCCTTCATATCTCCCAGTTACTGCCATTGACCTGTGCTACCATATTGACTTTGAGACGAGGCATTGGCCATTATTCATCTTCAAGTCTGGGGAAACATCTTCAAGGTGGTTGCCGATGGTGGGGCCGGCGTCTTCCGGATGCGCAAGGGTCCAACCGTCACTTGGCGCCGTCGGACTTAACCCGGTAACAACAAAAGCTGTCACGGTTGAGATGTTTCCTTTTGGTCAGCTAGTTGCACATTGGACGAATCTCTGTCTCTTCTGATATTAGATGTTGACATTGGTTGAAATGAGAATGGTAGGTGTGGTCTTGCCCAATCACAGGTTCGCGCTGCGCTTACATACAGTCGCAACGCGTACAGTAGCCTGGTCCACCTATGTTGATGCGTTAGGCGAAGAGGTAACATTGACTTCGATACGTACATGCATACATTCCGTCGCTGTCGTTATTGTTGTGTTCAAACCTACCACTCGTGCCGGTCTATCCAAGAATACCCAATTGATCAAGATACAATTCCTTCATCATGCTCACCATTGAAGAGACCCGTGCACTCGGCGAGGTTCACCCCGAGTTTGAGCCTGTGAGCTTAGGATCATCACTTCCGTACACACGAGGCTACTGACGTTTCATCAAGATTGTGAGATGTTACAACCCAATGCTCAATGCTTGGAACATGGATACCGATCTCGATGGCATCCGGGAGATAATGGCCCAGGTCCGCCTGGCACGACCCAAGCCTGACCTCGACTCTCTATCTTACCGCATGGAAGACATCAAAATCCCGCTGAGGGATGGCCATGAAGTTGATGCTCGAGTATACACCCCCAAGAATGCACCGTCAGACGGTTGCCCCGGTGTCATCGTGTTTCACGGAGGTGGGTTTGTGTTAGGCGATCTCGACACCGAAGCTGGGCTCTGTGCTACCTTTACCGACCTTGGAGGCGTCGCCGTGAATGTTGATTTCCGCCACGCGCCAGAACATCCTTTCCCTCAGGCCATCGAGGACGCCTTTGATGCTACCAATTGGGTGAGTATTATCTAACCGCATAAGAAAATGGCATGCTGAGTGAAACAGGCAGCCAAAAACGTGAGCAAGCTGGGGATCGACCCTGCCAAGGGCTTCATCATTGGTGGCACCAGCTCTGGAGCCGACATGTCTCTAGCTGTCTCCCACCTCTGCCAGGATGCTGACATGAAACCCCCTCTGACCGGCGTCTATGCACCCATCACCTCTGGTGTCAACGAAGAAACAGTTCCTGAGAAGTACAAGGACCACTTCTTTAGCAAGGAGCAGAACGCCAATGCACCCGTGTTCAGCACAGAGTCGATCAAATTTGTTCACTGTAGGCATTTACCCCAATTCTCGCAACAAATCACTAACTCGTGCGGCAGCCAAGTACAAGCCCGACCAGACGAGCCCTCTGGCGTTTCCTGTCGCATTTCCTACTCACGTTGGTCAACCCAAGACCTACTTCCAGGTCTGCGGGCTGGACCCAGTAAGGGACTGCAGTCTTGTGCTTGAGCAGGTCTACAAAGACGATGGAGTGCCTACCAAGATTCACATATACCCAGGTTTGCCTCATGCGTTTTGGGCTCTCTTTCCGGAGCTTGAGATTAGCAGCAAGCGTCAGGAAGATGTCGTGGAAGGTCTGAAGTGGTTGCTCGAACAGTAGAGTGGGTGCGTCAACTCACGCTATGTTGTCCAATGCCTTGAACCAAAAGAGTCATATCTATCGGGAAATATCAGAAAAGTAAACAAAATGGATATTCTGCCACCATGTTGCATGCTCAGGCGTCAGTAGCCTACGTCAATACTCTGGTGACGTAGGCTGGTCGTCGTGTAAGTGACCAGGGCAGCGTAATGCCAGGCACCACAACACACGTCAAATCTTGAATTCGAGTCATTGAGAAACGCGGGGAATCGCTTAACTCTTCATAATCCAACTTTATTCGACCGGTGTTACGAGGAAGCCCGAGGTTGACGGTATCAAGCCGCGCGGCTGTCTAGTAGACTTGATGTGGCGACAGGACAGGCGCCAATGTCAATGACTCAGCTTTTCGGTTGCCTTTCCACAGCCGTGTTTTTGGTGTTCGGGCTTTTGTTCAGTCCATCCATTCTCTGCTACAGGGGGCAAATTCCAGCAATGGAGACCTCTCCGCCTTCTAGCCCTCCTCGGGGCCGAATCTGTTAAGGTGGGCAGACACTTTCCGGCACGTGAGGCAGAAGGCCCCGCGCCAATTGGCGCTGCTGGCCGACCACCTCTCGGGACCGACCGATCATCGTGACCCCGGACCCCGAAGGCGAGAGTGAGGATTGGACGCGCGGCGAAGATTTTTGCCCGACCTGACCGTCTTTTTTTTCTCGAAGTCCGAGATGGTGTGCGAACTTGTGTGGTGTTCCTTTATGCTCTGTGTGGTTCGATGACTTGCGCAAGTGTGCCAGCCCTACCACTTCTCTGCCTGGAGTTCAGGTTACGGAGACGGTTACGTGTGAGAAATCGCCCCCCTTGCCAGAAGTGTACTTGTATTGCCGTATGTGGGAAGACAAGGTGAGAGGAGTATATAAGTCGACACACCTGACCGTGTTGGAACAATCTTCCCATCTCCAGCTTCACTCACATCATTCACTGATCTGACAGCTTCTCAACAGCACTTCTCCGTTTATATCTACTACACACATACAACAAGACAAGGCAAGACAAGTAATCATGAGCCCGAGCCAGCAACCTTACTCGATGCCCTTCTGGGACTTTGTCCAGTCATTCGATCCCAATCAGGGACCTGGTCGCGGAGTTGATCACAACTCTGCCTCCCACTTCCCCTTCATGGCCGGTTACCCCTTTGGAGGACCCGGAGGTCCTGGAGGTCCCGGTGGCCCTGGTCCTCATGGAGGTCCTCATGGAGGTCCTCACGGTTTCCCTGGTCCCCATGGACCTGGTCCTCGCGGTCCTCCTCCTCCCCCTGAGGCCGATGGCTTCGTATGGGGTCCTTGGTATCAGGGCGCTGGCCCCTGGGATCGTCCCCGCGGTCATCACGAGCACCATCGTTCCGAGGGTGAGTCCTCGACTACAGACGTAGAGCGAGATGCCAACACCAACAACGAGAAGAGCGAGACCCCCGACACCATGGCTGCCGATGCCCCTGATCCCGAGGAGGTTGTCCCTGACGAGAACCAATGCGGTCGACGTCCTGGCTTCGGTCGAGGCCGTGGACGTGGTGGTCCCCGAGGTGGTCGATGCGGCCGTGGAGGACGAGGCGGTTTCCCTCACGGCCCTCGCGGTCCTCACCACGGACCTGGACCTCATCCTCCTCCTCCTTATCCCGGCCAGGGCGGCCCCTTTGACTTTTCTGGCCTCTTCCGCGGCTGGGCCGGTCACCCTTTCTTCCGCAACATTCGCGAGCAGGCCCAGCGCTTCCAGGACAGCCAGAACCAGAACGACTCCAACTCTTTCAACCCTCCCGTCGACATCTTCAACACGGAAAAGGCCTATGTCCTCCACGTCGCACTGCCCGGTGCTAAGAAGGAAGACATCGGTGTCAACTGGGATGCTGACCGCAGCCTGCTGAACATTGCCGGTGTCGTCCACCGCCCTGGTGATGAAGAGTTCCTGAACACACTCGCCACCGGCGAGAGAAAGGTCGGTCTGTTTGAGCGCAACGTGGCGCTCCCTCCCGAGGGAGTCGAGGAGCGTGACGAGATTGACAGCTTTGGCATCACGGCCAAGATGGAGGATGGTGTCCTGGTGATCACGGTTCCCAAGGTTGAGCGGGAGTGGACCGAGATTCGCAAGGTGGACATTGAGTAAAATGGATGGAACATTGGACAGGCAACAAGACGAGCAAAGATATCCTTGAGTTTTTTGATGGTTTCGCATATACCTGGTTTGGTCTGGATTGGTTCGTTTGATATTGGCACGGCTTAATAGTTCACGGCTTGCATCGATATTGGTATTATATAGTTGGAAAAAATTGGAAAAATATTATATACATCTTATCACTCTCATGATGAAACTTGTGACTTGGACTGACATTTGACTAATTAACGTGATGCTATCCTCTAAGAATAAATACAAAGGAAAATCTCCAACATGACATTGTAACGTGTCTATTCAGTCTATTTTAAGCTGAACAAAGTGAATCTTCATCTGCGCTAGGCGTATGCAAATGGGTATATGCTAGAATGTAGAGGGGTTTCAAGGGGGCCGGATTCTCCAGGCCCAAGTTAAAAAGTTGAATAGAATGCTCCAAAGCGCTTTCGTGACGACGGTAAAAAAAAAAAAAGAGGTGGTGGTGGAAGTTCTCGCGTAGTCTTGTTGGTTTTTCCGCTGCTGTAATATGCAATTTCGAGCCATGTCCTTCCAGAAGAAATAGAAGAAAAGATAATCAAGGGAATAAGATAAAGCCAAGAAACTCCAGTTAACCCCCCAACGTCCAATCATTATTGCCAGTTCACTTGTATCGGCATAAGTAGTCATGATTCTAGCCCCTTGGCGATCTCTTCGCGTACGTGGCGGCACCACTTGAGTAGGGCCGCCTCAAAGTCTACCCAGACCTTTGGGGACGTGTTGTAGACGACTCCAAGGGCGTCGACGGTCAGCATGACCTCGAAGCGTAGCTCGGCGGCCTTGACCCAGTAGCGCAGGTTATCGGCGCTGCGGTAGGGCTTCTGAGTGTCGGTGTGGAAGGTCGGGATAGCGCCCCAGCGCCGCCGGGACTTGTGCACTGCGGCATTGTGCAGCTTGACCAGTCGCAGGCCGTTCTGCATACTCTCGAGGAAAGGCGTCGGCTTCTCGGCTGTGGGCGACATGGGCGTCCATTCGGGCAGAGGATCTGCTGTCGTGTCCATGGACAAGAGGAATGCTCGCTCCCGCTCATACTCGCGGCCGGTCCAGTCGCCCTTGAGCCATGTCCAGCCATCCCGCTCGGCCCTCTCTGCGTCCTCTATCTCCTGCTCCTGCTTGAGGATACCAAACACGCTGTCGACCCAGGTATCCATGGTCTTGATCTCCTCGTCTCTCATGCCATCCTTGAAATTCCGGGTGGCCATCTGCTTCAGCACCTCCATGACGGCCAAGAGGTCAGCCCTGACCTGCTTCTCGGGTTTTATAGAGTCGAGGCGGTCGGGCAGCTCGTGAGCCGTGTAGTACATCTTGGCGGCGCGGATAGCCAGAGTCACAACGTCGAGCATGTGCATGCCCTGAAGTTCAAACCATCCCTGAGAATTCTCCGAAGGCATGTTGGGGTATTTGGGCGCGTTGGGTGGCGCCTGATAAGTGCCAGCTCTCCGCTCTTGTGCCTCCTTTAATGCCTCTCTTGCGTCGCGTAGTGTCTGCTCGAGTTCGGACTTGAGTTCCAGGATGGTGGGCGGCTTGGGCACCACCTTTTCGCGGTGGTGATAGGTGCTCACGGTGGGAGGGAGCATGTCTCCAGGCTCGCTGAAGGTGTCGTCGTAGTAGTCGTCTATCTCCTCAATCGGAGACTCGACAAGATTATCTGTGCCGAAGCCCTGGGCTCCAAAGTCGGGGCTGCTGCCGGTGGAAGCATAGGAGGAGTCGACATCGGAACCCACAATCTTGGGAAGGGTACCGCTGGTATCCAGAGCTGAGAGATCGAGGGTTGCCCGGTGCGGCTGCTTCTTCCTGGCCAGCTGGCCACCCTTGCCGTCGAGCAGGCCTGTCCGGGCAAAGTAATACTGTAGATGCGCGATGCTGCCCAGGCTCATGACACTCTCACGGGAACGGGCGCTGGCGGCAAAGTCGGTGCCCTGGGGCCGCATGTATCCGCGGCGACGACTCCGGCCATCGAAGCTATAACTCGAGTGTCGGGAGGTTGAGATGTCGGAGCGTCGGTGCTTAAGGAGACTGCCGGTGGAATGGCGGTTGTACGGCTCGCTCCCGAGGGAGTCACGGGAGGCAGCATCGGTGCTAGAGCCGTGAGACCATGACGAAGTGGTGGACAAGCAGCGAGAGAGCTCCGGACACGCACCGATGGCAGGCGTTGGCAGCGCATCGGGAGGCGGCGAGTCGCAGCGGAAGGACGGAGTCTGGTGGTTGGCCATCATGTCTTGGTGATGAAAGGGATGCCTAGCCAAGGCGAGTGGATGGATGGTTTGTCGAGTATTCCAAACTTCGAATGCGATCTCTCAGAGTCGTCCAACAGAATTATCCCCGCGTGATCAACGTTGATTCTCGGCCTGGGCGGTAATGCTTGTTGACGGTGGTGTGCCGTGAATGATGATCTGCACTTACACAGATGCGCAAACACGACAGATGAGGTTCCACAGCAACGGGCAGCTTTCAGGAGCTTGAATGGATGCCACTGCAGCTAGCGAGTACGCCAGTGAAAGCAAAGCAACAGCAACAGCAATCGAGGGGCAGCGAGAGAGAAAATGGCAGCGCGACAAGGGAGGGGAAGGTTTAAAGTCGAGCTCTGCGAGGGACAGAGGGGGAAAGTGAAAGAGAGCACAAATCGAAGGGGTAATACAAGGACGAACGAATGGATGGATGGCGGATGGTGGATGGACGGGATGGGATGGATTATTTCCAGGGGTTCTTTGGTGATGGGGCGACGGTTCCAGGCTGGCCGGGCTGGTTGGCGGGACAGGCCTCGGGACTCGACAAGGGTGAAATTACTTCGCGTCCGTTCGTTGGAACAGCGGGGGAAGTGCGCGAGGATTGGCGGAACCAGAGAGCTAACGATTAGCAAGGATCGGGAGAGGAATTGGGTTCCAGAAGGTGATGTGATGTCAGGGTCTTGTGGAAAAGTCGGTAGAGGACAGGCAGAGAGAGAGCGGGAGACTTTAAGTGCCTGTTAGTGAGACGTTGAAGCTAAAGAAGGAGATGCATGAGCGTGCGTCTGTTCTGTTCTGGTGAACATGGATGGGCCTCTTTTCTTCTTCTGAGGCACGTTAGTTGGTTTAATTTGTTCAACAAGGGGGCAGAATGAAAAACAATGGCTTGAACAAGAGAGAAGTGATCGACGATAAGACAAGCCAAATAGGTGCGTTCTGCAACCCAGCAAGAACCAAGACCGTTGAGGCGGATTCAACTGGCCAGGGGCTCACGGCTCCTATGGATGTATGCAGGAGGTAGCTGGAGCTTCTCCCAATGGAAGCTGGAGCCAAACAACTCGTGCAGTAGCGCAACGTCCAAAACCACAAGAGATGCACGGGTGTGAGATGGGCAGGGATGAACAGATGGAGTCGTCAAAGCATTCAAACGTCATGTGCGACGGGGGGAGACTCTTTATCACGGCGCTGGGCGTTGACGACACACACAGACGTAGGCTTGTCTGAGAGCCCGTGTGTCATATCCCAGGGCAACCTTTTAGTATCTGTCCTGCTGCGATCCATCCCCAAAACGAGCGAGTTGAGAGACTCCATCTCGAAAGTCAGACTCAGCCAGTCAGAGAGCTAGGCTGGTTGCTGTCTAATCTCCTCCAGATTGATTGGAATCTGCTACGTTTCTATCCCGCTGCCGCCACGCGCCCACATGTCTCGGTTGTCCTGTCAATCGCTAGGTCCAATCCTCACGGGACAAAGTTTCAGACATATTTTCAGCAGCAGAGAGAAATTCCTCCATGATCGATCCCATCGGGGAATACCTACCACTCTCGCTCCGTGCCCACAGGCAAGGCAAGGCAAGGCATCTTGAATCCCATCCCCGGGTCAGATCCCGGCTCCGAGGGAAATTCCTCCGTGATTGGACTTTCATGCAAGCCACGCGGTTGGCTGGAGCTCCCTGGGGACCAAGCTCGGAGCTCCCGTTGAAGCTCTGGTCAGGTTGCATCTGGATTGCAAAGGACAGTGTTCGATGCTTCTAGCTCGAGACGAGAAGAGAAGTGTGGGATAAATGATCGTGTTATTGTTGATCGACACGTGCGAGCTCCGTCCGTGTGGCCTTGGTGCTTCTACCTCTGTTCCACTCGATGGAGGTCCGTCCGTCTATTTCCCCAAGGCTGACCAGCTCTTTTCGTATGCACGAGGTTAACTACCCAAGGATATGGAGCCTCGGCATTCGTCTGGCATCCATAGGGAGCTCGTATCAAGAACTTCTGCCCAAGAGGCGACTCAGCACTCCTGTGAGGCTATTTTTACAGCACACCCAGGCCATAAGGCCAAGGCGATCTAGGCCCAACTCTAAGCGGTTGACAGAAGGCTGACAGGTGCCTCACTGGTTGCCTCTTCCTTGCCCATATCTTCTCTAATATCTTTGCTGGTCACCAGAATCTTATCAACCAGTAGCAGTGTCTGTGCAACCAACCATCGTCCAAGTCCATAGACTATCGATAGTACGACATGCCCTCTCCCCATCCGAAATGCGTATACCCATCTGCCGCCTCTAAAAAGGCATAACCTGCGATGGCTTGCATTATCCGGCACCTGGGCATGGGAGTGCGCTAGTCGCGCGTGGTGCTCTAAGTTGAGGCCGGACTCTTGTTAGGCGAGATCAGCGACCAGGGAGGGCCGTCAGTTCATCAAGAGGTCGGCCAAATCAGAGGCCATCTCGAGAAACGAAAAGATCCATCTGGGCCCCATCCCCCGGTAGATACAGTATCCCTCGTCTCTGCCCGTCAATCTGGGCGAATGTAATAATTGCATCCCCGTGTTGCGCGGCGCGGCGCGGCGCCGGATGGAGATGGATGGATGTCATGATGGATGATCATGGGTTTGGGTGGACGTTGCCTGGTGCATTTGTTAGTCCACCCGTCGGTTGCTTCCATGAGCCTCGTAACCGTAAACTTTGGACGGCTTCTTCCATTAGTAGATCTAAATAATAAGTAAAACTGCCGGATCAAGTCCAGTCTCTTCTTCATTGAATCCATCTTTCTCAGCTCATTGGAAGTTCCTACCTTTCAAAGCCGAAAGCCGCCCTTGTCCGGTCTTCCATTGCGCAAGGAAGTTGCACCCCGTAGATTGGGCCTGCCGTCCATTGCCTCCTACCCTTCCAATTTGGGACTCCTCATCTAAGAGGCCTCGGCCAGCTTCTCAGTCGAATTTCCCAACTTTTTCTTTCTTTTCGACTTCTTTTTTTCATCCTCGGGTGTTCAATTACGGCCTCTCACACTTTCATGCAGCCAGCCAATCTTTGCCGCGTCTCATTCTTCTCATTCCGGCTTTCTCCCTCCGAAACCCTCCCCCTTTTTTGTCCCCGCCAGAGACGCATCGGTCCCTTTGACCCATCGGATGATACTGCGAGCATTTGATGAGAGGGCTGCATCATACGCTCACGCTGCTTTCACGGCCTTACTTTTTTTCTTGTCCCTTCTAGGCGACGACGTTTGACGAGAGCACCTTCTATTACCTACCATCACAAGACTTCTCTTGCAACCGATCTACGCTGCCGACACGGTTTGCGCCCATCACTCTTATCCGTCTAGGAGGTGCTCCAACTCAGGCCTGCAGCTCCTACTCTACCCAGGAAGGGACATTTGACTGCTCATCACAGCTTTGACAGGGAGCCCAGCCTCTCACAGCAACCATTGCTACTGTCTCCTGCAGGAGGCTACTGGGCTTTTCGCAGGGCGCCCACCTCCAATCGCCGCGGCAGCCTGCGCTGCATCTCCCGCTCAGTGGCCACCCACTGACCCTCAGACCTTGGTCGTTATCTCCACTCGGCTCTAGCTGACAGCAGCTCCCAGCCCATCCATCGCATCCTGTATGTGTATGCGTGTGAGCGTGCGTTCATCCAGTCAGTCAGTCAGTCCATTACTTGCACCGGCACTGGCCTCCTGCTGCGCCTGTTGCAGTACCATAGACTGTGGATAATACATGGTTGGGCCCAAGTGATTCGTGGCACTGAAGACAGGAGGCAAGACAAGACATTTGAGGGAGACAAAGAGGGAGGACTCTGCTCTCAGCTCAGTGCATGAGTTCGCCCCGCGCAAACGCTCATAAGCCCCGAGCTTCTCACGTTTCATCACGGGCATTCAATCTGTCCTGTTTCCCTGTCTTGCCATCTGGAGAAAACAGAGAAAAACTCGTTTCCGAATCTCAAGCGCCCGGCCTTGTCGAGCCCTGGTTGCTGGTCCCTGGACTTGATCCTGAACCCGAGCCTGTCCTGTCCGCGCTTTAACCTGGCCTGGCCCGGCCAAATTCTGGTTGCCCTCGCCTTCCGAGGGCGCCAACTCCAACGATTAGATGAGCGCCAGCCATTCGAACGCGACGACTCCTGCAGTCGAAAACAGCGACTGGGCGTCAAAGGCTGATCCGTTTTTGATAACTCCTGCGACAAGCCCTGAGGCTAACCGATCTGCCGGCGTGGGCCACGACGAGTGCGACGGCGGCCGGGACCATGATGCCCCCGTGGGCGGCCTGCTGAAATTCGCTGACGTCCCTAGCCAACTATCTCACCTGCCCTTCAACCCCGGCTCGAATGATCCCTCCTCCACCCACGCCCCGGATCCCAATCCCAATTCCAGCTTGCTCACCTCCTCGTCCTCTGCAATCGACACGACGACAACTTTTCTCAACTCGCCTGCCACCACTTCTTCCACCGCAAACACGACTCCTGCCGCCTCTGTCGCGGTTACCCCTGCCACGACAACAAAAACAACCACCACCGCGCTTCTCACGTACCCTACTCCAACCTCACCCCTGCCACCACCCTCTGGCATTCGCAAAACCTCCCCTGGCTTAGCTGCCCGCCTCAAAGCTCTCGGTTTCGGCTCCCAAAAACCTTCAACGCCCCCAACCACGCCGCATCATCCCGATCACATCGGCCGCCTCGACGAAGAGCACCTGCGCCAGCTTGACGAGAAACATCAGGCGGGTTCGGTCAAGTCGGTCATCGCCCGGCGTGGTCGCCCGTGGAAGGGCGCCGGCGCTTTGTCCTCCTCCAAGCCCGCCGCCCACGATCCTGCTCTCGACTTACCGCCCTTCAAGGTGGACGACAACGATTCCATCGTTACACTGCTGCCTGAGATCAGGACCCCCGAGCCCCTGGACATGGATACTCAAAAGTATCGTCTGCCCGACCATACCAACGGCAATGGAACAAAGGTCACCCTCGATACCCGTCGCGAACACATCGAGCGCACAACATGCCCTCCATCCCCCGACGATGGATGCGTGCCTCCTCCTCCTCCCCCCAAAGACACCCCTCCCATCGTAACGCCTGCTCCCGCCACACCTCCAACAGACTACGTTCCGAGCCTCAATTCTTACTTCACCCCTGGCCATAACCGCCCTGGATCCATCTACACCTTATCTCGCGTCTCCTTTGCCAACCAACTCGCCCAGTTGACATCATTGCAGCTTCCCGACGCCGAGTCGCTCTCCAGCCAAGTCACTGCCATCCCAACCGCCCAGGTTGCCGCTAAAGCTCTTATCAACGCTGCCGAACAGATCAGAAGCTGGATATCCAAGGCATCAGAGGTTGTAGATGGTCTTGACAGTGAGGACGATGTGGAGTGGGCCGCTGCTGGAGGCCGAGAGGGCCTGGCTGAGGTGGAAAATGCCATTACACGCTTCGAGGAACTGGTCAAGGCCTATGTCAGCGCCATCGAGCAGCTGCAAGGCCGCGATGATGTTTCCAACGTACCCCTCAGCGACTTGACTCGGGCTGTCACACAGATGGAGTCCATCATGCAGGAGTGGGCCAAGATCCGACGAACACTACAGACCGTGAGGGTACAGGTTGAGATCGCCATGGAGTGGGAGGAGCTCTGGAACAATGTCCTTGGAGACGTCCAGGGCGAGATGGACGAGCTGAGCAGGCTGGTATTTGAAATGGAGGAACGCCGTCACAAGAGTCTCATGGCCGCGGCCAGTGCGGACACGGTCGATATCGGAGATCTCGAAACTATCGTCGAAGAGAATCCTCACCAAGCATCCAGACTGCAAGCGCCGAACCGCTATAGCCTACCCGCCTTCCCTGTTACCCCTAACTCTCCCGGCGCTGGCACGCCAACCTTGTCGCAGGATGACTCCAGCCTCCTCGCTCTCTTTGCTCGTATGCAACCTCTGAGAGCTTCTCTCGATTTCCTTCCCATGCGATTGTCAATGTTTGAGGCGAGGGCCGAGCAATCTTTCCCGACGGCATGCGAAGAACTCAGTATGCGACGTGAGGGTCTCGATGCTAGCTACAAGAAGCTGGAAAAGGATGCCGAGTCGCTGCGCAAGGAGCTCGGCGAGGATCGATGGGTTATTGTCTTTCGTGGCGCTGGTCGCCAAGCCCAAAAGATGCAGGAGTCTGTCGAGCGCTCGCTCTTTAAGCTCAGAGAAGCTGCCGATGCAGGACTGCATCTGACAAACCAGCCTGCCATGTTGAAGAAGCTGGAAAGCTATGAGGCCAAGAAGACGCATTATGGACCGGCCATTGAGCGTGTCTTATCCATCATCGAGAAGGGAGTCAAGGAACGCCTGACTGTCAACGGGGAGATTCTCCGCCTCCATACCGATATGCAAGCTAGATGGTTGGCGCTGAAGCATCAGATGAAGGACGCCGAGTCCTTGATTGACGAGATTCACGCAGACAAGGGCCAGCAGCTCCGGGATTCCATCTCTAGCATGCTGTCGAATGACCATTCGACTTTGGGCAGTGGAAGGGAGACACCAGGTAGCTCGCCACCTTCTTCAGTCATCATGTCAAGCCTAGGCATGGATCCTCATACGCCAAAATCGAAGCCTCCAAAGATGCGAGCCACGCCCGGGGCCAACAATCGGCCGATCCCGTCGAACCGACGACACTCTTCCCTGCCAGCACCCACATCACAAATTGGCAGGAAGCCCGGTTTCTCTCGCCTCTCCACCGTCACTGGTTCTTCATCAACAACCAACTTAGCTCCTCGTCCGGCGGTCAAACGACCAGAATCCACGCTCCCTCAGCGTCCCCGTTGGAATGGCTCGACAAACACGTCAGACGTTGACACTGGTCACAACTTCAAGCCTCTCACACTTACCACACCGAGTCCCTATGCCAAGAAGAGTCCTATCGCGCACAAATCAGCTGGCTCGATTACACCAGGGTCAAGCAACTCGAAGTTGCCGAAGCTACGGAGTCCCCTTGCTCGCGCCTCGTCGGAATCCCCCAGAGTCGAGGACACGCCCACTAGAACTGGACACTCGCGCCTTTCGTTCCGAGAACGACTTGCATCTCCTGGCCCGAGCACTCAGCCACTGCCAAAGCCGAGACTTGCGTCTCACAACTCAACGACGGCTCTTTCGGGCAGACGGTCTTCCCTGCAAGCAGCAAGGTCCATTGGAGCTGACGGAGAGAGGCAAAGCAGGCCTGCCAGCTCGCTCGCTACATCGTCGAGGAGGACTAGTCTTCTCCCTCAGCCAAAGGCTAGAGAAGGCGAGACTGGCCGTGATAGCCCCCAGGCGCTTGCAGGTGCTCGAATGGCGATGCGAAGAGCTCCCCCACTGGAGCCAAAAGACATGAAGCCAAGATGGCGACACTGAAATCCTTCCTATCTACGAGCAACAACACAACCACCACCCCGAATATTCAGGAGACGGCGACTTCTCCTGGATATATGTAACATCATGTTTTACCAATTTGAGTTCTTTTACAATCCCCTCGAGACGGCACATACACACGCAACATATGTTGTTGGTTCAGGGGTCGCAGGAGCCTGGCGCGCCATTTATGAAAGACCAATTTTCTTTTGAACAGCAAGGCGTATCAGGTTGAGATAATGGCGGTCGGCGGAGTTTCAGGAACGGCTCTTAAGGGATGACGGCCTTGAATCCCCCATTCTTTTTCCCTTGTGAGCACTTTGACGTCGGACGTGGCGGTTCAAAACTCTCTCTGAACGCTTTCTTTGTTTTCTTCATGCCAACTCAATGATGCGCTGTAATTACGGTGGAAGGAAGGGAACAACCAAACAAACAAATGTGCAGCGGTACGGCAAGGTACGGTATCTTGGAGGGCTGATTATCGTTGAATGAACAAGTCAAATCAAGCGCTATACCATTATCACATCAGATCATACCCACCCCCCAGATGCTGTTTATCATGAGCTACGAGCCTAGATTGAGGGCTTCTGGAAAGGAAAGGACAGGGAGGGAAGGAAAGGAAACGGGAAATAATTTAATTCAAGGAATCCCGGAAATGAAAAGAAAAGTGTTCGAGTTGTGATGTAAATGGTTCCTTCATTCATTCAGTCGTGATGTAACCTTATTGTCATTTTCGTAATGCGTTTATCTGAGTGATCCCTCTTTCGTTAGGGGCCACAGCTATGTAGCTAAGTAGTAGCAATAGTAGTAGTAGCGCTGGTTGTGATAGGTATAAACGAATGCAGAGACCTCCCTGTTCGTGAGAGGCAACGTCCCCAAAACGCCATGCGTGGTGTAAGAAATATCAGCAAACCCCTCTCCTTGATCGCCGCCCATGCAGAACAAATCGCCATGAAACTCCTGTCCTCACACTGCAACCATTTTTTCTTTCTCTATGCTCCCGAGAGCTCGCCCCTTTAGCTTCGTCGAAGAAAAATGGTCTTGAAAAGTCATGCATGCCATTGAAATATCATTCGCTCTCCGTGTCAACTCGGCCCCCTTTTTTGCCGTCTCTCCTCTCCTCTGTAGTCGTCATTATCGAATCTCAGAGGCCTCGAAACGACCTCCCTCCATTAAGCCGGCATCGCCTTGATACCGCTCTTTCGCTGCTGCGGCTTGCTGGCCGCCTTTGCTGCGCTGCTGGTGGCCTTGGCAGCAGTCGAGGTCCCGCTGGCCTTGCGAGTAGTGCCGGTGCTCTTGCGCTTCGTCACTCCGCCTGTCGACTTCTTGCTGGCCCATTTCTTGCCGCCCCCTGAGTATCGTTTGTTGCCGCCTCCGCTCTTGCTGTACGACTTGGGCTTGCTTGGGCCAGCCTGGCTGCCGAGATTCTCGAGTCTGCTGTGCCACTCCTGGACGGCCGCGGGTTGGTTGGCGCCAAAGTAATGCGAGTCCTCGCCGTCCTCGTCTTCCTCGTCCATCTCGACTTCGGAGCTGATCAGATCCACAACCTCCTGGCCATTGGCACCAGACTTGCCAGGATCCATAATCTCGCAGTATCCGTTGTAGTGTCGTTGCAAGATGCGGAGGATCTTGGGCCCGTGCTCCTTGACTTTGTCGGGGTCGATACCAGGGATTTTCTTCATCATGGGGAGCGAAGTGGTCCAGTGAATGGCCATGAGCTGAAAGTCCTTCTCAGTGAAGAGTGGCTTTCTCAGGTCCTTCCGGTTGCGGATCTGCTCCTCTGCTTTCTTTGCCTCTTGGACAAATCCGTCGACAATATCTCGGTGTATTTCGTCCAAGTCCTCCAGCTCGGTTCTCATTGAAATCGAAGGCCCAGGTTGTCGAGAGGGAGGTCTCGATGGCCGATGACTTGGCAGCTCATCAAAGGCATCCTCATCATCGTCATCATCGTCCAAGAATCCACCATTCGCATATCGGTTTGGCATGACAGCTTCTTCGTCCTCGTCATCACTTTCCACAACACGCGACTTCTTTCTCCGTCGATCGACAGGAGAAGACACGTAGGTTGAGGGCATCGTGACATCCTGATCCTTTGACTTCTTGCTGGCTTTCTTTGACCGGGGCTTGGCCGCCTTGTTAGACGCGCCCTCTTCCGGCACTTGGATCGACAGCATCAGCTTCCGTTGTCCAGAAAGAAACAAACGGTACGTCGATCCGAGCCGCAGATACTGGATTGCCATGCCATGGTTGCCGACCTGGTTGTCTTCGTGAAAGGCCTTCTCGGCCGATAGCTTGTCGATGACTCGGATCAGCTCGTGCTTCTTAAGACCCTTTGCCATGCCATGCCAGTTGTCTGATAGTTGTGCCTCGTACTGGGGGTACTTCTTCCCCATGAGAATGTCAGCACACTGTGCCGGGGTGATTCTGTTCTGCGCCTGGATAACCTTGATGGCAGCAATGGCATACTCTGAAAAGTCCTGCTGCTCAAAGATCAAGCCGGCCTTGCAGTTGTCGCAGGTCTTGTTGCACTGCGCCCCCGTAAACTCCTCGCCAAAGTACCGAAGAATCTCGGCGCGTCGACAGTCAGATTTGTTGTCACAAAAGGCTGTGACGCGGTTCAGCATGGCCATCTGTCTCTCCTTTTGTTCATGACTTCCGTCGCCATCAGCGATCAGTCTCTTCAGGACCCTTATGTCCTGCTTGCCGTAGAAAAGAATGCAGTCAGACGGCTTGCCGTCTCTGCCTGCCCGACCAGTCTCCTGATAGTAACCTTCCAAACTCTTTGGAAGTCCGTGATGCATGACAAACCTCACATCAGGCTTGTCAATGCCCATTCCAAACGCGATTGTTGCAACCACGATCTTGATCTCACCCCGTTGCCAGGAATTCTGCACCTCGACCTTTTCCTGAGGGTCGACGTGTGCGTGATAATGCCTGGCCGCGATCCCATGTTGCGAAAGACTCTCTGCAACCTTCTCTGCATTCTTCCGCGAGATGGTATACACAATCCCACTCTGATTGGGGTACTTGGACTGGACCAGCGAGGCAATGGCCTCAATCGTCTTGTCATTGGTTGTCTTTGGACGAACTTCATAGTACAGGTTCGGACGGTTGAAGCTCTGGCAAAACGTTTGACAGTTGTCCATCCCAAGATTGTGTCTGATATCGACAATGACGTTCTGCGTTGCCGTGGCAGTGAGTGCCATGACCGGGACTCCAGGATACCTCTGCCGGACTTGGCCCAAGGTCTTGTAGTCTGGTCGGAAGTCATGGCCCCACTGACTGACACAATGAGCTTCGTCAATGACAAGACGCGCAAATTTGCCCTTGCTATGGAGTGTTCGCATGCCATTGTTGAAGGCGACGTTCTTGCTGACCATCTCTGGCGTAACATACAAGAGCTCGATGAAGTGCTCAGGGCTTCGCTCCTCAAAGGCACTCATCACTTGTCTCTTGTACTGGGCTGAGCACTCGCCATTGAATGCGACAGCCTGTATGCCCAGGGCTTTCATGTGGTCCACTTGATCTTGCATCAAGCTGAGCAGAGGCGAGACAACGATGGTAACACCTCGAGTCCTTCCACTCTTGATAACAGCCGGGAGCTGGTAGCAGAGGGATTTGCCACCACCAGTTGGCATCAGGACAAAGGCATCCTTGCCCTCCAGCGTGGCATTGATAGCCTCGAGCTGGTTGTGGCGGAATCCCTTCATTCTAAACCGGTCCTTGAGCATCCGCTGGACATCGGGCGACCATGGGTGTCTCATCAGCTCAGCAGGAATCGATTCAGGGGCCACCGAAGGCAAGGGTCTCTTTGACGAAACTCTGGACTTTGAGTTGGGAACAACATTGCCAGAAGTCTCCGAGAAGATCTTCCTCGCGTTTTGCGAGACGGGAGCATGGGACTGACGGGTCTCGTAATCCTGTGCAAAGGCAAGCATCTCCTCATCGTCGCTGAAGTCACTGAATTCATCGCCAGCGCGGTGGTGCATCGCCTGAGGGGTTCTTCGACTGCTAGTGTTGGCCAAGTTAGTCGTAGGCCTGGCCGCTGGCCGGAACTGAAACTCGTCCAGGTCAGAAAAACTATCCCCCGCGCCAAACTCCGCTTCTTCTGCTTCCGCAAGTATAGGGTCTACCATCATGGATCTCGGGGTTGGTCTTGAAGTGTTTGTGAACTGTCTCGGGAACGGGACAGCGGAAGTGTCAGCGTCCTGAGAGAGAACACTCGCCACTTGGGACGCCTCGATTCTCGAGCCTGGAGGGTTCCAGTGAGAAGATCTAGGTAACTGGGTCTGATGGACCACTTGTGTCCCTGTCTCACTTGCCGGTATAGTATCCCTCGACGGCATTGACATGTTGACGCTGCTTTGAAAGATGGGCTGGGTTCCCATTACAACAACCGGTGTGGGAGCAGGGGGCTGTTGGACACTTGCCAGGAAGCCAGCAACGTCCAGTCTGGAGCCATCGATGGTCTTGAGGAGGGCTTCTTCAACCTCCTGAATCTCATCGGTGAGATCATCGAGTCGAACTTCATCCTCGTCCGTATCGATACCCTCGGCGTACGCTTGAGCAATCTGCTGGGCAAGCCCCTCTCGTTTCCCACAAAGTCCTCTGTACTCCTCCGCGGGGCCCCCGAGTTCTTTGATGGCTTTCTGCTGCCGTCTAAGCCGCTCCTTCTCTGACTTGACCTCACTCCGCTTCTCCTTTGGCCATCGCTCGTTGATTGCTCGCATAAAGTTCTTGTCATTTTGCTGGATGAGCTTATCAACAAACTCGCTCCATTTAGCCAAGGTTGATGAGTCTGATGCCAGCTGGGCAAGGAAAGCAGGAGCTTGGCTCGATCGGGGAGGGGCTTCGCCGGAAGAAATTGCATCAAAAGAAGCGTCAGGAGCTCCTCTGGTAGTCTGTGAGCTGGTCGCTGCAGATGCGGATGCTTTGGAAGAAGTTGTCACAGGGGAGGCCTGACGCTGGGATGACGATTGAGAGCCCACATGGGCTGCAGGGAGAGATGCTGTTACGGGCTGCGCCTCAGGTGAGGTACGGCGCTGTGAAGATGACTGGAAGTCTATCTTGACTGCAGGTGCCGGCGCCGGTGCCGGCTGTGTCTTGGGTTGCACTGTCTTAACAGTGGAGGCCTTGAGTGTAGCTAAGGAGCTGTTATGAGAGGGTGGCGTCATGAACTCTTCATCCGAGTCGGGGATAACCAGTTCATCTGGGTCCATCAGCATTCGGGGGGGCAGAGACTTGGCCTGGCGTGCCGGTTCGGAATCCCCAAAGCTCTGGGAATCTTTCAGGGGGCTCGTCGCTCTCTTGGTGCCAGGTCGGGGCTCGAAGATGGATGGTATAACCTGAGGCGATCCTTCACGAGCCAGCTGGCTGCGCACCCGTCTTGAGGGCGACTGTAAGATCTCCTGGTCTTCCTCGCTGATTGGAGGGATCTCGGCCGACGAAGGGTTCTTGAAGCCATCGCGAGTTCGGCGTGTACGAGTGCTGCGTGAGCCATCCTTCCGACGTGTCCCTGATCGGCTTCCGGGGCTTGGGGCAGGAGGGTCGGTACCAAGAAGCTCATAGACGTCTGGAAAATCACCCAAGTCGCTGAATTCTTCTTTGCTGATTTCGTTGCTCTTCCGCTTCCTGCCACTAGACACAGGTTGTTCTGGCTCGGGCCGAGACGCATAATCTTCACGCCAGAGCTTCACATCGCTGCCAAATGACAGTGAGTCCGAGGAGACAAGGACATCATCGGTCAGGTCCATGTACTCGATCTCGTTGGCCTTGAGCTCTGGAAAGTCGGGGCTGCGCGATCGAGGTCGGGACGGAGCGGGCGTCTTCAGTGGCGGCAAGCCAGATAGCTTGCTTAGTTCTGGGGTTCGTGCGCCTATGAACAAGTTAGATTTGACATATCAACAGTCTTGTGTACTTACCATTGTTGGTCTGACCGACAGGAGTATCTTGTCGACTGAGGCGATTGGGGGTGATGGAAGAAGGGGTAAGAAGCTGCTGGGGTCTTGAAACCAAGCTGGGCTTCTTGGACTTGGAGCTTGACATGAGACGGGCCATGGTGTCGTCCTCCAGTATCACCTGGTCCGTATTGCGCAATCCATCAGGCCCGCCCCGTCCATTGGATGAAGTCGACGCGTCGTAGTTTGTGTGTGTTCCGTCCCCTGGCTGAGCCGGTGGCCCAGACTGAAGAGTCTGTCGTCCCTGCGAGTCCGAACGTTGTGATTGGGACGAGGTGGTCTGGGAAGCGTCACTGCAACTGGGAAAAGTTGGTGTTGCAGGCTTGAAGCGGGCTTGGTCGTTCAACAGCCAGGACAGGTGCTCGGAAAGGTTATTGCGAGTCATGAAGCCGACACGTATATGTCGGAGCGTCTTTCAGCTGCCTTTTTGGAAAACATCGAGGTGCTCGTGGCTTGTTTTGTCCGGGATGAGAGGGGTGAGCTTGGAGAGGGTCAGCTTGTTATCGTGACCCAGGCGGCCGTGATGGCTGTCCCGCGCGTCACGCGTCAGTGGATCAGTGGATGCGAGAGCACGTGATTCATTCCCACCCCGTAAAGTGCTGACCATTGAATCAGGCAACCGACATCTCAACCAAGACAACGCCACAACATGACTCTTGTTTGCAGTATGCATCATACATCTACATTTCTTTGAGTTGTCGTCTGCCATTGCAATCAGATTACAGGACATTGCGGGTAAATACTGCTCCCTTTGAAAGAACCCACGGGTAGCCTACTGCGGCAGGTAGCCATTGGTCCAATGAATTACTTGATGTCACTTCAAGCACTATTGGACGTTTAAGAGAGACGTATACAATATTCAGGGGAAATTTTACAACACTCCAACATTATAGGTACAAGCCGATTTCCGCCCTAACCATGTCCCATCAGCCGAGCTCCAGTAGGTACCTTCAGTGATGTCCGAAAGACAAAGTCGATGACATTTAGCGAGAAAGTTCGTTGACTTGCTGTACGAGGAGCTGATATTCGGCCTCGAGAAGATCTTCCTGGCCCGCAAAGTCACACGTTGCAATCAAGTCCTCCAACTTCTTGCGGACCTCAATGCCCAAATTCTCAGACCCGCAGGGATACCTTGCGGGGTCGAAGCGCACCATCATCCTTTCTGCCGTTTCCCCGATGGATATTTGATTATCAAGGAGCTTTTCCCGCAGACCCTCGCTCCAGGCATCTACCTCCCAATCTGTTGATGCATCAATACCTACCATACGACAGATTCGCTGGGCCACCGTTCCTGAAAAGAATGGCTCAGTCACGGATTCCGGGTCGTTTTCCAGAGATGCGACAAGCTCATTCAGCCCCTCGATTTCCTTCTTTGTCTGCTCCCAAGCCTCGCGGATGATGTCCAAGACACGGACAACGGTTCGGTTAGCTTCGTCGAGTCCTCCAACATCCATGTCCTGGAGTTTGCTACGTGCTTCTCTCCAAGCCACGGAAAGCACCCGCCCAGTGTGTTGTAGTGGGATTAAAAGCTCGGCAAGCCTCATGGGACTCATCCTTGGAACCCTGGGTGGCTGGGAAATAGGCACGAGTGTGTCGTTGAGCGAATCTTCGCCTTCCAGAGATTGCCGTAAAAACGGCGTAAGGGAGTTGTCAATATCAAGTCGAAGCCCAGAACGAATCTCGATATCCCCAGAAGATATCATTTCGTTTAGTGCGACCTTCAACCTTGAACACATCTCCCGCTTGCGGAAAGGCGGGTGACGCTGTCCTGAAGGCTTCCATCGCCCAGATATGGTCTCATACTCGTCGACAGGAGGTCTGATGGTCGTCTGTGGTAGTTCAGGGGCTTTCCAGATAGGCCCTATGATAGTCTTGGTGCCAAAAAGGGAGACGCGACCTGGAGAAGTAAGATCCCGCAGCAGGGGGATGTCAGCCTCTTCAAGACAGAACCTCTCGCCGCAGAAACGCCCCTCGGCAACGATATCGGGCATGGCGACCTCAACCAATTTCCTATCCGTAAGGGCATACGAGGGTAAGCCATATGAGTAGACATTGTCAAAGTTTATCAAAGCCATCTCGGTGGTCGAAGGGGGGGTAAATGGCAACATGCCTGTAGGCCAAGGGATATTAGATCCCGGCATGGAGGCAGGGAAGACGACAACCCTCGCCTCGGGAGAAAATACAGATGATTTTGCTCTAACACGAGCAACAAGATTCTTTATCTCCCCCGCGTCCAGGGTCGCATCCTCAGCCGGGTAAAACTCATCACTCAACTGCAAATCCCGGGAGAAGAAGGCATGTATGAAGCGAAAGGGGTGGATGTACTCGAGAAGTTGCTTCTCTTCGTGATGTCGGAGCCAGTGTTCAAAACCAAGAATGAATTCGTCAACCGAGACATCCTGGATCTCCTGACGCTCAGTCAAGAATGCCTCTCTCTGAAGTTTCGGGTGCGCTTTGATGTCGCACCAAAGCTGAACAGCAAACAGCATGGACTTGATGGATATGCTATCTTCCGGATGCGCGGTGGAAAACTGATGAAGCTTGTATAGCAACAATGAAGGGTAGAGCAAGTTTGCCATGTATGGCGCCTTGTAGAGGAAGCCCGGTTGGCGTCTGTTACCCTTTAACAGGAACAGTTGCGCATCTGGAAGCATGCGTGACTTTGGAGGATTTGAAACCGATTGTTGGCGGGCAGGATCGAGTAGTCCGTCTGGTTCTCTTGGTTGGCAGACTGAGAGAGGATATCTTGGCCCATCAATACCACTTCTAAATAGGGCGGTACGCTGAACGACGTGTGGGTGACGACCGTTCGAAAGAGAAGTCCAAGAGGCTTCAAGCTGTCCATATACTGATCGAGCACTGCTGCCTTCGAAAGCATCACAGAAGTTGTCATCTGCCTCCAAGGCGGTTTTCATGGCAGAAATGTTTCCAGGGACAGCAGCCGGGGCAGTCAAGATGACTTCAGTACTCTCAATACGGCCACCGGGCACCCGTTCCAGTTGACACCCTATTGACAGATCGTCCGAGATAATTGATGGAGCGGTCCCCGCAGGAGCGGCTCGAAGCATTACAGGTGTGAGGTTGTACCTCGAATAGCCCACGAAGAAAGCACCGGGGCGAGTCGAGTTCTCTTGAAGCTGCCCATCTTCCTTGTATGCGAGGACAGGGGACATCATTTCCTGAAATTTGGAGGGCTTCCCGGGTGTGCTTTTGGCATCTTTGCCGAAGTTTGCTCCATCCTAGAGATCGCAAGCTCTTGGTAAGACGTCGCAGACAACCCAGTCCCGGACAACGGCTTCGTGCCGCTCGTCTTGAGTTCGGGCCGATGCGAAATGAGTAATGAACTTGAGCGAGCTCACTGTTTCTGCCAACTCGTATCTGTCGTCAACCTTCAAGCATACGCTGTCTGATACAGCGTCCAAGAGGAATCGTGTGCCCGACCAGCGGGGTTTCATGTCCAAAGACATGTCGGCCTAGTTGATTAGGTACGCAATACTGAGAGAAAAACTTGAAGTTGTCAGGAAGACATGCCTGGACTTGGGAGGCTATACCTACTTCAAGGAGATGGAGAACCAGAATCTCAAATTGAAGGAGAGGTGGCAACGTGATCAGGAAATGCTTCAGCCCTGCCAGTGCAGGAGGAGGGGCTATGCGCGCCCGCAGTTACTGGTAGGGCCAATATCAGACAATGGATACGAAATATTAGCAATATCAGCTCGCCATGGCAAGGCGCTCCAGCAGACAAGACTTAAAAAATCCAGAAGGTGGATGAAGAAGGGAGGTTGGGTGAAGATCCGAGGTGGGGTAGGTGAAGCAAGAGAACGTTCATAACTAACAAGGTGACCAGATACAAACGGCTTCTCTGTTGCCATGGGCGACCCATTTAATCTACCTAGGTGTAGATGAATGAAATCCAGATGGATAATTCCTATTAAGCCAAAATTCTTCAATCGAGAACAACAGATTTCTTTTGGACGTCAAGCAGTATGGTTGATTAGAGGTGCAAATAGGTGGTCTACCCTGGGGGAGGTGATAATTACAGAACCCTCGAAAGCACTGTTTCAACCCACCTACTTAGTTTATAGATAAAAGTATGTAACATGTGTGAACAGAGCTATCATATTGAGTTTTCATAATAAATATCGGACTCTATACATAAATAGTTGTTTATCACACAGCTTATCGTGTTGAAGCCTTGTTGGCTCCTGCATCCATTTCACGAATATACGTCCTCCAAATTGGCATACAACCTCACAAATAGCAAACATCAAAGCTGAAACTCGAAGACAAGGAAACTCGACGAGCGAAAACTTGACTGAACGCTACTTAAGTTCATTCACCACAGGACCCTGGTGTGGGAAAGCCCACTCACTGTCTTCTGACGAGGTTAATTCCGCGATTTCGAATTAGAAGTCTTGGCACAAGATCATCGTTGGATAAACCAAGGACGGTGGCTTTTGACCCGCCTCAAGGCGGTATTGACGGAGTGGTTCCCCGCAGTAGAAGCTGAAATGTTTGCGACGGCGCGGTAATGATGGTGGATGAGATGAATGGAAAGCGGTCAATCATACGATAGGGTCAATTGCCGAAGATCTGCTGAGTGAGAAAGAAGTGCGAGACGAAGTGCGAGATGGAGTGCGAGATGGAAGGTTTTCTGCCTGGGGATGGTGTGATGGATGCGAATAGCCCCTCACCGAAAGGATGACCATGGAACTTGAAGCATTATTGTCTTATGCAGTGCGAATTCACGATGTATCACCAGCGTCAAGTTGTTGAGCGTGATGTTGATCAACTCGCCAAGGGAGGTTGGCGATATTAGCCAGGCACCAGCGGGGCCATGAGCCTCTCAAGACCCTCCCAAGAGCTGTGTAGCCTGCAGCAAGCACCTCAAAATGAGGTCTCACACACTGTGATCACGGGCTTTCGCGCGTCGAATCCTCGCTGCTCCAGGCAGCACAGCCCCCGGCAACTCGCAAACTGCCACCAATGCGCGCCGCAGACGCGATCTAACCATGTTGCTGCTAGCTCGGCATCAGCTCGCTGGAGCTTAACTGGAGCTTCAGCCTTTTATCGCGGCCAACGAAGCTGGAGGTGCCAGGTACTCCGCATCGCCATGCCGCCAGCGGTGTGATGGGTGCGAGGCGGGTGGACGGCTTCGGTATAGTTGACATGATGGCTCAACGCACGGCTTGGTATAAAGGCCTCCAGTCCCCTCCTCTTCGTTCGAGATGAATTCTTCTTGACCAGGTCACCGCTCATTCAATCGACATTATCATACCACTACTTCTCCAATTGTGACCTCACCAAGCTCCTATTCGCATTGGATCACCAACTCGCATCGCTGGATCTCGGCGACTGCCCTTTTTGATTCCCCCACTTACACCTTCCTCTCCTCTCCTCAACCTGACCTCATCTCACCGTTTTTATTTCTTCGTCCTCTCGTCTTTGTTCCAGCATCAGCTTTCCCTTTATCTCTACCCAAAACATCGCAATCATGGCTGATCTCCCTGAGCTTCCTGCTCCCCACTCGGAGCTGGCCAGATACATCTCCGAGAACCCTGACAAGTCAATGATCGAGATCTTGGAGCCGTACCGCAAGTATGAGGCCAACCTGCGATCCGTCTATGCTCAGGATCGCCAGAACCCCATCCTTGAGGATCCCCATCTCAATGTCCTGCCGCTCTTTACCAATGACACCAAAGTCATCACCACCCGAGCCAGGAACCTCGAGGCTGAGACCGAAGAGGAGAAGTCCAAGTACATCATGGCTCTCCCAGACGACAAGCGCCGTCCTCAAGGTTCCCCTGCAACTGTCGCCAATGTGACCGAGTTCCAAAAGAACTTCAACGTCTTCTCTGAATCATCCCTGGTCGACTTGGACTGGAGCAATGTTGTGGCTGCTGGCTCTTCGGTCGTCAACTGTCTTCTCCCTGTTCCCAAGGAATTCAACACCACCAAGCGCAAGCTCCGCGAGTATTACCATGAGAAGTTCTGTCCCGCTTCGGATGTCGATCTCTTCCTCTACGGGCTCACCCATGAGCAAGCCATCGAGAAGATCAAGACAATCGAGCAAGCTATTCGAGATGCCCTTCTCAACGAAGTCACTGTGGTGAGAACCAAGTATGCCATCACCATTGCCAGTCAATACCCCGTGCGACACGTTCAGGTAAATGATCCACCTTTCCCTCTTTGAAATCATCAGTTCTGACGCCATTTGAGATTGTCCTGCGAGTCTACAAATCCGTCAGTGAAATCCTGACAGGTTTCGATATTGACGCCGCTGGCGGCGCCTATGATGGCAACCAGGTCTATGTAACTCCCAGAGCACTGGGCAGCTTCATCACCCAGGTCAACCATGTTGACCTCACTCGCCGAAGTCCTTCCTACGAGAATCGCCTCTCCAAGTACTCCCACCGAAACTTTGAGGTCTACTGGCCCGATCTTGATCGATCTCGCGTTGATCCGACCATCTTCGAGAGAAGCTTCCAAAGGACGCTGGGCTTGGCCCGTCTGCTTGTCCTTGAGAGACTACCAACAACGTCCGCCCGAGAAACATATCTCAACAAGAGGCGCGAGGAACGTGGTCGACCTCAGGTGTACAAGGGTCGAAATGTTCTCTTTGGCAACATCAAAGATCACCACGAAGACGAAATCGCCGATTGGCTCTCCGAGGAGGACGTTTCTAACTACCACACCTTCACCGTTCCTTATGGTCAGCATTTCAACGCAAAGCGCATTGAGAAGCTCTGCTACACGCGCGATCTCCTCCTCAATGCGGAGTGGAACCAGCCCGATGACAGAGAAGTCTACCTGCATCGTCACCCGGCATTCTTTGGCCGCGTCCAGGATGTGGTTGAAGATTGCTGTGGCTTCTGCCCCAAACCAGTCACACCCGAGGAAAAAGAAGTCGCGGAGAAGGAGGCTGAGATTTACATCAAAGGCGAGGTCACTTTCCTCATTGATGACCCTGGCCGACAGCAGATCGGCTCCTTCAATCCCCTGACAGAGCAGGACTGGACTGATATGGCTTATGTTGGAAACACGGCCAGACTTTGTCAGTCCATCGTTGATGGAGATGTCGATGATGTCTTGAACTGGCTCAGCCAAGAGGACTCCGACCCTAACAAGCGAGACTACACCGGTCGATCGCCGCTCCATCTCGCCGTCATGACTTCGACCCCAGAGGTTGTCAAATGTCTCGTTGATCACGGCTCTCGTATTACGGCACGCTTGGCTGATGGAAAGACTGCTCTGCACCTGGCTGCTTCCCGAGGAAACCTGGAAATGATCAAGATCCTGATGGAGAAGAGCATCGAGAACGAGGAGGCTGAGGAGGAGCGTCAAGACAGAAAGCGCCAGGCAGCCAAGAGAGGCGACTCTGATGGCAAAGACGAGGCGCCAAAGGAAGCCCATGAGGCCGAAGCTTCCGACAAATCGGATGAAGAGTCTGATGGTGAGCTTATTGATGCAGAAACAACCGACGCAGACACAGTATCTATGGTGACTGGATCCTTTGTCAATGTCGAAAAGGAGAAGGAAACCGACGATGATCTGGTTCCCGACGAACAGGAGGACGAGCCGGACTACTATCAGATTGATGTCTTGGCTTGGGATGTCCCATGCTCGCCCCTTCATCTTGCCATTTCAGAAGGTCACGAGGATGCTGTCAAGCTCCTCTGCGATGTAAGTTGACAACCATCCAATATTTGTGAAGTACATAATAACCTCCTAGCAGTATGGTGCCGATTCTATCCTACCAGTCAAGTTCATCAACAAGAACAACGACTCTGATACGGGCGCCATCTTGACCCTGGCCCTGGCGTTGTCGCTGCCCACTGGCAAAGCCAAGTCGATGGCTGAGCTCCTTTTGAGACTTGGGGCCGTTTCTTCCCAGGCAGACTCGAACGGATGCACTGCTTTCCACAGGTACATCGAGTCTGGGCAAAGGGACCTCATCGATACACTGCTTGACACCGATAAAACGGGCGTCAAGACAGCCATCAACCACTTGGTTTTTGCCAGCAATTACTGGAACCCCGAGGCAATTGCCCCGATTCACAGCGCTATTGAGACCGGTGACACCATTTTGGTGCTGAAACTTCTGAACAACGGCGCCTTGGCCCAGATCGACTTTGAGACTTGGTTGAAGGCGGCCAAGGTTTCGCCATCGCACTCCGGCAGACTGGGGAAACTGGAAGAAAACCAGAGGAAATTCAAGGAGTCAACAGAGCAACCCTTGCTCGCAGCTATCCGTTCTGGCAACGCTGAGGTGGCAATCAAACTTCTGGAGAATGGCGCCAATCCCAACGCATTGCCTGGAAGCACCGAAAGCCTCATCTTCGACGAGTACAGACGCACCTGGAACAAGGGGCGTTCAGCTCTTGACCTGGTTCGTACATCACTGAAAGGCCTCCGAAAGTACACCACCAAGAAACGCCGAGTGGTAAAGCCTACAGAGCCGACCGGCACGGCCGAGTTTCTGGAAAAGTTCAAGCCAGGTACCTACTCACACTGGATGGTCTCTGAACAAATCGAAAACGCAAAGTGGACGTTCAAGATTGCAAAGGAGAGGTATGAAAAGGACATCAAGCGGCAGAAGCGTGCAGAGCTCAAGGGGGAAGCCGAGAAACAGGGAGCCATCAGCGAGGTTATTGCCAGTTTTGAGGCCATCGAGGAAGCTCTCCTCAGTCGAGGTGCAAAGACCTTTGATGAGCTTCATCCTGATATCAAGACCCAATCGGACACCAGCCGTCGTGCATCTCGCGAAGAAGAAGCAGAAGACAAACCTGCGAAGCCTTATGAGTTTCACTTTTCATTCCAACATGACAGCGAGATGACAGTGACAAGAAGGGATGGCTATATCGAATTGTAAGTATTGCCGCATATTTGCGTTCTTTCTTCTAACCGATTACAGGATGGACGCTGCGTGGTCAGGAGACGTCGAACGGATCAAGTCTCTTACTCTCCAAGCTTGGGGCCCTGAACAAGACCAGCCGCCCTTGGTGGCCGCGACTGCGGACAATGATGGCAACACCCCATTCTCGGTGGCCTTCCTCCGAGGCCACCATGATGTTGCACGGGCTATACTTGAGATTGTCAAGGTGCAGTGGTCTCCGCCAGAGAAGGAAAAGGTTCGCTTCAAGATGGAAGCTCGCGAGGAAGATGAGTACTCAGATGAGCGCTCGGATGAAGAATCCAACGATTCCGGCGACGAGCCCCGTATTGTTTCCGAGAAGGTGCAGCAAAAGTTCACCATTGACGACATTGGCCATGTCTCCATGCAAGTCAAATCCCACACCAAGCCGGTCGACTACATCTGCTGGGATGTTCCTCGGTGGCACATAGAGAACGGGAATGCTACTGGTCCCCGTCACGCCGGCCGCTATCGCATCAAAGAAGGTCTTTTTACGCACGTCTTGGAGAGAGATGATGTCGCAGGACTCAAGGCTCTTCTGGATATGGCACAACACTATGCTGGAGAGAAGTTTGAAGGAGATGAGGGAGATGAGGACGACCATGTTGGCAGCTTCACCTTCCCCCAGCTTGACTTCAACTATGCAGTGAACCATGGAAAGACTCAGATGCTTGCATTGATCATCAAGCGAACGGGCGCAGGCATTCCCCTCGATCATCTGGTCAAGAAGAGTGGCGTTGAGCTGAAGCAAAAGCCGCGATACTACCAGGGACTCACAGTCTATGGCAAGAAGAGGTATGTGCTATTCGATTTGGTGGCCGTGTGTGTTTGATACTAATTCATGGCACAGGAAGGACTGGGCGACGGCTGGTCGCAACATGGTGGTTAGGACATCAGGCCAGAAGACGCCGCCGCTTCTGCATGCCGCTTTGGCTGGCAATCTGGAGAGTGTCGAATTTTTCCTTGGAGACGCCCCTCATAGACTCTATAGCGAGTTTGGCAAGTCCAAGGCTGCTCGGGAGGACTCTCGACTGAAGCACCTCAAGGAGAGCCCGGGCGGCTTCGACCGTGCCATCTCAAAGTGGCTTGGAGCCGACAGTAAGTGTGTTGACCAAGGTTGGAATACAGGGTGCTGACTGGTGCTGCAGACGATTTCGTGATTCACTGCGCAGTCGCGGGTGTCCCTTCATCCCACGCAATCGAACTTCTTGAGTATCTTGTTGAGGCTTGCCCAGGATGTCTTGAGAAGAAGAACGCAGATGGCGAGACACCACTTCTGGTTGCCTGCCGCCTTGGACGCACCGAATTTGTCAAGATTCTGTTGGGGGCCAATGCCGACCAGTCTTCCCGCAATTCAAAGGGTCAAAACATCCTTCACGCAGCGTTGGAGAATACCCCCAAGGCTGGACAGCTTCGCAAGATGTTGGACCTCTTTGACCCAACCCTCCGCAGTCACCTGTTCTTGCAGCGAAACAACTTCAACGAGAACGGCAACACACCTCTGCACGCCTGGGTGTCGCAAGCCTCTGGAGTTCAGTCCGACGATGATGCTGGGTATAATCGGCACAGGAACAGGTACTACTACAGAAATACCACCAAGCCCTACGATGATCAAGAGAAGGACGCGGTTGAGATGCTCAAGCTTTTGCTCGAGTACTCCAAGGGCGAGGAGCTAGAGATGCTCAACGCTGCGGGCGAGACGTGCCTTCACACTACCATCATGCACGACATGATATCTCTGGCTCGTGTCATTGTGGAGTTCAAACCTCGATTGCTGTACCGGGAGAACGCTGTTGGCCGAACACCTGCTGAACTCGCCCATGACCGACTCACTGAGCAGAAGTTCAAGAAGCCTGATAACATCAAGCAGGATAAGCACGACTGTGCTACCTATCTCATCAACAAGAAGAAGGAGGAATTTGCCGCTCACGCCAACCCTGAAGCTCATACAGAGGAACAAAGAAGAGAGCTGCTCACGAGTCTGGGGCTCAGCAACACTTACAGCGCGGCCGAGTTCTCCCAAATCATGCGCTCCATGGGCGAGAGCAACACGAAGCGCAAGAGAGACGAAAAGAATCTCAGTGGCAGTGTTGCCAAGGTTGTTGCATGGGATCTCTGCCTCACCGCGATGGAGAAGCACCCCGAGCGTCGCCGCCTTGTGAGTCTGAATGAGGCCAACGACGTGGCCAAGAGGCTGGGTGAGAAGTATTCGGCATCGAGGTACTTTAGCATCCAAGCCAAGGCCGAGTCTGAAGATGGCGAGGAACAAGAGGATCAGGCAGTTGACTTTGCTACATCTCAAGGTCGTGGGGCCTCGGACTGGATCACGGAGAAGGATATCAGGGGTTGGGAGAAGGATGAGGGTGAAGAGGACAAGAAGGAGGATGAGGAGAATGACGATGACAGTGATCTCGAGAGTGTTCTATCGCGCGGCAGCTACTGCGCGAATTGCCGCGAGTATCATCAATAGCTTTAGGCCTAAAGGAAGGCTTTCGTTTGGCCAAGTTGATGGAGGAATTGCTTGATTGATGATTGTGGCAGTTGTAGATCTGAGACGAGCAAATTGACAAAGACTTGAATGGTAATTTCAAAGATGATGGGCAATATTGCGAATGCATGATGAGCTGTTGATAGAAAATGCATCTTTTGTTTCTTTCATAGCTAGATTTAATACTATTTGCTCGATCCTTTGGAGCGATTGACAGGAGATGGTCCCAACCGACTGGGGAGATAGATATCATGCTTTAAAACCAGTGGAACGCCTATGTGATTGCATCTTGTCCCTCAATTGATCATATCATTAACAGAGAGGTCGTCATGTGCCTCCGTGCCCTCTTACGACACATAGACAACAGCCTGGGGTGCGCCATCACCCCAGATGCCAACAACAGCCATGACGAAGCCCAGGGAAGAGAGCGCCGTCCGGGCGATGTAGCTTCGCGCAAGGGTCTCGACTTCGGCTCTCACCTCCTCGCCGTTGACGTCGTCAATGTCCTCCTCGCTAGCGGGCTCGCTGTGGCTATCACCGAGAACTTCGTAGCTAGCTTCCATCTTGGCGCGGGACGACTGTCGAGGTGCGGCGGGAGCGACTTGTCGGGGCGCGGGGGATGGGAGAAGGGCGGGAGCAACGGAGGAGAGTGTGGCGAAGAGGGCCGTATAGAGAAGGTAGGGGTGGCGGGCGGAGCGCGGGGCGAGGAAGAAGCTGATGAGGAAGGGCGCCGAGGCGAGCGAGGTGAGGGCTAGGACGGGAGCCTTGAGGGCATCGTTAAGGATGGTGAGACCCTGAGAAGCCGAAGAAGAGGAGGGGAGACGGAGGAGCGAGGGGAGGGCGAGGGTCGAGATGGAGTAGGAGACGCCCTAGAGATGGATGTTAGCGACCTGAGTTTGCGATGCGATGATATAGATGGAATGCGATAACAGCCTAACGCATTGTAACAAGGTCAAAAGTGTGCAACGATACTGTTGTCAAGACAAGTTTTCGATGGGATCAGAGCTTTGAGTTCAGATACGCGAACCAGGGCAAGGATGTTTCTTGGAGCTTGATATGATATCACTTGATACCCAAGTCCGAACAGAGGGAGAGCACGTACCGTCAGCAAGCCGAGCGAAACGGTGCCGACAAACTTGAGGAGCGAAACGCCCGTCGCAGTCATGGCTGAGAAGATTGATTCAAAAGCTCGGTCGATGGTGTTTCAATGATTTGAGATTAAAAAAAGGTTGACGTTGAAAGAAGAGGAGGGGGAGAAGGAAACCGTGCGAACCGACGTCGGGATGAGGTGATGAGATCAGTGACGACGGGATGAGAGCCCGGAAACATGACATCCCAACCCAATCCTTTCCTTCCCCCGGCTTGCCGAAAGCGGGAAGCAGAGCCTGTGATTGGCTGCGACGGACATGAAGAGCCGGGGCTATCACCGTGTGTGGCGCAAGCTGCGGGGGTGATGTGGCTGATGAAGCTCGGCATGGAACGCCATAAGAACGCGTCTGGCGCTTCCGCGTCTAGAATGTGGGGCACTGTCGCTTAAACACGAACCAAAACCACATCCAGTCGCGTTTTTCTCTGCAATTTTCTTCCTCTCCTTCAACAACTTCCCAACCCTCCAAAAACGCCCATATCTGTCTTTTGTAAGTTCCCGCCACATCCAATTGCATTTCCTTCCATCTCGCATGATGAGCTCCTTTTTTTCAAACCCTCCTCAAGCTTTAGGAAGAGCCGTCTGAGACTGCCCTCGAAACATGCACTTGCCAGCTAAGCTCCTGACAATGGCCGGTTCGCCTCCTGTCCTGCTGTGCGCCGCTCCTCTCTCGGGGGGTGTGCTGCACGCGGGACGCCTTGGTGAGCTGGTCGTCGGTGAGCCTGGTGGGTGCGTCGGGGGTGGTGGTGCTTATAAATTGGGTTTCTGAAGTTTCGAGATGTTGCCTCTTTTGTTCTCTTGGATCCATATGTGGACGAGTAAAGAGCTAACCAACAATAATAGGACTCTTACTGAGACGAAAGACGTGGCAAATGGGTTGGGGTGTTAATCATTGTTGTTGATCAGCAAGACGTAGCTTGCTGTCGTAACTCGTCCATTCATGCATGATCCTTTTAGTCTAGATACCTAATGTTACCATGTGTTCCGTTGACCATCATGATGCTCCCATTATTCTCTTGAATCGGCTCACGACAATGTTCCAAAACGTTAAAAGTCACTGTCGCTCTCATCCACCACCATGGCTCGCCGGCCACGGATTGCCCGTCTCGTAGTCACATCGTCCTCCGACTCCTCCACAGCCGATCTTCCACCAGCTTTCTTCTTAACAAGCTCACCCAGCTCTGGGATGTCTTCGCTTTCCTGTGTGGCCGAGAATCGTGTTGGTACAAAGAAAGGCTTCGCCGTTTCGTCCGTTCCGGGCGGTTGTGATGCGCCTGTCGAGATTGGTGATGTGGGAGCTTCCCTTAAGCTCGATATCGGATGGTTGTCGGAGACGATGAAGTCGACCAAATCCTCGCCGTCATCAGAGCCATCCGTCTCCATCAGATCACTATCTCGATCGCAATCGTCGCCAACCTCATCGCTGTTGATCCCACCGGTCTTGCGTTGAGTCTTCCGCTTCCCCTTCCCTCGAGGCTTGCTGCCTTTCTTCGGTCGTCCACGACCACGGGGTGTCGCCTCTTCCTCCTCTTCCTCTTCTTCCTCCTCGTCCGACATCCCATCGTCCACCATAGAACCAAGAACGTAGGATTCCGGCTCCAGAACGGGAGATAGTCTTCTCCTCTTGGCTTGAGGCTGCGCCTTTGAGGGAGGTTGCCTGTTCGCCTTCTTTTTAGCTGGTGCCGCTGGTTTTGTTGGCTTCGCTCTTGCAGGCGGTCTCGCTTCCTGCGGTTCATCATCAGATCCAGCAAATGCAGGTACTGGGATCTCCAAGTAGTCGCTCGTATCCACGGAACGACAAGGCAGCACCATGCTTTCTGGGTCAGTTCCCATCTTCTTCCACATCTCAACGCAGCGTTTTGTGCGAGTTCCATGCTTAAGTTTGAAAACCGGCCGCAATTGCCGCTGCAACTCCGGATAGGCTGTCATGCTTGGTATTGCCGTTTCCTCCACGACGGTATGATTGAAGGGCAGGTCACGATACGCCCGGTTGAGCTCCTTAAGCTCCTCGTCGTTAAGCAAAACCCTGCTCTGGTCTGGTACTTGAGCGATGTCACTAAGTTCCGGGTTTTGTCGTGCCTTTGTTTGCTTGGCTTTACCGCCAACCTTCAACATGCTCGCCACACTCTGGAAGCCCGTCTCCACTCCATCAGGCATGTGGAACTTCTTTGGAGGTTTCTTCTTTCCAGCCGGAACTCGACGTTTCTTGGGCTCTGGTAGTGACGTGTCTTGGGTGTTTTCGACGGGTATGTCAACGTGTCGCTTGTCGACCTCTGGTCGGATGGCCCTAGGAACAATCCGTGTCGAGAGATCAAAGCGGAAGTTGAAGCGACTTCCCTCGCAAATGAGGGTTTGCATCTTTTCGTAGTTGTCCTTAGATTTGGCGAACTGGTCTTCCTCCTTTCCACGCATCAGGAGCAACACGATATTGCCCGCCCGCTTTCGACCTGTTCGGCCCATTCGCTGCAGCATTCGAATTGGCGACGCTGAAGAATCATAGCAGACAATGAGATCAACCTGGCCAATGTCGAGTCCTTCCTCGCCAATAGATGTCGCGACGAGAACGTTGAATTCTCCTCGTTTGAACCTTTCAATCGCCGCGATCTGCTGGGCTTGCTTCATGCCTTCTCCTCGTTTGCCGTCGGCTTGCCCAACGAAGACACTAGCTTTGATGAGCGGCCGATGGGTGTTCAGCATGCGCACGATTTCGTCCGCCGAGTCACGGTACTCGCTGAAGACAATCACTCGTGTTGCAGAGCCCTCTCCCTTATCCATGAAGTGGTTCAGCACGCAATCCGCCAAGGCAGTGAGCTTGGGATGGCCCACGAAGCCATCTGTGCGTAGCCACTTGGAGATTCTGTCCATCATCTCCTGGAAGTTGGAGTCTTGGATAAGTTGGCGCTTGTACTTGGACCCTTTCTCCCCCTTGCCTTCCTGCTCACTGCGCAAGTCGACGAGATTGTCGTAAAACGGTTTGATTCCGTGAAAGTTGAGCAGCTTTATGGAGTGCGCGATACTTGTGAGAACGTTGAAGACGGCTCGCATCATATGTTGAACTCCCTGGTTTGCGTGCCTCCCGCGTGATGCAAACCATTCCTTCTGAGATTGCATCAGGCCATAAGCTGTGATAGCCATGGGATTCCGTCCGAACCAGATATTTTGTGATGTCAATTTGTCGGTTAAAGGTTTCAGCGCCTTGGTGAATAACTCGCTAACAAGACACATCTCGTCGGATGGGTCAAGAACAACCTGTTCGGTATTTCTCTGGTGGACATATTGGCGGATATCGATCGAATCCTCAGTACGAATCTCGCAATGGGAAATTCCAAGGTTGTCAATAACCTCCTGTACCGTCTCGATCTTTGATCCAGGTGTGGCAGTCAGCGCCAGCACACGGAAACTGTTGGAGAAACGACGGATGAGTTTCGTGACCTTGGCATAGGCATATTCTCCAACTGCTCGGTGTGCTTCGTCAATGACTAGCAAAGCGATCTGCTTTGGATCCGCATAACCATGGGAAATGTCGTTCAGAAGAGTCTGCGGAGTCATGAAGAACACCCGTCGCGCCTCCCACTCGTCAACACGCAGAGCTGGGGGGATATCTCCCGTCAAAAGAGTCGTCTCTGAACGAGGGATTCCAGCGATGTTGTAGCACGCATCAACCTGTTGTGCCACGAGGGGCTTCGTAGGGGCAACAAAGACAAGCTTGGCGGTCTTCGTCCACCGGTAAAAGTTAAGCATAACGGTTGCCGCAATGAATGTCTTTCCTAGACCGGTTGGTAGAGCCACCAATGTGTTGTTGAAAAGACTATTCTTGACGATGCTGAACTGATAGTCGCGGATGGCGCCTAGGTTTGTGGGGTAAACCCAGGTTTTCATGGCCTCCTCGTCTATCGCATGATGAGTCCGCGCCTCTGGGGGAAGATCGGCACGGAATACGCGTGCAGTTGCTGGCTGTGATGGTCTTGGGCCATCACTCGATATCGAGCCACCGAAGAGGGTCGTCTGACGCCAATTTCCTGAACTCGTCCTGCTAAATCCTGACCGCGCAGCCTGAGGCGCTGAGATTGTCGCAGAAGCGGGTGGCCTTGACTGGGGCGGCTCTGGAGATGAGAAGGCATCTGATGGAAGATCCTCCAATTCCAAGGCCGCTACAGCCGCCGGATCCTGCTGGCTGGTCGGCTTGGAAACTTGGGGCGCCGATTTCTGTATGGTTCTTGTGGTGCCTTGTCCACCAATAGAGGATGAGACCTGTTCAAGAGCCGTGATGAAGTCCTCGTCGGCAATATCGTCGTCGAATTCGTCACTGTCCATGGTGAAAGCAACGCCGCAGAAGCGGCTATCCGGAATTTATAGCAGAATACAGGAGATCAGAGCATCATGAACTGCGAGGTAGTCCAATTGTGCCACCTCAATCACTGTTGACAGAAATATTGACAGTTGATGGTTGGTAAAGATCCAGGCAGGAACGCGTCGCACTAGCTACCAGGCCTACCAAGCCACGCCAAGGCGAGAAGAGAGAAACGCGAGGTCACGTGCAAAGACGGGCAGACATCAATGCAGTGGTCATTCCCTTTATCAAAGCCTGCCGTGCCCAACAATACCTACCCAAAAAGGGGTGCATGAATTAGGAAATTTCTTGGATAAAGAGCGCTAGAATAACGGACAATCTGAAGGGCTCTTAAAGGAAATTTTATCAGAGAACAAAGGGATTATTCACCAATTTGGCAAGCTCATGTCAACGCACCGTGTTCGCGGGCGAACGTTTCACTGACTCATATCGGGTGCTAGTCCCAATCAGGTATATTACTGCAAGGCTGCCTGCTTGCCTGGGAACCTTCACCTTCGCACCAGTGGGGCTTTGCAAAACGTCACATCGACCCCCAGAAGAACCTTTGCGTTCTGGCATCCTTTTCAACGAAACTCTACTCATTCAACTACAAACGCGCATTCCCACGTCAGAAGAACCAGCGCACCGCTACTTCTCGCGTTCCGGAAGTGCGACAGCGACCACAAGGCGATTGATTTTCCGTCGTTCCTTCCCCTTCAAGCTCGACCCTCACACGACTCTCCTCTCACCGAGAGACGCCTCGCCTCGCCCACAACAGCGGCGACAGCGACAGCGACCAGTTCTATTTCTGATCGCCTCTCCACTGCAAAAGAGTCTCACCGACTTGAGCACAAACCACCACCCATCGCCTCGCTCGATATTGCGCTCTCGACTTGAACCACGGGCTCGATCATCTCGAACGTCATCGCTTGATCTCTGTTCAACTCGTCGAAAGCTTCGCGCAACATCAACCTCCAAAACAAAACCCAAGAAAAAAAAGACCACCAAACAACCACAAAAAAAACCCTTAAAAAAAACCACTACAAAAAAACAACCTACAAAAAACCACCTACCGTCACCGCATCCCTTACCAAGCCTATTACCATGGCGCCCCGAGGTCGTCAGACCACTACAGCGCGGAATGCGACCCGCAAGGCGAGCGCTGCGTCAAGAGGTGGCATCTCTAAGCGTAAGGCTGGTGGTCGCATGGATGGCGATGGTGACTTGGACATGGACAGCGCCGGTCGACGCTCGAAGCGGCCTGCAAATGCAGACTCGAAGCCCACCAGGTCTAGTACCCGGCTCTCGACCACAAACCCACGTGGCGCTTCGCGGAACGCTCAGAACGTCCTGAAGCACCTGAGCAATGGCTCAGCTTCGTCTCTTGCCTCTCGCATTTCTAGCGTATCTTCCGGCAGAGGCCCCAAGACACGGTCACAGGACATGACTGGTCTCAAGATGGTGCGAGTTGGTGGCTTGAAGGAGAGCAAGGCTGCGAGCAACCCCGGTGGCGGGCTCAACGATCTTCTCGGCTTCCTGGAGCGCAAGGCTTCATCACTCCGCACCGGATCAAAGCGAAAGGTCGCAATCAGAAAGGTATGTTTATCATTGACGGAGCATCAGGTGCGGACTACACGACGCGACAACGCGAGACTTTGGAAGTCATATGTCGATTTCAATGCGATCTGAATGCGATTTAAATGCGATTCACGCTAGATGATTACACCCACCCGCACCTTGGCTCATCACCTTCGACATTCCCTGCTAACTCAGTGTAGAGCCACTATGTCGGCGACTACGTCTACGTAGGAGCGACCGAGGAGGACGTGGAGGAACTAATTAAGCTCAACACCTTCACCTTTGCCGGCGCACAATTGGAGGTCATCCGCGTGGATGAAATACCCGATCGCGGCAGCAGAGTCGAATCCAAGGAAACCCAAGAGCTTCGAGCCAAGCTCCAGGAAATTCTCAGCCAGAGATACATTGGCGCGAACAAGTTGCTAAAGCTCGACGCCCTTGCTGCGGATCCAATCCTCGTCGCCCTAGGCATGTTCGACACCCGTGAGCGAGCTCTCAAGACGCTCAAAGGACTCATGGCCATCTGCGACGGACTCTTTAAGACGGAGAAGGATAAGCGCGATGCCATCGAGAGCATCAGCCTCGCCAACAACAACATCGACGACGTCGCTCAGGTAGAGGTGGTGGCTACAACATTCCCGCACCTCAAGAACCTCGACATGAGTGGCAACCAGGTGGCCAACATGCAAGCTTTCCAGCCATTCAAGGGAAAGTTCAAGCACCTCGAGACCATCTACGTTACTGGCAACCCTATTGAGATGGCAGACCCCACCTTCGCAGCCACTCTCCTTGAGTGGTTCCCCAAGCTGCAAATCATCAACGGCAACCAGCTGCGCACACCCGAACAAATTGCTGAAAAGGAGGCCGCCTCAAGACCCAAGCCGATCCCTCAGAACGGCCCTGACTTCCGAGATGTCGGAGGCGTTGGCGAGAACTTCCTCCTGGAGTTCTTTGCCTGCTACGACAACGACCGGCCTGGCCTGGCATCTCGATTCTACGACGAGGACAGTCAGTTCTCTGTCTCCATCAGCACCCACTCAGCCCGGGACCCCGACGCACCTGCCCCTATGCCATGGGGATCATACATCAAGCTCTCCCGAAACTTGACCAAGATCAACCACCAGAACGCCCGTGTGCAGCGATTGTTCCGAGGTGCCAACAGCATCCAAGACGCCTGGAAGACTCTCCCACTCACCCGACATCCCGACATCAAGCAGGAGTTGACCAAGTACATCATGGATTGCCATCCTCTGCAGGGTCTTGCGGACCCCAGTGGTCAGAGCCCTGGAGGCGTTGACGGTCTCATCATTACGGTACATGGCGAGTTTGAGGAGCAGGATCCAGGCACCAACGCGACTGGGAAGCGCAGCTTTTCCCGTGTCTTCGTTCTTGGACCTGCCAAGCCGGGTAGGGGAGTCATCCGTGTGGTCAGTGACATGCTGTCTCTTAGAGCGTACAGCGCGCTTCCCAACGTCTTTGCGGCTCCCACTCCCCCTCCCGCCGCGGCCGACCAGCACCAGGCGATGATCGCCGAGCTTTCAAAGCAAACCGGCATGACGCCTCAGTACTCGGAGATGTGTCTCACCCAGGTCAACTGGGAATTCGATAAGGCTTTGGTGATTTTCAACGAGAAGAAGGTATGTGATTTCTTTTTTTATCGGCTTGTAGTAGCGGTAAGCTAACCAGATTCAGGCCCAACTTCCACCAGAGGCCTTTGCCACGATGGCCAGCTCATAGGTTGACGGCCAATGCGTGATGGCTCTAGACATGCCTATGCCCATGCAGGGACTCTACCAGGCGATGCAGTATTAAGCTTTCAATGACTTTAGGGGGGTGATGAAACGGCATTATATCAATGATGGGATGAGCAACAGCCCACCTACAGCGATGATTTGGAGTTTGGGGCATTTACGGACAAGCATTAGAAGGCCAGCAGAATGGTCTGGCGTGGCCTGGGAGTGGTATAGGGGGGCAATGATTTCAATCAGGAGGAAATTGGGACTCGAGGTTGCGGGACTTTGTGCCCGCCTTGTATAAGTGATCAATAGGGGTGTAACAAGAATGGACATATGGTACCACAAGAAATACTGTTGAGTGAGACAGATGATTTAACTGCCGTGAATGGACATGTACATGTCTCAACATATGATGCGTGACTGAGACAGGTCCAGTTATCCAACAGATATATTGATTTCGTCCTTTGTAATGTGCCGCTGCAGGGTTTTTGCCAGTCCTGTTGGTAAGACGCTGGCTGAGGCATTCATCTGGTCAAGACAGCACGGCAGTCGTGTGATCTTCAACAACTGCCGATGATGTGACAGGCCAGTGTGTTGGGATTGGCCCAGAAGCCTCTACCCGTGGGAAATTGAGGGGCGGGAGCGGGATGTGATGATGCTCTGCATGCGAGTTGGAGAAGGGGCCAATCAGCTGCATTCCACACCATCCTGTGTGAAGCTTCTGAAGAGCCGCGCGCTCTGTTATCACATTCGGATCTTGGCGACATCGAAAGCCGGTTTAAGGGTGGCCTCGCCACCAAAGTGGCCGCATATCCTCTAGGGTAGATGCGAGGGAACTAGACGCGTGTGCCACCTGTGGGTGAGATGTTGGCGCTTAGATGGCTACAAGTGACAACATGGCAAACTGTATTGGCTGGAAGTTAAGCATCCCACATCAAAAAAGGGCATGAAAAGTCAGTTGCTGACATTGTCCATGCGTGGCGCGATGGTTCAACAAGCGTTTCCCATGATTCCACGTTGAGGGTTTCGACCGCAGAAACGCATGACAAACTTGGCTGGCAACTGTTACCTCACATCTGGAAACGGCGACGATCACCATTTGCAGCAGGCAAATCGGGAAATATCAGTTCACAAATCATGTTTTAGCTCATATGGAAAAAAGCCCGGTGTTGGAGATCCAGCGTAGAGCGGTCGATCAGGCATAGTGGTACGTAACAGTAGACGGGTAGTGACAATGAATCCAGCGTAGGGTAAACATTACTAAGTGAAACTGCACTTGAGGATGGTAAACAACGTCACTAGTTGACGATAACAGCACGTCATGTTTCTCGTATATAAAAATTGATCATCGTGAATAGATGAAGGACTCCCAAATGGCACTACCCGATATTCTGGTTGACGCGGGTCTGTCAAGTGGCCGGCCGACCTGCCGAAAAGGGACCCAGATGACAGCTCCTATCAGAACCAACGACGCTGCAGATGGTGTGCGTTAGCGAGAGCACACGCCTGAGATGGCGAGATCTCGACGAGACCGGAAGCACGTGGAAGGACCTTGGAAAAGCCCCCCGTCATGATTATGATGGAGCGATCTCTGTTGGAAGGGCAATGAGGATCGACACGAGGTGGGTGGCCCCCCGCCCAGCGAACCTTCATCCCGCGAAATGCAATCAATGTCAACGTCTCTGGTAGACTCTATTTGCGTCTGTCCATCTCGCAGACGAGTTCGAGGAGCGGAGAATAAAACCAGCTCACTCAATAAGAGCGTCAGGTCGCTATCCGACCCTGGTCACCTCCAGGGGTCAGGGATTCAGGTGGGCGTTATGGCGCGTTTCATCTGGAGGCGGCTGGGTGGGGATGGGACCGCGGTGCCTGGGAGGACTGGGGTGCTTGTCGAATTGGTTGGTGGGAATCCTCTCAGCAGAGTGGGAGTCGAGTCGAATCCATGGCGCCTCTCTCACCATGAGGGTATCACTCAGCGAGCGCGAGTTCGCGCTGTCAAGTGACCGAGTTCGCCAGGTCGCATGGAGCAGGGAACGCACCCGGCGTCCGGTCCTCACAATTTCTCATGCCAATCCAGTCCAATCTCGCTCGGCCGGTGAGAGTCGGGTGGTAGGCTATACGGGGAGCTACTTATGCACGGGGATTCTAGAGCTGTGTGAGGTGCGGAACGTGTTGCGCGTCTCGTCGCGGGGGGAAGCGTATCAGGTAGAGGACGATGTGAGGGAGAGCGACGTTGGTTACGTAGGCGAGCTCAAGCGGGCTCAATCAACACGAGAAGATACCTAGAGAAGCCTGAGGATTCTCGTACCTGTCGACGGGCATTCGTGGCATGTAAGTCGATGCGAGGGAATGGGGAAGAGATGCTGCGAGGGGGGGTCTGGGCGCTCAGAGATTTCCATGCATTGCTGGCCTCTCTTATGCAGAGGGCGCTATCCGAAATGCAAATGCCAGAATCACAGAGGAGCCATCCAGCCTGTGGCCGTGCTCAGAATCTCATTACCACCGGGTGGTACTGGGCATTTGTGCGCTACCTATATGGATGATACAATACCCCAAGTGCTACGAAAAAAGGTGACGAGCGTCCAGGGTTCTAGTGGCTGCTTGGTTGCTCGCCCCCTCCCCTATTTTAATCTCTTGATGCCCAGGATGGAAGAACGGGCCTCAATGCCCGGAGCCTTGTCCTGGGTGAGGTGCTCTCTGCCAGGGTCCGTGGGGCCGCGCCGCCCCCCTGATCGGAGGCCTGGAGGCCCTGAAGGCCCTGAAGAAATGCTCCATGCCACCAATCGGCAGCCTGCATAGACCGCCGGGACCCTTGCAGCTGGGCGTCATGGAACGTTTGGCGCGGGGCCAGAATTGGCCAACCAGGAACCTCCGCCCCTGGGTGAGACGTCCAGCCTCTGAGGAAGGACCCGCCATCCCTGCTGTTCTCGCATTTCGTATCGTCCATCACTCGCTGTTGGCGCTGGCGTCTCACCTCACTCACTCCGCCTCGTCCATGCTCTCTCTCAACTCCATACTAAGCTGCTATGCCCAGGTCAAAGCTCACGATAATGGCTGGCTGGCCGGCTTCAACATCGTAGCCGTTTCTGCTGGCTTGCCGAATCACAGGCGTTTCTGTCCTTAGCACCGAAAAGCAAATTTGCCCTGGCTCGTGTATTGCACTGAGGCTTGCCCAGTGGCTGTTTGCAGCATCCAAACCAGGATCCCACGAGCTTCAACCCCTGTTCGTTTGTGTCTCTCGATCCATGGATCGTCTGCTGAGGCCCTGTCTTTGCTCGTCTCTCTGACTCCGCCTCTGACAAGGCCCCCGTCTCGACTCTCCACTACCTGTTCGTGCCAAACCCGTCGTCCTCCTGTCCTGCATCGTTCCTCTCATTCTCCCTCTCGTTCTGGCCTGCTCTGCTTTTCGCGCTTGTTTCTGCCGCACACCCATTCCAGACCTCGCAACACCGTCTGGCACGAGAGCGTCGAGGTTTATTGCCCATCGCTGGATTCCCTCCTTTTCCCACGTAGCGCGAATTCACACGCCCGAGTGCATTCCCCTGCCACCTCTGTTTCGCCTACCTGCCCAGGGGCATACCGAACAAACGTACGACCAACAGCCACCCACCTCCCGCAACCTGTGGCCCCCGACTCGAACCTCACTTCTTCCCCTTCGACGACGGCGACGACGATCTGCTCCTATCCAAGGCAGTCAATGTGATCTCTTCACGTCGAACTATTCTCTTTACCAATACTCGCACCTGTGGTGTTGAGACTTCAGCCACCGTTCCACTCCTTTCGACGCTCGCTGTCTGTCCGCTGCATTCGGCCAGCTCTCCCCAGCTTTCGCCTCACCATATCGCCACGTCTGCTAGCTGCAACTTTGTCTGCTTGCGACTGACCTTGTTCATTCCCTACCCGCGAAGCCTTCTATTCGATCCGACCCCGCGTCCCGTTCCTTTGGCGCGACCCGTTGCTTCTCGTCTTGATCACCGAAGTCGAACTTCGACCCCCAAACCGACGATTTCATCACCACTGGCCCGTGGCCAAATCGCTGCAACGACTCGATCCGCGACGCGAATCTCATCCGAGCGAATTATCGAAACCGCCATGCCATCGCAAGTCTACTAACTTAATCACGAGGTTGTAATTTGACTGGGAATTTCCGCTGCGATGAGTTTACCGAAGCCACCATCGCCTCTGACGGGGGCGTGCTCTGTCATTCATGACAACACACTTTATGTTTATACGCAAAATGCGTTCATGTCCCTACCATTAGAGAAGGACGCAGAATGGAAGAAGTTGGCGACTGGAGAGAAGGTCTCCGGCGGGGTTTGTGTTGGTACTGACTCTGGTCTCTTCGTCGTTGGTGGTACCGGCGGCTCAGACTCATATACCGGTCTGCAGAAGTTCACGTACGGGGACAAGAAGTGGTCGACCATTACTCTCTCAAGCCCGATCACGAAAAATCTCCAACACCATGGCGCGGCTTACCTCAAAAGCACCGACCGAATCTTTGTCTACGCAGGCACGAAGGATGGAAGTGAAACAGCAACGAGTGAGGGTTGGGTTATTGGCGCTTCAGAGCCACACACCATCCTCGCGGCAGGACCAACTGTATCGGCTCTCAACCCTATTCTTCTTCCCTGGTCCGACACCGATGTTTGCTTTGTTGGCGGCAGCGACTCGAACACCGCCGTCTCCTGGTATAACCCCGACGCCGGCTGGCGACTATCCGGAACCACCCTTTCCGAGCCCATCCCGAGTTCTATGCGGGCTGTTCTTGTACCCGGTGACGATGGATCTATCAGCCTCTACGTTTTTGATCTTACCGCGAGCCCCAACAAGGTCCGCCGTCACCTGGTCTGGACCGCCGACAACCAACCCGTAACCCTCTCGGAGGCTTTGACGAAGCGCGATGCAACCGGAAGCGACTGGCCAGCGTACAACGCAACATTGGCACCGAAGGAAGCGCGCAGCAACGACTATACAGTTGCCCAGGATAGCAACGGGAAGATCGTTTTCGTTGGCGGCAGTGACAAGCTGCCCGTCGCCATGTTTGACGGAAAGGAAAACGCTTGGATGGATTCTGTTAAGGTCTTGGGCTCTGAGCCACAGAAGCTCCTGGCCGAAACGACCTCATCCAAGACCTCCTCTGCTACTAAGACCTCTACCTCCACCAAGTCGACTTCCACCAAGTCATCTTCGACCGTTTCCTCCACGAGCACGGAATCATTTACCACGGACTCATCGACCTTTTTAACCTCAACTGCCACTGCGACAGACAGTTCGACTGCCTCTTGGACTCTCTCAGAGTCTAGCACCGCATCCTCGACTGATATTGTCCCCGTCGGCGGCGCAACTAAGAGTGGTGATTCTGGTCTTAGCTCCAGTGCTATTTTGGGTATCACACTGGGAACGATTCTTGGATTCCTGGCCGCGCTTATTGTTATCCTCCTGCTCTTGCGTCGTCGCAAGAAGACTCGCCAACCCTCACCAGAAGCTGCTCATGCTCGACACAACTATCCTCCTGATGAGAAGGACCCGATGGCATTTGGTAATGGCCAGCTTTCACCAAACTCTGCCCACTTCCGCGGTCACAACTCTCAGCTGTCTCAGGAGTCATACTCATCCATGGCTATCCTGATGGGCCGTGCTGGAAAGAACAAGACCAGCATCACCCGAAAGCCCAGCAGCGGCACTAACCGAAGCTCTGTTGGTTCCCTGCACAAGCAGCTGAAGGCTACAATCAGCAAGCCCATCCTTCAGGAAATGCAACACCCCGTCCTGCAAGGTCAGGACACCAGAGGTGTTGCTTTCGACCCAACTGTTGCGGAACCTCGCCCTCGCAACGGACCTCTTGAGACGCAAGACGGCATGCGAAGAAGCTCCGGCTGGAACCGATACTGGTCAGGCGGCAGTGCCCTCCAGATTCTCGGCTTCGGTGGTCCTAAGAGGAACACTGTCGGATCCGATAGCGAATCTCACTACTCAGATTCGATTGCAGCCCGCAACCCCCGTGTTACGCAGGACTCTGCCACTGTACCCCCCTTGAACTTTGACTTCCGGCCTGAGATGAACCGCGTCAACTCTGGAAGCCCTGTGGTGGCAGAATACAGCAAGATCCCCTTTAGAGATGGAGTAGCTGGTAAGATTGAGCGCCCCACCTCAAAGGCGTCCTCAGGCTACTCCAGTGGTATCCCTGAGAGTATCAACGAAACTTGGGATCCCGACTATAAGGCGAAGCCCTGGGGCACAGATAGAGCGCCCAGCAGCGTCTATAACCCGAGCTTCTACTTTGGAACACCTCTGTCGCCGAGTGTTCCTCCCCCTCCCCGCAACCCTCCATCTGGTGTGAGCACACAACCTCAGCTCGCTATGGCATCGACATCGTCAGATATGAGCTGGCTGAATCTCGGTGACCGACGAGTCTAAGGACTTGGAGCCTCGACGAACCATTATGAAGCGTCTAGGTTCTTAATGCTCCCCTAATGAGGCACCGATATACCCCATGATGTTCTGACGCAAGCATCTCCTTCTCAAACATATGCAAAAGTCTTTACGAACCGCGGATGGATCTGTTTTACTCGCAAGGAGCGGTTCTCGGCGAACAAGATTCGCCTTTGGCGCATCTCGCGCTCTGTCACTCTTTTCTCCTTTCACATCTCCGTGCACGTACATACGAGGACGCGCACTCAAACACACTCACTGCTCCTCGTGGACCCAGCGTCTATCGGGAGGAGCCATCTCTTTTCTCCTTTTTGATAAAGCATCGCATGAATCGGCGTCGGCACCTCACTGCTCGACCTAATCTGTCTCATATTCCTTTTTCTTTTGCCCGACGTTTTCGCTTTCCCTGTACATTCTAGACGCGGACCCGGGACTGGTCGTCTTTTTTTTTTATCTTCCCTTCTGTCGATCGTTGTTGTTCTTATGATACCACCACCTCCTGTTGTATGTAATTGGCTAGAGTAGCAAAAGGGGAGGATGAAGTCAGCGGGGGAGATGTAGACGGAGATGTGAAATGGAGAAAAAGAAGTGACGGGTGGTAAGGGTGTTGATAGTTGTTGTGGAGGATGAGGAGGAGGGGACGTGGTTGCTGGCCGAGGTTGAGCGGCGGCAACTATTTTGTTATGTCTGTATGTGATGGAGAGTAACGCTGAAGCGGGGGCTGCAAAGCCGGAACTTCACCCAATAAAACGATGTTAAAATCACTGTCGAAGCTGTTGATGTTGTTGAGTTGTGTTGAGAGCAACATGTCTTGACTCGTGAGATGTATATGATATAATTATCATACATCCATGAATCAGTCCCCAGCTCATTCAATGCATCTTGGCCCACACTTTTCCTATCTTCGGTCCCGTCCGTGGTCTATTAGATCAGACTTTCGTCAAGCTGCGGGCCGGGCCTTTTCTTTGTCCTGTTTGGGAGCACGTGTCTGCATCGTGAGCACGTGCCGATTGATCGGCCAAAGAGAAGATGGATGGGAAGAGTTGAAGGGGATTGGTGCGTTGAGGTAGGGCAGAGTTTAATTCCTACCTTGTTTATATTGTCCGAAGAACGATGTAGATGTGTGGCAATCTCGTTGTAGCAAGATGACCGCTCTATGTTGAACTGTTGATGCCAATATGGATACCTACCTTGAGATGCAAGGAGCAGGCCAAGGTACAGAGTTCTGAGAGTGGTGATATACCTGGACAACCCCCCTTTAAGCTCAGTTCATAGGGCACCCTCACATGATTACAAGCAACTCGGTTGAATCAAGCAGCCGAGCTCCAGTATGCTCAATTATGAATCAAAATTCTCGTTTGTTTGAGTGTAACTCATGGTTACACAAACGTTGCCAGTTTTCAACGATTCCCCACCCCAAGGTTGGCTGAAGCGCCAGAGACACGCAGAACGAATGGAAGATTTCTGGAAAAAATCAGGTGCTTTTCTGCAGGTCGACAGGCCAGACCAACGTTGTTGGCCTTGGACCCTGAGCCTCACCCCGGGTTTGTGCAGCGCGACGTGGGGGGAAGAGACGCCCCGAGCGGGTGAGATGGAGCAACGCCCGGATGGTGGGGTGGCCCTCGGTGAGTGTTTTGGGCAACTTGGCTCACGATGGGCGCGGGAAGGGCGACTTTTTGCCGCTGTCAGGGCATTTTTGGCAAGCGAGCTTGTTGAAGCACGGACTGGAAGGTTTGCCAGATGGCGTTGGGTAAAAAGAGAATTTTGCTCTTTGACTGAGAGGACGGTGTAAGTTGGTTGCTCAACGGTTGCGAGTAGGCTTGTAGTTGAAGGACTATGTATGCGAGGTTAGACAAAGGGGGTTACTTCTGGATACTATGTAATTTAGCCAAGCAACTGGAAACTCGGTAGCACCCAATACCTTCTGGGACTCGCCGTCGTGTATCTCTTAGTCAAGAGAATCGGAGACGGAAATGGTCCCGGAGAGAAACAGCTCCATCCAAGCACGTAAAGCGAAAGAGCCCCGAAGCTTGGCGTGTTAGTGCGGAACCCTCGAAAGGAAGCGAGGAGCGGTAGCGCCTTAGGGGTCGTCCGTGTGTCACCCGGGCTATCGGTAAATGGGACGGCGGCGGTTGGGTTTTTGAAAATTTCTCATGTCTAGTCCAACAAGAAAGGGTCCAGAGACGTTGGTTAATATTGGGTTCGTCAGTGAGCTAGAAAGATGGAGCTCAAGATGCAGCAGGTGGATGTTTGGTCTCTCCCTCCTTGCAGGGTTGCAGGCAATTTCACCCACACGCCGGCGAATTTCTCCGTTTGGGACCAGACCTCGTACAGCACGGCACGGCTGAGGTGGATGGTCCCTGAAAGAGCAGCGCCCCTGCAGAGTAGTTGCTAGTCGAGGGACCGGTGATCGGTCGGAAGAAACCGTGGTGCATGTTATGCTGAGCTGAGGTGTAAAGGTGAATCCGCGGACCGTGAATGGACGGACGACGACGGGGCAGGCGAACAGTGTTGGATACGTCGGGGAATCAGGCGGGCGGTCCACTCGAATGCCGAATTCGATGAGGTGCCTCACTAGGACCCAGAGCCGGATACCTCCCGAGAGGGACCAAGCCCACTTGTCTAGCAGATGCGAGTGAGGGTTGGGGAGTTTCTAGGAGAGAGAGCATGGATCGGGGGTATCATGTGATGGCGGTGTCGACGAGGTTGACGGGACGTTGGGTGGTACAGACTCGAACTTGGATATTAGGTAACTGAGCTGTGAAATACAAATGGGGGGACAGCCTGCATGTGAGAGATGGAAATGCCAAGATGTCATCGATTTCCCAAGAAAGCTTCGACCGAATCATCCCCACGGCGGCCAACTCTTTTGGACGAGTCAACGCAACGGCCAACAGCAGCAAGGAATCCCGAGAGATTTCTTTGGATCAAGCCACGAGCGCCCCCGGGGGGCCTGATCTCGTTGCAACCAAGAGCGATTCGGGCCTAGGCGTGGACGCATGGGCCAGAGGTTGCCCACCACTGAGCGCTCAGGAAAGCCCAGCAGCAAGTGCAATGAATCTCGGGACAAGGGGGCATCCCACGCGGGCGGCAGCCACAAGCCCAGTTTAACAGCATCGTGCAGAGCTCCTCGGTATGGGAATCAAGGAGGAGGGAGGTCACAGCCTGGAAGGCATACACGACAGCCATCCATCCATCCATTACAGTGATGCGACCCTTGATGCTCCTGTTTTCTAGCCCAAAGGCTAAACAGCAGCAGCTGGACCACCCCTCTTCAACAGAGATGACGACTCCCACACAAGATGGAATCTCTGTAGAGCACCGCGTGAGCCGTGCTCGTGAAAGGCCCTTGCTCTGTACCGTACTGTGCTCGAGGCATTGCGACGAGGTTCTAGGCCAAAAGGACCAACCAGGGTTTGCCATGCTCCTCCTCCTGTCCGCCCATCCATCCATCCCATCCCATCCCATGGAGTCCTTGGAGATCCCCAGCTGACAATGTCCTGCAGGAGATGGAAATGGATCCATTCACCTAAACTGCCAAGTACCGGTACCTTATCCTCCTCCCCTGCAACCTGCTCACTGCGACCCTTGGGCGCAACTGAACGTTCTGCGTTTCTGTGTTCCATGCACCCAAAAGAACAAGGCTAGCGCTTCCATCTCTTCACTTTAGGCGTCGCCCAACTCTACCTTCTCTCCACCAGTAAACCCCACCCTCACCTGCGCAAACTCCACTCTTTGGACAAAAAGTCTCTCTACATGTTCCCATCCCCATTGCAAGCCCATTTTCTTTAGTTGCTCCAGGTAGTCTACTAACTGGGTAAGAGAGACCACCCAGTCCTCTGCTCGCTTCTCGGCCCACCAACCACCCTCAGCCGCCTTCGCCTTTCATCCTCCTCGTTCGCCCGCTCCACGAACCACTTCTCATCACCCACCAACCGCTGTCGACAATCGTCCTCCCCAGCCTGCGACCCAGGCTTCTCTCTTCCCTCTCCCTCGGCTTTGGTTGAGGCCAGTTTCAAGACCTTCAAACGCCGTGACTTTCATCTCGTCACAAGGTCGTCGTCCTTCGGTTTTTTTTCTCTCTCCTCTCCCGCTATTGCCAGATATTCCCGGTGCATGTAGCACTGCCGATCGACCGGCTTCGTCCTCCGACTTGATCGCCTGCATCGCGAGCTCTCGTGAATAGCTCTCTTGCTCCGAATCGAGTTCTATTTCGCTTCGCTCTTCATCGTTGAGCAGTCCCCGACTATCGATCCCAAAAATTTCCGCTTTTGGTGCCGTTGACACTATTTACACGTTCGCGGCCCCGATTCGTGCTGCCCGCCTATTATTCGCTCTCGAGTATCGATCGCACCCTCGCTTGCACAACCCCCCTCGACGCTCGTCGTCGCCTCGGTCATGATGAGTTCGGCGGCGTGGGACGGACAGGACCAGGCCATGACCTCGACTACCGATGAGGACTTTCACCAGTTCATCAACATGGCCAGTCTGGGAGATGGCATGCACTTCGACTTCCAAGGCTTCCCCGATGGCTCAGCACAAGGCCTCATGAACCAGCCGCGCGACGCTCCCGACACAATCATGACCGACACTGAGAACCCAGGCCTCATGTCTGTCGCCAATTCAATGCCCATGTCGACGTCAACCGGCCAGCCCACCATTCCCGCCCACATGATGACACCCGCCAGCGATCCCATCTCCAACATTGATGCCCAGATCCAATATCTGCAACAGCAAAAGTTTCAACAACAGCAGCGCCAGCTGCAGGAGCAGCAGGCCGCCTTCTTCCACAGCCACAACCACTCTGTGCCTCCTACACCGCAAAGTCTTGAGATGCCCAATAGCGGTCAGTTCTACTCTCAGGCTGAACAGGTTTCGCAATCGGGCGTCTACGACAGAGGATATCAACGCATGAAGGACCAGCAAGATGTATGTGCTCCTCTCACTCTGGAGCTGAAGCATACCATGGCTCTTTTGCGCTCCTTGCTAACAATCACCAGCAGATGGCCTTCACACCACTTGTCTCTCCCGCAGTTACCCCTCTCGATCCTGGCTTTCCGATGAGCGACAGCTTCGTCGCCCAGAACCCCTACTTCAGCCCTCTCACATCGCCAGCGCTCATCCCACAGAATGATCACTCCGCCGTCTACAACACAAACTCTCCGATTGAGATGGACCCTGAAAACCCGGCCCGCCCCGTTTCATCTGTTATGGATTTGTCAAAGAAGACGAGAAGGAAGGCAGCTGCCAAGTCAAGCCGGAAGGGCAGTGTTCGAAGCTCACCCATTGTGAAGCCGCAGCGTCAAAAGATCAGACCTAGCCCAGCTATTGTCTCCCAGGTTCTTAATGAGGTGGATGAGAGTAACGGTGCTTTCCTCCCTATGCCCGCGACGTCGACCGAGACCTCAGCAGAAGAAAACTCATCAGTGTCTCCCGAGGCCCTTACAGACATGCCCCCGCCTCCAATCCCCAACAGGAGATCAACAAGTAAATCTCCCTACATTCAAGCGCAAATGGGAAATCAGCAGACTCCGATCTCGGCCCCTGTGGACTCTCATCCGGCCCCAGCGACCCCAGCCTCACTCATGAAGCTGCCAGCATCCAAGGCACACAAGCAAGCCGCTGGCCATCACGAACCTGCTGTCTCTGAGCACATTGAATCGCTTGAGTTGCCGGAATCGGTATCTGGTGGCAAGACGCCCGCCCCAGTTGCCTCACGTGTCTCTATCCAATCTCCCATTGTAGAGCCTAATCCTGGCAAGGGCTCTGGTTTCCAACCCTTGCCATCCCCCGTGTTCCCGAGGCCTTCGGGGCCGGCTTCCGCGAGTGCCAGTCCTCAGCTGGCCCCAGGTTCGACAGGCCCCTCCGCAAGGAAAACTCCGCAACTCGCGCCCCGGTCAAGCAGGAAACGTTCAACAGGCTCGGTGCATGTATCTCCCGCGTTATTGCCAAGGATATCTCCCAGTATCAAGCCCCTGCTTCCTGGCACGCCTGGTATGACGTCTGCGGAGAGTGCTGCTTCACAACTGCTCATGTCAAAGTCCAACTACCAGAATATTCTTGAGGGCAACAAGGTGCCGGGTGTGTCTTATCCAAGCGAGCTGTCGACAAATCTCACATCCAAGCGGACGTCACATAAGATTGCTGAACAGGGCCGTCGTAACCGAATAAATTCAGCCTTGCAGATTATGGCAGGACTTCTACCTGGTGGTGACAAGGGCAGCGCTGGAGAGGAAGTGGATAAGAAGGAAGGGAAGCAGGCTAATGCCCAGAACAGCAAGGCCAGCGTTGTCGAGAATGCCATTGTGCATCTGAAGAACCTCGAGCAAGAGAATGTGGACCTGAAGAAGGAGGTGGAGGAACTAAAAAAGCAACTCGAAGGGTTGAAAGGAACCGAGAGCAAGGAATGACAAAAACGACGACAGAAGAGCACTTGTGCTCACGACTTGAATGGGCTTCGAGCGAATCGAAAGTCTTGATTGGGACGGAGATAATATCGCATCTTGGTCGGGCCTGGTTGCATTTCGAGTTTTTCGGGTGGCAGCGGTTCTTTATTGTTATTCATGTTGTTGTTTTGCTGGTGAAGCGGACTGATAGACAGGCGGCTCTGGGCCACACCACACGGGGCGGTAGATATTGGGACCCAGCTTGGACATTACGATGCCGGTAGGAGTTGGAAGGTGACCAGGTGGTCGTCTCTTGGGACTGGAAAGGCAAGGTCGCTTGGCGGTGTGGCTGGCGCGTTCACGGCGTGGAGCATATGGCCATTATTTGGATTGGATATGACCTGGCAGTCTAGCACGTTCGAACAAGTTCAAACAAAGAAAGATTTGCATCCAACGATACGGAACTCAGTTCGAAAGTCCGGGGCCATGTTGTTGCTGTTGGCCGAGGACGTCAGTGTCTAGCTGCTCCATGACCTCCACCACAAGTTTCAAGCTCTCCATGAAGCCATTGACGGCGACGCGTAGCATGCGATTGGTGGTGGCCGTGTAGCGAACCTCGAGGATCTGCGCATCGTGGTCGCTGGGGCTGGGGCCCTGCGTCGGCGCCGGGACAACGGTGAGCTGTCGCCTGACAAGTGGAGAGAGTTCGGGGTCCACCTGAATGGCCTTGAGAGCGGTCGTGGCCAGTCGTGGGTTGGGAAACGGGATGTTGAGGACACTGCGCGGGCGGCAAGAAAAACAAGGGTCAGCTAGATGCCGTCATGGGTGGGTGGAGGACGTATAGGGCAACGACGACAACGCCTAGATCGTCATCACAGGGATGGGATGGAGGGAGATGATGGAGATGGAGGGGGAGTGGCTTGCATCGAGCAGGGAAACTCGGGATCGGGAGTGGCGGCCATGGCGGTCATTTCCCAGGCATTGCCGTGTCTCTTTGTGATCGATCCCCAGTCCGTCTAAGGAAACGAGGGCAGCCCTTAAAGTTCGGGTGCCGATTAAAGAGGGAGGGAGGGGAAGAAGAGGGGGGCGTCGTCGGAAGGGAGATGGAATGTAACAAGATGTGTAAGTCGGGCTCTCTCTCCGCCCTCCCGGGATATTCTAGGGCGTGTTCGCAGGGGGGCTGTTCCTCTCAGAGTGTTGCGCTTGAGCTCTTGTCTTGTCTGAGGTTTCGGCTGTGTCTGTTTTGCGTGCGCGGGGAGATATTGGTTGGCGGTGGGGCTAGCGGTGGGAGGAAAACGACAGAATTGGCCAACCAATGCCAGAGCCATGAGTCAACTTTAAGCTGTTTAGTTTAATGTGTAGACATGGTGGAACAAGCCTCGAAGTATATTGGAGGGGAAGCTGTGATAACCTGGGATCGCATTTGCTGCAACGAATGAGCTCGACGTTGACTGAAGATGGCATCCATAGCAACGACATGGATCTATTCCAATGTTTTCTTTCCATCGAGTGTGGGGTCTTTCCGATCGAGGCCGAAGAGCAGCGGCCGAAGGGTTGGGGTTGTGGTTGGCGGTCACCAGCCACATGAGCCACACGCGACCAGCCCGGCCCAGTGCCCAGTCAGGGGGGGTTAGCATGTTAGGCGGCCGGACATGCAGCCACAGGTTGGCGGCGGCTGCTTCATGCGGGTTGCCATGGAGACGAGTTGCTAGCCCACCCCTGGGCAAGCAACGGGGGCCGGCTGCTGTTTTGGGCAGGGGTCTCACCCAGCGCAGAAAATAACAGACCGACCAAGGCCAAACCCATACAAAAACATCGTGGGCCCGTTCTGGCATCGACATTGACAACCACCACCTTCTCTTTCTCTCCCATTCGAACAAAAATACAAGACTTGCTCTTGCAAGTGTTTGTCTTGTGCTGGACGCCCTCCCGACCTGGGTTCTTTGCTCCCCTCCCTTCAGCCATCAAACGCCTTTTCCGCTGCAGGTTGCCCGTTGATTTCCCACCGTTACCACGTCACCGCCTGCATTGATATCACCACCACGCTGAACTCGGGCCTCGCACCTCCCCTCGATCTTGTGACTGTTTATATTTATATATCCTTGCCGCTTTCCCGACCGCTCGCAGCAGCTCCCGCTACTTCTTCCCCGACGGTATCGCCCGCCGGTTTGCTGAGCTGAGAAAAGAAGCGCAACCCAGTTCACCATGGCGCCTTCCACCCGACATTCGCAGAACATGGCGCAGATCATCGAGTACATCCCAGGTATGCCTGAACAGCTGCGATGCTTCAATTTCCTCCGTTTCCCCGTACCATGGCCCTTTGGTTGTCCAGGCTCATGTCGCATTGCTATCCCATCCCGTCGACGGCGCTGCTCAAGGGCCCACCGTGCACCGTCGACTTCAACAACAACATCAATGTCAACATCCGTTACCCGGCCACGGCACTAAACTATATCCCAGATCGCCTTTACCTCGCCTCTTACTTGAATCCTCCCACCGACGACGACCTCTTCCCCTACCCTGAGGCTCCTGCCTCGCCCAGGAAACGAGGTCAACGAGGACCTACCCCGCTCGCCAAATCGAACCGCACGCCGCCATGCTACTTTACCGTCGATGATACCCTCCTCTACAACGCCTTTCACCATGACTTTGGCCCTCTGCACATTGGTCACCTGTACCGCTTTGCCATTCAGTTCCACGATGTCCTGGGTGCGAAGCGGAACAAGGATCGGCCCATTGTGTTCTGGAGCGCCGCTGACCCGAGAAGTGAGCTCATCCGATGAAATCGCGCGCATTGCGGAGAGACTAACAATGAGACAAGGTCGTGCGAACGCCGCCTGCATGCTCGCGTGCTACATGGTTCTCATCCAGAATTGGCCTCCTCACCTGGCCCTGGCCCCGATTGCGCAGGTTGACCCTCCACTGATGCCCTTCCGAGATGCGGGTTACAGCCAGGCCGACTACGGCATTAGCGTTCAGGATGTTGTCTACGGAGTGTGGAAGGCCAAGGAGGAGAAGTGCTGCGACCTGGACAACTTTGATCTGGAGCAGTATGAGAAGTTTGAGCGGGTCGAGCACGGAGACTTCAACTGGATCACTCCTAACTTCCTGGCTTTCGCCTCTCCCCAGCATGAGCCCGTTGCCAAGATCACCGAGGACGATGAGATGTTCCCCTTCCTTCCCCGGACGTTGACGGCTGTGGATGAGCACCCTACTCTGCCCAAGCCCTTCAAGAACGTGCTGACGCACTTCTCGGAGAAGAACATTGGCTTGGTGGTGCGACTCAACTCGGCACTCTACTCACCCTCATACTTTGAGGCTCTGGGTATTCAGCACCTTGATATGATTTTTGACGATGGCACCTGCCCGTCGCTCGTCACTGTCCGCAAGTTTATCAGACTCGCGCATGAGACAATCACCATCAAGAAGAAGGGAATCGCTGTGCACTGCAAGGCTGGTCTTGGCCGAACAGGCTGCCTGATCGGCGCCTACCTCATCTACCGCCATGGCTTCACTGCCAACGAGGTCATCTCGTTTATGCGCTTCATGAGACCCGGCATGGTCGTCGGTCCCCAGCAGCACTGGCTGCATCTCAACCAGGGCACCTTCAGGGAGTGGTGGATCGAGGAGAGGGTTGAGCGAAGGCTCAGGAGGGAGATGGCTGCTTCCAACCCCGTCCCCAGCACACCCATCCGTGCCATGCAGAAGACTTCTCTTCGCAACGGCCAGACCTCGACACCTCCCAACCGAAGCCCCTCAAACCGCACTCCACTCAGCGAGGTCGATCACGATCGCAATAACATTGGCGTCCAAGAAGACTATCTGCCAGCACCTACACCAGGACAGCCTCGCAAGACTGTTCGGGACCGTCACCACCCTTACCAGCGGTCGGCTTCTGGAACCGTCGAGGAGCAGCAGACCATTGAGCAGGAGACAGAGTTCATGGCCAAGCACCGCACTCAGGGCGCTGAGTCTGATGAGGAATGGCACCTGCGCATGCGCAGCCACCGAAAGGTGTCGCAATCGCCAGGCCGCAGTGAGAAGTCGAGGTCGGTCAGCCAAACGACGGGCACGATTTACATGATCGACAACGACTCGTCCAAGGACGCCGAAAACATCGGCTCTCTACGGAGCAAGCACGTTGACCGGGTTGCTAGCACCCCCGGTGTTCTGACCAAGGTCCGTGGCAGCAAGCGCCAGGGCGAGTCTCCCCTCCGAGCAAAGGAGACTGCTGGTATCCGCAAGACCAGCGGCAGAGTAGGCAGCGCCAGCCACGCGACGTCGGCGACAGCGGCCTCGACGGCTCGCAAGGTCTCTGGAGCTTAGAAAGCCGGAGTCCAGCATGCGAAGCCGCTCAAGCGGTCGCCGGCTCGACGGCGCGGCAAGGCGAACGACTCTACCTCACGATCATGACTCACGTACGTCACGCACGAGCGATCTCACTCACGTCCTGCATGCATTGGCGTTTCAGGCTCGAAAGGGATTAATGGATGGGTGTTTGTGTTTGAATGAATGTCCAACCAATTCTTTCTTCTCGCGACTGCTTCTCAGCTCTGGGCATTCTAGTGTCTGCCATTTTTCAAAGCTGGAAACATGATTGGATCTAAGCAGCATCCAAACATAATCATCATGGCCATGTGGTTGAATGGAGTTTTTTTCTTTTTGGCCAAGAGAAAGAAAGGGGAGATGAAAAGATGAAGCGTCTCCGAGGTGAAGAAGAATGAAAGGGAGAGGGCATCAGGGAGTTTCAAAGTTGCGACGGCGTCCAGGAGGGAAGGGATATGATATTTCTTTTGCTATTCATTGTTTATTCACCTGTACTGGTTTGTTATTATATTGCGACTTTGGGGTATGGCATTGATTGGCATTGGCATTTTTCCGTATTGCAGCCACCGAGGATGCGAGGCGGCAGCGGACTTTTACGACTATTATATATACATTTCAGAGAACTGAAATAGATTACTATGCTGTTCATATTAGTTGCCCTGTTGGTGATCTGATGGTGTAAAGGTGTTGATTTGTCTACGTTTGCTTGTTCCTCCAGGTCTCGATGGAAGTTCAGTCAACTCTTCTCATTACGTCGTTGTTCATCTAAACTCATTTCATTCATCAAGTCGTCATACTCTAATGCCTTCGAGAGCCGTCACAACCTCTTCCAAAACCTCGGCTGCCTCGGTACTCGTCATCTCCTCACTCACACTCAGGCACTTTTCCACAACATCACGATATCTACGACCAACCTTGCTCCCCAGACCTGGAACGAGCACCGCGCGAACCACCTTGTCCCGCCACCGGTCTGCAGAGTAGTGAGGTCTATGGTAGGCCTGGAGGATCTTCCAGAGTCCAATCTCGAGGAGGACCAACCCCAGACTGTAAATGTCCATGGGCTTGCAGTGTGGGAACCCTCGTAGCGAGGCTGGGTGTCGGTGTAGGGTGGCGATGGAGGGGTTGCGAGGGGCGACGGACAGGGCCTGGTCAAAGTCTGGACGCGAGGCGTCGAAACCTGTGAGATACGGCCGTTGAATATCTGGGACGAGAGCGGCGGCAGCAGTAGGGGAGTGAGCCGAGGTGGAAAAGGCCGAGGGGAAGAAGAGAATGTTTGCACTGCAGAGGCTCTTGTGCAGCCAGTCGAGGGAGTGGAGGGACCAGAGCGCCACAGCTAGGGTGTGAGCGAGACGGACGCGGTCGTCGAGGTCTGGCGTCTTGAGGTCCGGGCTGGCGATGAGTTCGTGGAGGGTTGAGAAGGATGGTGAGGGTGCCTTGTATACGAGGCCGTAGCGACAGTGGGATGAGTCGTCGACGTAGCCGACGCAGTCGATGCTGTGAAGATCTGGATGACATTCTGAGGCTGAGTGCATCATCCGGGCGAGGTCATCGAGACGGCGGACGTGGGCGACTCGCTCTTCGACATCATCACGATCATAGTCTACCCATTCAATGACGACGTCGCCCGCTGTCTCATGGCGGCCCTTACTTCGCCCACGATGGTTGCTCTCCTTCTCTTCCTCAGTCAGCTCGAGCGCTGGACGAGGCACTTTGAGTGCAAAAGTGGGTTTGAAGGAGGCCTGGGGCCGCGTGTCGAGATTGATGCGGAGCTTCTTGAGGTTGGCCGAGGTGGTGAGCTGGGGGTAGACGCCCGTCGCGGCCGTCTCGAGGAGGGAGAGCTGGGTGAGATCGCGCTGAGCAGACTCGAGGAGTTGATGTGTCCAGGCGCGTTGAAAGGATGGGAGGTGAGAGAGGGGGAAGAGACGTTCAAGACCGTCGTTGTAGTCTTGTGGTTGAAGATTAGCCAATGTCGGTAAGGAGGCGTGGGCTGGTGAGTTGCCGGGTAGAGGTACCTCTTAAGTCCTTGAGTAGGTTTATAAACTTTTCTTTGTCTGTTACAACCATGTTTAGTTCTCAACTGTGTGATGATATAGATGATGGTATGTGAGAGCTCACCTCCTATCACCCACTTGGCCCTCAGCCCCAGTTCCTTTCCCCAGCTCCTCTCACTCGAGGCACTCGAAGTCTTTACCAACCCATTCGATTTACGACTCTCATCGTCTCTCGACCCCTTTCTCGAAGGTGAAGGCGACTTCTTGCCCCCTTTACTCTTCCCCCCTTTGACCTCCAAACTCGCACTCCTCCCCTCATCCACAAGCCCATACCTCTCCTTGAGCTTGTTAAAGTCTGTCACGGCGCTGTGCAGCTCGCCCAGGATCTGCAGTGCCAGGCTCCTCAGCTGCGGGTTCCGTGTGGACTCGAGGTGCGCCTCGAGCCTCCCCTCGGCGACGCCCCAGTCGCGGCCCCAGACGACGAGGCGCATCTCCTCGATGCGCACCTTGCACAGCAGCCGCTGGCTGTCGGTGTCGAGGTTGGCCGCCGTCGTGAAGAAGCCGTAGGCCTGGACACAGCCCGCAAAGAGCTGGCCCAGGACGCCCACCACGCCGAGGGCGGTGCCGACGGCTTCGGCCATATGAGGTAATTTGTGAGAGGGATTTACGAGGGGTTTACGGAGGGTGTGAATTGTTTGCTTCACGACTCGTTCTCGTGGTTTCGGTGGGTTTGAATGATTTAAAACAATCGACGGCGAGGGCTAAGCTTGACTAGAAGGCGCTTAATAAGCCTCTCTCGACCCGACGATCAATCGAGGTTCAAGTTGAATTAATGAGGGCATCAAATGCGACAGTTTCAAATTCTTTTGATCTATTATAATGATACAATTTATAATCTATTTTCCAACACATTCATATTCTACTTTTTAATTAATAGCCCAATCTATAACCATCAACCTCTGACCAAGACCATGCCCTCATGGCCTATTAAGCCTACTCTTCTTACTGAAGCATCTGTTGCATGGCGTTCAGCCTGTAGCTCTCTCTCCGCTCCATCAACTGAGAGTGTCGTCCGCTGTCGACAATCTGGCCACCCTCGACAACAAAAATCACATCGGCCTTCTGCACAGTGTGAAGTCGGTGAGTAATGGCCAGGACAGTCGTGCCTCGCGACGCCCTCTCAAGACCCTCCTGTAGGGCAGCCTCGCTGGCAGCATCGAGGGCACTTGTGCTCTCATCGAGGAGGAGCAGTCGAGGACGACGGACGAGGGCACGAGCGATGGCGAGACGCTGTCTCTGACCACCCGACAGTCGAGACGCAGATGGACCACACTCAGTATCATAACCGTCGGGAAGAGCAGCAATAACATCGTGGATGTTGGCCAAGCGACAAGCCTCTTCGATCTCCGCATCAGTAGCCTCATGTCCTGGAGGAGCACCCAGGCCCACATTGAACCGCACGCTGCCGTCGAACAGAGCTGGGTCCTGAGGTACAAGGGCAATAGTGTCGCGGAATGAAGTCGGGAGCTTGGAAATGTCTTGATCATCGATGAGGACGGTGCCCGAGGTGGCCTCGTACAGTCGCTGCACAATGTTCATGATGGTCGACTTGCCAGCACCAGAAGGGCCCACGAGACCGCAGAACTGGTTGGGTGGAAGGGTGAACGAGACATTGTCCAGAATGGTGACATCGGGGCGGCTAGGGTACGCAAAAGAGACGTTCTTGAACGTCACCTTTGAGCCACCGCGGCGTTGGTTGTCCTTGGGGCTGACGGTCTTCTCTCCTCCAGCAGCCTCGACATCGTCGCCCGCCTTTGAAGGGTCCTGACCAGGCTTGCCAGTGTGGGTGCTCGATCCCATGTTGACGACCGTCATGACTCGAGACAGGGCCAGACGAGCTCGCGAGAACTCAGGAGCCAGAGAGAACATGCCGCTCCAGAGCTGGGCACTGGTGAGCATGGCCACGAGGATGATGAGGAAGTCTGTCTGCGTGTATTCGCCCTTCATGATGAGCTGCGAACCCCACCAGTATGCCAGCGCGTTGATAAACGTGCCGGTAGTGTATGAGATGGCGAGCCAGATGTTGGTGAAGACCGAGGCGCGCACCACCTGCTTCCTCGGGGGCTTTAGAAGGCGCGCAAACCCTTCCATGTACTCGTTCTCAAGAGACAGAACAGCCACGGTTCGGATCGACTGGATAGCCTCGGTGGCAAGCGAGGTGGCAGTGGAGAAGGCTTCACGATGACGTTCCTCGTATCGAGCCAGCATGCGCAGCTGCATGAAACCCGAGCCAAGCAAGATGGGAAGAGTCACCAGACATACCAAGGCGATCTTCCACGCAAAGATATGAGAGATGATAATGGCAATAAGGACATTAATGAGGATGGCAAAGATGGTACCAAACGTCGATCCACTAAAGGCGCCAACAGACACACTGTCCTTGGTGATGATGCCGAGCAGACTAGTCGGGGTGCGGCCTTCAGACTGGTGCCAGTGGATGCCCTGCTCAAGCAGAGACCTGAAAGACAGGACCCGAAGGTTGTAGAGGAGTCTCTCAGCAACGATACCGAAGCCCAGCCAGGCAAAGAAGTTGGCGATAAGCTCGACACCTGCAAGCATAAAGAAGAGACCAGCAAACATGCGACCCAGAGATCGAATGCGATCCACAGTGCTCGCGCAAGGGTTGAGAGCACCGACAGTGTAACCAAAGATGATACCAGAACCGGAAAATGTGGCTCCAACGAAGACGGCGGCGATCATGGCAAGGGCAAACCAGCCCAGAGATGGGCGGATCAGCCAGGCAAGACCCCTCATAACGGAAGCGAATGGCTTCTCGGCATCCAGTTCCTTGTCCTTGGGCTCTTCCTCCTTCTTTTCGCCCTCGGCCTTGTCATCCTCTGAAGACTGAACCTCGACACCCTCCTTGATCTCAGCCAGGTCGGTCTTTTCGTTCAGGGACATTCTCAAGGTCGAAGCGTCGATCGAGTCGCCAGAGACGGATCCTGCCTCAGTCTTGGCGTGACCAACGCTCTGCAGCTTGGCCATGCGGGCGAATTCACCATCTTCCTTGGCCATGAGTTCAGTATACGTTCCCTGCTCGACGACGCGACCGGCCTGCATGACAACAATGTTGTCGGCGTTGCGGATAGTAGAGAGACGATGGGCAATGGAGATGATGGTTCGCTTCTCAGCAGCAGCGCGCTCCACAGCAAGCTGAATTCTCTTCTCGCTAGCAGAGTCAAGAGCAGCGGTAGCCTCATCAAGGACGAGGATTTCAGGGTCGCGGATCAAGGCACGGGCAAGCGCAATTCTCTGTCGCTGACCACCGCTCACGAGTGAGCCCTTGGGCCCAGCAGACGTACCATAACCAGACTCGAGACGCTCAATGAAGCTGGCCGCATCGGCCTGTTCAGTGGCGTGCTTAATCAAGTTGGCGATCTCAGCGAACTCGGGTCCCAGAGAAGCAGCGGAAGAGAGGGCGTCCTGACCCTTGGCAGCAAGCTTGGCGAGCTCGGGACCCTTGAGCAGTGGCTTCAGGTGCTGGTGAGCAGGCTTTGGCGAGTTGACAAGTCCAAGTGCGATGTTCTCAAGGATAGAGCGGTCAAGAAGAGAAGGCTCCTGCTGAACAAAGCTGATGAAGCTTCGAAGAGACCTGACATTGAGCTCACGCAGATCATGACCTTCGAGCTCAACGGTACCCTCTGTGGGATCATGCAGACGAGCAATCAGAGCCGCAATGGTAGACTTGCCACTGCCAGAGAGGCCGACGATGGCGGTATACTGTCCAGCCTGGAATTCCAGATCCACGTTCTGCAGAACGGGCTGGCCGGGGCGCGATGGGTACTCGAACGTGACATTGCGGAAGGCGAGGGACTTTGCCGAGCTCGGTTGGAGGACAGTTCCAGCGTCTGAAGTTCCGTCAATAGCAGAGGGAGCGTTGATGTCTTCCATGAGACGCTGGTATGCGGCCACAGCACCTCCCAAAAAGGGGAGCGTGGGAGCCATTCCACCAAGCATCACGCACGCGTCGACGAGAAGGTAGACGATGGCGTAGATCTCACCAACAGTCGTGCTGCCATCGTTCTTTTCCACTGAGTCTGCGATGCGCATACTACCTTGCCAAAAGGCAAGGGCGTTTCCAGAGTAGGCAATGAAGTATAGGAGACCGGTCTGGACGGCGGCAATGGACGCCTTCACAATAGCGTACTTCCTAGAGCGTTCCATGTGCTCAGAGAACTTCTCCTCAAGACGGGGAGCGGCTCCAAAGGCTTGAACAACTGCGACATGTGAAAGAGCCTCAGAGGCAATGGAAGAGGCTGAAGCGGCAGCGTCGTTCTGGCGGATCGCGAACTTGCCAAGATATCTCCCTCCGAGGATGCCAGAGAGGAGGAAGGCGGGCAACATGCAAACCAAGATTCCAGCGAGCCTGGGCTGCTTGGTGAAGGCGATGATGAAGACGGTGACGAAGAAGCTCATCGTGACGATGATGTTGCCTACCTTCTCCGATGTGCCGGCCTGGACAGCTGTAATGTCGCCATGGAGTCGGCTTGAGACCTGACCCGAGGCACCGCGAGTATCGAAGAAGTCCGGAGGCTGTCGCAAAAGGGCCTCGACGTAGCGGGTTCGTAGTCGCTGGGCCAGGCGTTGGCTGATGATATTCCAGCAGGTGAGGTGGCCGTAGATTAGACCAAGGGCAATGGCACCAATCCAGGCTGTCTTGATGACCTTGTCGTTGATGGCAGCCTCGTACTCGAAGGGGTCGACGGAGCTACTGGCACTCGAGTCCTGGCCATCAGCCGCGCATGTAGCGCCGTTGAAGTTATCGATGAGCTGACCAAACAGGACGCCCATGAGAGGGAAGGGGACACCGGCAGCAACGGCACACAGCGTGCCCAGGATGATGAGGCCGATGTCAACCCATGTCGGTTGGGCGGAAAAGAGAAGCTCAATGTAGACAAAGACTCCCTTGATTGACTAGAAAGGATGTCAGCTGCTCGCTCGAGTTGGTAGACAGAGGCTCGGAAGTTCCGAACGGCAAGAATTGTTACTTACGGACCATACGCCACCCTTGGGCTTCTCGGCCGCCTTTTCAGGCTCGGCGGCCATGGCTACAGTTTCCTGTTGTGTTTCTGGCCTGGCAGGGAAGAGGAGTGTGAACCAACAACTCTATCTCGATGCAGGCAGATAGGGCCTAGGCGTGGAAAAGGTGAGGTTGCTGATATGGGCGGTCAGAAACCGGTGTGAACTCAGAAGAGAGAAATGAATGGCGAGGAAGGAAACGAGTCAGATGTTGCATCTGAGGCGCATACCTTCGAGCACGGTCACCAGGTGATGGGCAGAGAAAGTGATCAGCAGAGAAGCCGATATAGGAGCCCCTAGACCCAGACTACTATCACGGACGTGGGTAGACTACCTATGTATCTACACGAGAACTCCATCACAGCACTGGGGAGCTGCGAGGAGAGATACCATGTTTTCCAGGGCCGTGGGAGTGAAGCGGGAGATTGACACAGGCCCACCGAACTGCAATGGCAAACGGCATTGAACGTGGTGGCAGATTAATGATCCAGGGCAAGATCAGCAACCTTGGCACGAGCGGTAGCCTTGGGGCGTGGGTGAGAGGTGAATCCATGAATCCTTCATGTACCTACATGGCACGCACGGGATGTGGGCGGATGGAGGATGTGACCATATGGATTCTGATGTTACTCTACACAACTTTGAGTAGTTCAACAGGCAGGTGTATGGAGGTAGATGGATACTACCCAACATAGTGCGTATGTAAGTGGACAAATAGGTAACCATTCGCGGATATGTGGGCACGGGGGTTTTTGCTGGTGAGCAGGGGGTTCAAGGTGTTGAAACCTGGCCGCCGCCCATCTTCTTCGCCGCCGCCGCCGCCGCCGCTGACGAGGGAAAGGGACAAGGACGAGGAAAGGACGGGTAAGAGATGAGAGGCCATGGCAATGATGCTAGCAACGGATCCAAATGCCAATGAAATGCTAAGTGGAATTAGTCAAGACGAAAGGGAAAAAGTGGAAGTGAGACATTTTGGTTCGACCAGAGAGAAAAAACTTGCAAGTCTGAATGACGATCCTAGGCGTGATGCAAGGATCGGCCAGGGCTTGGCATGTCGGAAGATTCTGAACGAGTCAAGCGGGAACCGGGGCATCAGATAAGATGGGGTGATTGATAAGATGGCGCAGAAAACACCAAGGTGGCCAAAGATCGTCGCAACCGGACGACGAACGGGAAAAGCGATTGAATTGGGGGATCATCGCCGAGAAAGCATGGACGTTGCGCGCGTGAGGAATGTTGCGGTGCCGCTTGGGCTTGGTCTCGGTCTCGCAGGGAAGGCGTGGCATCCCGGTGGAGTGATCGACTATAATTCTTTCCACGTTTGCATATAGCATTGGGTCCCATTCCCTCAAGGAACAGGGATTCATTTGCGCAAAGCAGGCAAGAAATTTCATGAGTGGATGGAGGAGCGAAGTTGAGTAGCATCGGGCTCGGTGATTGATAGTCGCGTTGTCTTGGCATAACTCGGCATATCCATGAGCGGATCCGACCAATGGTAGGATCCTGAACAGGGTCCGGCTTTCTATTGGACGATGGGGGTTTAAAGCCGCATTGTGGGGGAAGGAAGGAGAAGAAGGGGCGCCATGGGGGGCGCACCCACGGCACCTTTCTGTTAACAGAGCAAAGCTTCGGCGTGAAGCCCTTTATACGGCTAGAGCCAACCTTGTGGGAATAAAACATTCAAACTCTGACCTAAGCGTAAAAAGGCGTTTTTATGCTTATTCTTTGCTCGGCTGTGGTGCACCCAAAAAATGCTCCGATATCCGGAAAAGCGTTTACACGGTGGATATGGCATTTCTCGCGTTGGCCCTGTCCTTCTCGCTAATACGCGGATGGAGTTAAGATTTCTGCTGACAGAGGTGATTGATTGTCTGATCGCGGACAAACCCCGGCACGGGAGGGGAAGCAAACCGATGGCAATGGGATCCCGGACTCTGGCCGCCCAGACGCAGGCTGTAGGGAGTAGGGAAGGAAGATGCCGAAAGCATGATTGGGCAACGACCAATTAAGGTTGCATTTGACAAAAGAAAGCACACAAAGTGGGATCGCCAAGGCGGCGAATTTAGGTCGTCCCATCCAATGCAATCTGATACGTTTTGTGCCCTATGGAACGCCTCCAGGCAGCCTTGTATTGTCCCCCCCTAAGACTCCGTTTTTGACCGACTGCATTTGCCGTTCATTTCGAGACTAGGACAAGGGGGGTAAGTCCGTCATCACTTCGGCCGACGAAGCTGACGACATGTTGGCCCAAACCAAGGCCTGCTCAGCTCTGTTCTGCTCTGCTGCACGGCACGCTCACTTCACAGGTAAGGAAGGTAACGTAAGGTATCTCACACACAGACGGCACATCCCCGCCAAGATGGTGATCAACCCTCCCCAAGGTTTCACACGGTAGCACCTTGCTTGCCCAGCGTCCGTCCTTGCAGGCCCGGCCCTGACCCCGTTGATCAGCATGGCAAATCGCCATCTTGCTGCTGCTTTCTCCTCGAAGCATTCATTCCGTGCTCGGCGAGGGGCCCATTGCCTGCGTGTATAAGAAGGGGGCGACAGGAAGCCTCAACCTGGTCGTCATCACTGTTGCAACCATTCACGGAGGCCTCATATCAAATCAAACCACACTAGACAAAAAGAATAGTCTGGACCAACACTCTCTTCTCAAGCCACCAGCCAACACCCCCAAGCCAATTTCATCATGCCACAGGCAACTCTCCGCACCGAACGCCTCGAGCTGTTGCCACTCGCGCCTAGCCACGGGGACTACATCTACCAGCTAGACTCGGACCCTGAAGTCATGCGATACATTGGCTACGGCAAGCCACTGAGCGCCAGCGACTCGGCCATTGTCCACAAGCTGCTCCTCGAGACTGCCTCCCTGGGCACAGGTCTGGGCTGCTGGGCCGGGTTCGCCGGTGATGAGTTTGTCGGCTGGTGGATTCTTGCCCCTAGCCAGAGCACCAGCCGGCGCAGCAGCAACAGTAGCACCAACAGCAGCGAGACGGAAGAGGATGAGGCCTCGACTCCTCAAGTGGATGTCAAGAGGGTCGAGTTTGGCCTGCGGCTCCTACCCAAGTTCTGGGGCCAAGGGTTTGCCAAGGAGGGCTCCCGCGCCGTGGTCAAGCACGGTCTGGAAGAGCTAGGCGCCGATGAGGTTTTCGGCGAGACCATGGCTGTCAACGCTGGTTCGCGGGCCATCATGTCCAAGATCGGGCTGAAGCACGTTCGGACGTTCCACAACCAGTACGACAGCCCTCCGCCGGGGATCGAGGAGGGAGAGGTGGAATACAGCATCACCAGGGACGAGTGGGCGGCGCTGGACCCAAGCCGGAAATGAAGCAAAAGGGCGTGCGTGTACAATGATTGTATGTAGATGAGATGTAGCAAATAGTCTGCTTGAGCGTCTGCGGCGTTTGGATAGCGTCAGAGTTGGAAACACGGCAGGGAAATTTCAAAGGTCGATCAAGGGGCGATACATAGCTAGCATCAGCTCCAGTCCAATTATTCTTACTCTTTTTTGAATCTTGTACCCAACCTGCTGGTCAGGAGCGATCGTGATGGGGGCACTCACATGCATTGGCGAGACGTTATCGGTTTTGGAGTTCCCGATCGTCTGGATCGTCGTCAGGTGCTTGCAGAGGAGGTTGTGCTGTTGGTTCAAGGTAGGGCCGCGCGGCGAGCGGCAAGGGGAGAAGGCGTGAAGAGTGTAGTGTGCATGTGAGATGCAGGGTCAACGGCATCCTCCGCCCGCAGATGATGGGATGGGTCATGTCCCCATGGGTCTTTAGAATCGTCGTTAGAAGTCAAGACACTCATGAGGCACAGCGTGGGGGAGGGTGAAGACATGGCACGGTGTGATGGGAACTCGGGGTGTTGGAAGTCGGATACTTGTCTCGGCACTGCGGTGGGTGCTCCGGTTCGAAAACCGTTGGCTCTTGTGCAAGCCGGGATCAGGCGTTCTCGGACAAAGGGTGGGATAGAAGGTAGTATTCTTGGACAGTTGCTCCTCGGCCCAGGGCCAGGGGCATCTCGTCCCCCTCGGCTCTGGTTGGGCGGTAGCGTCGTGGGGGGTTTTTGACTCTCTGTCCCGTTGTTGGTTCTGCAGATCTTGGCAAAGTGGGCGGGTCAGCTTGTCAGAAATGGTCATGATCAGACAAGACCGGGCATAAGTTGGATATAGTGAGAATCTCACGAGGCGTGATTGGGTTCGGGGACAGATTGTGGCTTGCTGCGCCAAGGCGAGAGCCCGGCACCTCTGCCCCGGAGGCCATGTGAGGTGAGCCAGGGACGGGCACACATAACACATCCAGAACGGATCCATCCGTCCATTCACTCGGATGAATAAGTTAGTACGTACTACGCTCCATGAACCCACGCCATGCCTTTCTGCTTTGGCCCCCAAGCTCAGACGATCCCGTCCCAGAGCCAAGCCAAGGCCAAGGTTCTAGGTTTGGCCCGGACGCTATTCGTCGCTGACTTCAGGGCCTCGGAGGAGGACCCCCCCTACCTTAGTAGCTTAGCTCCCTCTTGGTAGTAGCCCGGGCTCCATTTACTCATGTTGAATATGGAAACAGCTACCAACAGCTCCTTCCATTCACTCAAAACAGTCGACTTGTTCCGTGGTTGGATCTTACCCTTTGATCTGATTAGATAAAAATTTTCACCCTCTTCCGATCTCGGGTTCTTTCCCCCACTCGTTCGCCACTTGTAATCTGAATTCTCGACTGAGCATTCTCTTGACCATCTTGTGCATTTCCACCCCATCCCATCCACATCGGCAACTGCGGCATCGTCCTATTCTGGAATGGACCTCATGGGGGCCTCGAGGGACCTCCTGGTCCATCCTTGGGCCTGGGACATCGTCGGTCCAGGGTCTCGATCCGCGCATTGAGCTTAAATAGTAGCTTCTCTCTCTCCATCTTATCCATCTTGTCTTTCGCTTCTCTTCAGCATCAATCACTCGCAAAGGCGTTTGTCTTCACCTCGAGTTCAAACCCCTCTTCTGCTCAAGACGACAATGTCAATCCTCGACAAGATCAAGGCCGGCGTCGGCCCCAAGGAGGCTCGCCCAGAGGCCACAGAGACTCCTGTCACTGAGGCTGGTATCAACGCCGACGAGAAGGCCGATGTCAACCAAGACATCAACGATGCCATCGACCAAAGCGCTCCCGACCAGAGTGCTTCCCATGGTGTCCAAGACATCCAGGCCATCACCTTGGTCTGGGGCAAGGGCTCCCTCGCTGCCCTTCTCTGTCTGTATGCTTCCCTTAACCACCTTGGAAACATGAGAAACACCATACTAACCTTGTTTCCAGCATCTGGCTCCTCTTCCTCGTCCAGGGCTTCCGTATTTCCATCTTCGCTGTCATGCTGCCCTATGCCACCAGCGAATGGGCTTCTCACTCCCTCCTGACTGTTGTCGCTATTGTCGCTGATTCCATGACCTCTGCCGTCTACATCCCCATGGCCAAGGTGCTCAATGTCTGGGGTCGCGCCGAGGGTTTCCTCCTCATGGTTTGCTTTGCCACCATTGGCCTTATCCTCACTGCTGCCTCGCACAACCTGGCCACCTTCTGCGCTGCCCAGGTCTTTTACTCTGTCGGCTTCGGAGGCATGATCTACACTGTCGGTGTTCTGGCTGCTGATGCCTCCAACCTCCGCAATCGAGGTCTGACTTTTGCCTTCACCTCGTCCCCTTACATGATCACTGCCTTTGCCGGATCCAAGGCTGCTGAGGCCTTCCTGCTCAACGTCAAGAACTGGCGCTGGGGTTTTGGCTGCTTTGCCATCATCCTGCCTGTCGTCACCTTCCCCCTGTACTTGGTTCTCAAGATCAACCTCCGCAAGGCCGTCAAGCAGGGTATCGTTACCCACCAGAAGAGCGACCGCACCATTCCCCAGAAGATTTGGTACTTTCTCCGCGAGTTTGATAGTGAGTGGCAATCCCGGCCTTGGCCATATTTAATACTCTCGTGCTAACAAGACTGACAGTCGTCGGTGTCTTCCTCTTTGGTGGCGGCTTGACCGTCTTCCTTCTGCCATTCACGCTCGCTAGCCACGCTCCCAACGGCTGGAAGTCCGACTACATCATCGCCATGATCATCGTCGGCTTCATCGTCCTCGTCTTGTTCGGTCTCTGGGAGTACTACTGGGCTCCCGTCCCCTTCCTCCAGGGCAAGTTCCTCACCGACCGCACCGTCATTGGCGCGTGCCTCATCGACATGACCTACCAGGCCTCGTACTACTGCTGGAACCTCTACTTCACCTCTTTCCTGCAGGTCGTTGCCAACCTCAAGCCTGCCGAGGCTGGATATGTCAACTCGACCTTCCAGATCGTCTCGGGTGTCCTCCTCTTCATCGTTGGTTACGCTATCCGCCGCACTGGCTACTTCAAGTGGCTCTTCTACCCTGCCATCCCTCTGTACCTCTTCGCCCAGGGCCTCATGATCCACTTCCGCCAGCCCAACCAGTACATCGGCTACATTGTCATGTGTGAGATCTTCATCTCCATCGCCGGCTCCATCTTCATCCTCAACATGCAGTTGGCCGTCCTTGCTGCTGTCGAGCAAGAGTACATTGCCGCTGCTCTGGCTACTCTCTACGTCTCGGGTGGTATCGGTGGCGCCATCGGCGGTGCCATCTCGGGTGCTATCTGGACCAACACCTTCCTTCCCGCCCTTCAGCGCAACCTGCCCGAGGAGGCCATGGCCAACATCACCATGATCTACAGTATGCTCCCGACTCAGCTGTCCTACCCCGTCAACAGCCCTACGAGACTCGCCATCCAGAAGTCTTACGGCTACGCCCAGACCCGAATGCTGACTGCCGGTCTCGTCATCATGACCCTGTGCGCTATCTGGGTCTTCATGCTCAGAAACATCAACGTCAAGAAGCTTACTCAGACCAAGGGTACCGTCATGTAAGCTGTTTTGGGCAGCGAGCGTCCTGGGGTCTCACTTTGCCAGCCTGTCTGGCGCAATACCACATGTAATATCCATAGTATGGACTACTGCTAGATTGTTTAGTATCTAATCTGGCAAGGTTGAGTTTGTCGGGCAATATCCAACCCAATAAACATCTTTCTTGCTTAGTTGTCAGATCTCGTATCTGTGTAATCTTCTCTCAGCTCCCATCTCGGCATGGTGAATTAATACCAACAAACACTCTTGAGTCCATTTCGACATGAATTATGCTCTATCTCACCAGGTGCCATTCGTTGGATATATTGTATAACTTATTCGTCTATTGGCCTCCCGCGATAACTTACCGTCCAATCATGACACTCGCCACTTGTCACTTTTCTACCAGAAAAGAAACCATTTTCAGAGGGCCGTTGAAATAGGCATGAATCTTCGTTTTATACATCATGACATGGCTGGTAGTTGCTGTGCCACGAACTACTGATCGCGTGACCCTCAGCCCTATGAGCATATCTCGAAAGGATCATGATAGCTCATATGCAAGGTCTGTAGGCGAATGCCAACATGTCTTGGCATATTTGTTTAGTCTAGAACACTTCACTACAATTGGCATGGCTCATGGTGAGTCTCGGTATCGGCCAAGGCTCCCCAGCATCTGCCATCACGTTGACCTACCATCCATGATTCTGTTATCTGCGCTCCATTTACAAGTCCGGGGCCCTGTAGTGTCGATCGTCGTAGGGTAGTTTGGTCCGAAAGACTACAGTGGCGTGCGTTTGTTTACATGGTTATGCGAGGCTTCGGTTGGTGGTTGTTTGAGATGCCAGATGTCGTGTAGGTTGATATTAAAGTAGATGATCAAGTTAGTTTGATAGCGACCACCGGCTTCCTATTTTATAAGCAAACAATCTGGTGAGGCTTTGATAAAAGTTATTATTTTCTTAGGATTACATGTTGTTTACCCCTTTGTTTACCTTGCTCGTTCGCAACTTGTTATCTCACAAGCGAGCAAGTCAAGCTCTCCATGTCCGAGTAGCAACTATCATGCAAAAACACTCCAGGGCCACAACGCAATGTTCCCGGCGATCCCATTTAACACCCAATTCGTTTATTCATACTGAGCTCATTCCCGCGTGAGAATTTAAATCATATGGTACTACCCCTTCGTTTGTGGAATAGTAGCCGCTTTCATAGGTACTCCGTCCATCTACCCTAGAACCAGGCTGTTTCCCAGCACCTTTACATAACACGTCTACAAGGCATAGTAAATCGTCCATGTATTCATTCCATCTGGTTTGCTATAGAAGCAGCTTCTAGAATCACTTGCAATATCGTATCGACCCGCTGCTCCTCCATCTCTCGCAACTTGGCGTCAACCACTGAGTGCAACTTTTCAGACCGTTCCCAATGTAAATAGAAAATGCCCTGTCAACGCCGGACACCTCGGCGCCCTCTCTCTGCTGGGCCTAGCTCGCCCGTCTGGGCTTAGTAGACCTTCTTCTTCTCGTCGATGCTGAACTGGCCGGGGCCGCTGTTGACCAGGAGCAGGAGTCCGCCGACGATGGACAGAATCTGGAAGAAGTCGTACTTGGCAAAGTCCTTGTGAGGGTGGTGCTCGTGAAGCTATAATCGTTAGCTGCTGTAACCGTGGGATCAAAGCACCCAAACTTACAGTCCAGAAGTTGTTAACCAGGAGGTTAAAGATGCTCAGAATGACAACCAGAAGAGTGGCGCTGTACTTGGCCTTGAATCCAACGACGACCATGACGCAGGCGACACCACCCAGGATGGAGACGAGGACACGCCACAGAGACCATTGGCCGCTGAAAACAAAGCCAACGAAGAGGAAGATGAGCAGGACGCGGCCAGCCAGCTGGAAGTACATCTTGCGGTCCTTCTCGTCGATCTGGGGGAGACCGGCAAAGGCCTTGGTCTTTCGGACCCACGAGTCGGACAGGACCATGACGAGGCCACCAATAACGGATAGGTTTCGGAGGAAAAAGTTGAGGTCGAAGATGAGGCCGTAGCCGAGGGCCTGGGTCACGACGACGCCCATGAGGCCGGCGACGGCGTAGTCGGAGTGCATTCGGATGATGACGAGAGTGGAGCACGAGAACATGGCGAGAATGTTGGCGAGAAGGAAAAGGTGCGTGACTCCGGACGGGACTGTTTCAAGTGTGAGAACTCTCAACTCGGCTCTAGCTGGTAAGCGGCTGGCGTCTTACTGTGTCTGTAATCCCGCAGGTAGAGAAGCTGGTCGGACCATTGAGTGATGATACGGAGGGCATCCTCAAAGAAGGTGACGACGATCAGGAAGCGACCAATTGCAGGGAGATAGCTGTTCAAAGTTAGCTCTCTGAAGCTTTCCTCCTGGCAATAGACTCGACTCACGGCTTCACGGGCTCGCTGAGGTTATCGAGAGCGTCCTCAATCTTGCTGGTATAGAGCCGGATCTGCTCGAGAGCGCCCTCGCTCTGCTGAGTATCGACACTCTGGGCGGCACCGTAGGGCGCGGGGCCACCAAGGCCGTAGCCAGAGTTGAATCGCTGGGACATGGTTGTAGAATCGTAGACGAGTTGTTGCTCTCTCTGGTCGCGTGCAGGCCTGCTGACGACGAGTCACGACGGGCGGCAGCTTATTGGTGTCGTCGTCGTCGTCGAGTGAGTCTTGAGCTTGTATGAGGAAGCAAGCCGAAGAGGGTTGAAGGAGAGGACCAAGCAAGCTCGAGATCTTGTCCTGAGAGCTTGGCCAAAAAGGTGGGATCGGCCGCGGGGGTGAAGAGAACAACAATGAGAGGAGGTGGACTAAACGGCGTGAGAAGCTTTACAAACGAAGATTAGGAAAAAAAGAGAGCGTGCGTGCAAGGGCAAGGAGAGACAAGCAAGACGAACGAGGCGTCGAGGTGAGTTGTCCTTTGCGGTTCAATTGGAGCCGATGACCTCAGAGAAGGAGGGTTACTTAATTGTAACAACGGTGTCCTTTCGAGATCCCGTGATGATGCGAGGTAGACGTGCCCACTTTTTAGCTCCCTTGAGTGGTCTTTGGTTGGTACTCCTGAATCGAGAGGGACCTGTCCTGCAAGGCATGCTACCGGGGCAGGTCAGGTACCGTCAAGCTGGAAGGTACAAGCACTACCGGGCCTCCGTCGCGCGTAAATACGGGACCCCAGCCACCAGGGTCGGCAGCTAAGAAGCCCCAAGAATGGAAGCTCTACAATGGCTGCTCTCTAAGTGGCGCACAGCCTCTGTTCTGCGTCTTGCTGCACCCTCGGACCTTGACCTTCCGAATCTGCACCATTGAAGTATCCGTATCAATGCTCTGTAGATCTTTTGTAATTCAGAAGGTTGAATAGACGCCTCTTCCATCTTGGGGCTGTGCTATGACAGAAACTCAGCTGCTCATCATACAGAGTACTCACTAACACCAAACCTCCAGTCAGCTTAGTCAGTCCAAGATACACACATGTTCCTACAGCCCAGCATTCAAGACAAGACATCAGAATCCATCCAACCCACTCTCGGCTCGTCCAAGATCCTCAATCCGCCCGTGTCATCGTACTCTACTCTTCCCTCGTTTACTGCCCGCTGCATCTCCTCCCGCAAGACGGTGCGTTCACCTGAGACGGGATCCCACTCCCAGCCCTCCTTCATCCACATCCATCTTAGATATGCCCTGAGCTCCTTGTCGTCTGGCCGGACCCTCATCCACTCGGGCTGAAACTCTGGCTCTCGCCCACCCCCGTTCCAGTCCGTGGCTCGGCCGAGCAGCTCATCACGGCAAAATATCCGCCAGCTATCGATGGCATATTTGCCTTTGGTGAGATGTCCAATCTCCCATGCTTCAAGGTCATGCTCATCCGGGTCTTCCTCCGAAGGTGTTGAAGGGTTGCTGTTTAACTCTTGAAATACTTTCGCCGACGGGTCAAAGTCCCTTCGGTCGTAATTTTTCACCTTGTATGTCTTGCCAGCTCTCGGCGGATTGTGCAGGAAACCTTGGGCATACTTTTGCATCAAAGCCACACGGTGAACTGAGAGCCCAAGATGGCGTATCATGCCGACAAGCTCATCCGTATTCGCTAGGTCGACAACCGCCATCGGGGTGGGGAAACGCTCCTTGAACTTGTAAAACACGGGAATTGCATGAAGACCCTTTGTTCGAATCAAAAAAGTTACCGCAATCAGCAGCCAGAACGGTTCGTGTGCAAACACTTCTTGAATAAGGCCAAACGTTTGCGAGGTGAGAGGCGCGAATGGCACTGCAGATATTGTGCCACGAGGCGGTCGCTTTTTGGCTTGAGGCTTCTGCTCTGGTGCCGAAATTGGTGGTGTAAAGTATGGAGATGTTGAACTGACATGTTTCACGTCCAGACTTTGATCTCCTAACAGGCCGGTCCAATTTTCAGGGGCCGTTATTTGATCAGAGCACTGCCCTTGAACCAACTCATTGGGATTATTGATTTGAGACTGGAGATATAGCTGGTTTGAGACGTAGTTGAGGTTGCCATTCTCAGTTACTGGTGACGCCACAGACACACAGCCTTGGGCAAGATTCAATAGAGGTAATTGAGTCGGGATGCTCCACCTGTGGCTTTCTTGTGGGCGTTCGTCTTGGGGCTGGTCGGACCAGTAGTGTGATGTAGTGAGATGGCGCTTCGCGCTCTCCGGCGGCTGAGAATAGGGCAACCCGACTTCCGAGTCGCACCGCCGTTGCCGCTGATTGTCGAGAAGCCCGGCTGAGGACGGTGGCCGAATTTCGGGGTCGCGCTCCAGCTCCTTTGCCCGAGCAATAAGCCGATCAGTAGCTTCCCATGGCTCCGAAGTTGGTGGTTCCAACCCATTCCATATCTCCCAGACGTAGGCAGCAACATCTTGGCCATCTAGACTTTGCTGGTCGTAGCCGCTCAGCCTCCGGAGTGATTCGGCGCAGTCAATCAGATAGTGCCAGTCCTCCGAATCTGCGACCAGGCTCTGCTGGAGAAGCTCCTCGGTCTCGCTTGATGCCCGACTGGATTCGATGACGTCGGCGAGGAAATCCCGGGCATCTCGCCATGCGTCAAACGTGCGCAGGACGTCGTGACCGAAGCGTGACCGGGCGGGGTCGGACATGTCGATCAGCCCCTTTGAAGGTGAATGAGGATGCGGGCGACAGAGTCAAGTGTGCGGGAACAGGGTGGAAGCTCGCATGGTGATCCCGATGAAAACCGGTTATCGAGGATGTATCTGGCCGACGGCAAACAGTTGATGAGGTTGAGCAAAGGAAAAGGGTTTAAATGAGGGAGACAAGGTTATGGTTATGAACAAAGAGTTCAAGTTCATGACAAAGTTATCGGCAGAGTTTGGTGAATGCCTGAAGTCATGGAGTCATTCACGGTGTGTTTGTGAGGTTGAGTTTTCAGCGTTTGGTTGGATGCACATCTTGTAAATTGACTAGAAATTCACAACTCGGAACGTTTTAGCCAACATCTAAAACAACAATGACAACAAGAACGTTTATTGTTGCTTTCAAACTAGCCACACAGCCTCGGTAAGGCACAGTAGGTAGCAGATAACCTCGTATTACTCGTTCGCGTATCTCTCAACATGGGACAGTCTGGAACACTGTGCTCGACGTCGAGTCAGACAAGAGGAAATGGGGCCTTGAGCAAAAGAAAATCGGCCCTACGGTCGAGAGCGAATATGCTATCACCTGCTGGGGTTGGCGTTGGTTGATTCGGGCAAAGAACGGACGAGAAGCTTGCAAGAATGGAGAAGGAAGGCCCTCCACGTGTCCTGGCGACTGGGTTCCAGGGGGCCTGCAGTGCACCTCACCCTCTGGAGCAACTGAAGCCAGGGACCGCCAGGGACTGGATTGGACCTGACCCAGGAGCTGGAAGGCTTCGATGCTTGTTGCTGGGTCTGCGCCCTCGGCATGGAAGTGCCGCTCTTTTCCAGTGGTGTTGGGCTTTTGCGGGTACGAGTGCATGCGCCAGGCTTCACTCACCTGGTACATAGCCTTGCCGGCGCTCTCCACCAAAAATCACGGTGAGCCTCATGTACCACGTTGGTACTCTGCTCCTTCCAACCACGACACCTGGACAGGTCGCGTGATGCAGTACGACAAAAAGTGATGTGGAAGGCGAAAAAGAAACACTGACCTTGAACGCAATTGCCCATCTTGAAATGACCATATAAACCAAAACTCACCAGAGCCTCACCCGCCTCCTTCAACGTCATCCGAACCATCTCTCATTCACGTCTTATCTCTTTTCTCCTACTGTCCAGTACCGCACCTAGGCTACAGTACAGTGTGCAAACGTGTTTCCCAGTCAGTCAAGTGACACCCGTTGCTCTGCATCCTCCGCTTTCAATCACGCCAAACGCCCAACCTAGCACTAGCCCGCCAATTAGAGCCCTGTATCGCGGCAAGGTCGGACCACATCTACAGGTCACGTGCGCTATCGCATCGCCCCGACTCGATCCTGTCGCCAGTCTTTCGCCTCGCCTCGCCGCCTCCGCTCCGCTCGCAATTCCATCTTCCTCCGTATTCCGCCCACCGCGCTCTCCCCGTTCCCTACAGAACCTGTATCAACATCATCAACATCATCCAAGAGATGAGTAGTCGCGGCGGTAAATTAGCCCCAGAAGTCAATCGGTATGTTTGTCGCCAGCCTCGCCTGCGCCCGCGCTCGACACCCAGCACGAATCAACATTGAACGCCCGACGCCCCATCCATTCATCACCCATCCCATCCCGACCCCCGATCTGACCCCACGAACACCTGCATGCTGTATCAGATGTCGCTAACTGTTATCCAGAGCTCTGTTCGTCAAGAACTTGAGGTATGATGCGACCGATGTCGACGTGTCCGACCCCCGACTAATCGATGCCGATTTAGCTACAACGTCACTCCGGAGGAGTTGTTCGACCTTTTCGGAAAATTTGGCCCAATTCGGTATGCACAGGCCCCGAGCAACCACAGCGGCAACCCTGGCGACGCGCTCTCACGTCGGCTCGAGTCGCACAAATCGATGCATATATACTGACGGTCTCTGCAGCCAGGTTCGACAGGGTATCGCGAGCAACACCAAGGGCACAGCCTTCGTCGTCTATGAGGACGTAATGGATGCGAAGCAAGCCTGCGACAAGCTCAACGGCTTCAACTTCCAGAACCGCTACCTCGTTGGTGCGTCGTCCTTTCTTTCGGCTTGTCCGTCCGCTGCGCCCTCGGACATTGCCTCGGATGTAGCCTCGGACTTGAACTTGCGCTGACGACGTGAACAGTACTATACCATCAGCCCGACAAGATGGTCAGGTCAAAAGAGGACCTCGAAGCCCGCCGCGAGTCTTTAGCTCAGCTCAAGAAACAGCACGGTATCGATTGACAATCCGACCGGTCTGTAGATAGCCTGCCTAGGAAGTCGACTTCCTCGTCTGCAGGCCGGTCTTCGTCTTCCCCCAAATCTCCTTCGCCGGATCCGAAGACGATCCTCCGAAAAGGCAGGGCCCCGACCAATAAAGCAACCACCAAGAGTCACGCAGCCTCGCGAGTTGTCCGCTTCGACGATGGATTGCGACCCGCACTCCAAACCTGTGCATGATGTAATTCTTATTGTACCACTTGTTTGGAGGGGGCTCCAGGTAGGGAGCTCAGCATACACATCAGCTTTTCGGTGGTTTTTGGTTCGGACTCGCCTGACACGCAAACACCTCTCCTTTTACGGCTCTGGGACATGGTGCACTGGGGAAATTAAGGTTGATTCAGCAAGTGGCGATATGACCAGTCACAAACTGCTTTGGGGATCTGGCCTGGGATAGGCCAGATGTCGTTTTTGCTTGTGGATAGCTTTTGTTGCGGTGTTTCGTTTGTTTTTTATCTTCTTTTCGAAGCCATGGCCATGAGAAGCCAACCCCCCCCCTTCCCTTTGTCACAGTCTGCTTGATGGGTTCCAGACCGTACAGAATTGTGACCTTGACTGGCCTTGTCTTTGCCCATTTTTCTCGGTGGCTTTGAATCGTACGATATCACTGTTACTTTGACGGGTGAGACGAAAAAGGAAACACGCATGTCGTATGTGGATTAGAAACGAGTTCAGTTTGATAAGGGATAATGGAACTCGATTCGCAGAATGGAGGTTGTGACTTGACAGGCACTCGTGATGTTGTGTTGCTTGTAGCTTACTTCCGGTTTAGGCGTAGACTTCTTACTCTAAACTGGACTGATTTCTGAATTGTAACGTTGGAATTCGAGAAATGGCGGGAGTTGTCAAGCTAGGGTTAGCTCTGGGTAGGTAGGGATGCAGCTAGACCGTTGTAGTAGACAACTCCATGCACCTCTAGACAGCTTTGCTGCAGAGCCAAGGGGATACCCCTCAAGCCTGCTTCTCTCGATCGCCATGTTCCTTGGCACCAACATCAGTCTTGTTGGTCGATCCAGCATGTCGAATCCCCTGCAGGTAGGGAAGGGAAGGGAGGGTAGGGCCAGCCAGAGTGTGTGGTGGAGGTGTCCGGACTTCTCGGTGTGGAATAGGGGGTTGAGATAGACACGGATGGATCACCGTCAACCACGACCAACTTGAAGATACACTTTGGCGAACTAGGGCTGATGACGAACAGGTTATCTGCATTGCAGCAGCACGAGGGAGAAGAACTGTATCCTCCTGCCCGCCCCCAACAGCGGCTGATCTGTTGAGAAATTCTGACATGACCTCCTCCTCCCTGCCCGGTTTCTACAGTCCAGTCCATTCCGGACCCGACAGTCTGGTTCCCATCCTGGCCATGATGCGGAAATTTGCCCGCCACCAACACGGAGCTGCAAATGCAGTGATCCCCATCGTCGTCACACGGCAAAATGCCGCAAATGTACGGATACAGCTCCGCGAGCTGGTTTTTTCCTCCCTAGGACGGGGGATTGAGCTCGGTAAGGGCGGGCTGGCATGTGGCATGGACTCAGGAGTGGACATCGGGATGTCAGCTCGGTTGATAACAGTATCTCGCTTCCAGGCGAAGACTTCAGGCTCAAGCACAAGCTCAGAGAGATGCCTTGGAGTAGCAACTGGAAGCAGGAGAATCTCGCTGGAATCTTGGTCACTTGACCAGATGGACATGCGGCGGGATTCCTTCAAGCGGAGTTGGAAGGGGGCTGTGGTCCGGCAGCTCAAACAACTTTCCACGTCACGATTTATGGATACGCTGTACATTTCTCCTGCTAGCAAACAGACAGACAGACAGACAACTGCAGCCTCGGCCCCGTCCGGCGTCGAGAGAGATCTTCGTGGCGTTGTTCTCTTGTCCCGTCTACAACAAACAAGCATCGGGGAACTAGATACCTGCCTACCTACCTACCCAGGTGGTAGTCGGTATAGGGGGGGAGAAAAACGCCTTGCCGTGTGACCCAAAGCCAAGCCCGGGCGCACGCTCGGCCGCATCGACAGCGGCCGTGGATAGAGAGACGAAGAGGAGAAGGAGAGAAAGAGAAAGTGGAAGATACTGCTGTGCAAAAAGTCTCGATAGACAGACGCAGAGAGAGCAAGGTGGTCGCAGACGCGGTCGCAAGCGGCGGCCGTGGAGGGCTCTGACTGGTGGTGCAAGCGCCGGCGGGTGGAAGGGCGGTCGGGTGCGGCCTCGTGGCTTAGCGGGGGGGCTTTGAACGGTGAACCAACTCGACCTTGCCTGTCATGACCGCTGGGAAAGCCTAGGAAGAAGAAGAAATGTAGCTACTGTAGCTATGGATGCCGATAGAGGCCACGATGGAGCGGTTTCAGAGTGCTGGCTGTGGTGGCGAGGTGAACAAGTTATGGGGTTGAGCAAAGGCTGTGTAGCTCCTTCCTGCTTCCTGCGTGTGTGTTGGACTGTGGGTGCGGATAGTTCGCGGCACACACAACCCTGCACCTCGGAAGGAGACACCTAGTTTTCACAACCAACAGCACACGTCTTGAATTGCACGCACGCACGCATCCACCTCAATTTCACTGAACATCGACAGACTTTCCTCATCCAGGAAAGACTGTATGCACCCTCAATCATCTGCCGAAGGATCCAATCCTTCCGTTTTCCTATTGTGGACTTGTCCGCACCTCGCCAGCCCCTGTACCGTACGGTATTGACAGTAGCTTGGAAGGGCTCCGCTAGGCCATCGTCATGGCGCACCACACGCACAGCACACACACCCAGAAGCCCGGATGGGTCTCGCGAGCCGGACCACCCTTCTCAACCTCCACAGCCACGCGCACGCACGAGCTCGACCGCCTAGACAACCATACCATACCTACCTATGCACCTTGGACAGGTAGGGGGAGCTTGCTCGATCTCGCGATGGATGGATGGACTGTGATGGGGGTAATCAACTCTTGCCGTATTGGGGGCCCACGATGACTTGACCCCATCATGCGTCCTTGTCCCCGGCCTCGAGGCTCATCACCAACCGTCGATGGTCGCAGCTTCGGCCACTATGGATGTATTGTATACTAACTAGCATACTTTGACTGTCCGTCTCTCTACCTAAGGTATACCCAGGTATCCAAGCCCGATATTTGCTCTATAAAGCCATTTCGGAATCCTCCCAGACATGACCCGTTTCCTTTCTCGCTTGCAGTCTCATCCTCCTCTTTCTCAATAGCCAATGTCTGCCCCAGTGTCTCGCTTCAGCAGGCTGTCACTCGAGAGCATGCCCCCAGAAACCCGCTCTCGCACCAGGGCTCAGTCCCTCTCTGCGGAGTCAGAACAGCCCTATAGAGATGATGAGTCAAGCTCATCCTCCTCCGGGTCGGAGCTGGACTCGGATAGCTCCGACTTTGACGATGACAACTCAGAGTTTGGCGACGCTGAGCCCTCGGCGATTCGCTCGCCCACCAAGCTCACTTATACCGTCGACCATCTCCCAGAAGCCACCCAGGAGACTGTCCGCGATACCTTCAAGGAGCCTCCGAGGATCGCACTGCAAAAGTGCCGCCGTATCAACAACACCTATGCCTTCCAGATGACGGAGCTCGTCACGCGCTCCATCCGGATCCGCGCTCCAGAGAACGGCATCTCCAACCTGAGCTGCTCGTGCCGGAACGACGGGCAGCCCTGCGAGCACCTCCTGTGGCTGCTCGACCAGATCGTCAAGCAGACCATGTACGATCATGACTTGGCCAAGCCCTTGAAGATGAACCAGGACGGCTACGCTGAAGAGATGGGTGATCCCTTCCAGCAGATTGCAAACTACCATCTCGACGTTCTTGCCGATGGACTACACTGCCAATTAGTTACTCCGCATTCAGAGTATAACAATGAGCCTGATATCTACCGAGCCCAAGAAGCTCGAGAGATTCTCTCCTCAGTCTATGACGAAGACCCAGAGTCGTTCAGACCAGACATCTTTGACCAAATATCACTGGGCAAGAAGCTACTCAAGCGGCACGACCTCGAGCAGACCATCTTCCGCATGCTCCTGGACAACCACCACTTCTTTCATTACTTTCGTTCGGCGTCCCGCCCCACGGACCCCGTCAATGACCCCTTCCGCAAGCTTACCCAGCGCATCGACCGTGTGCTCCGGGACCTGGACGCGGATCAGTCGCCGGCAGGGTCCGAGTCCCCTCGCGACGTCCCCTGGGCAGCCTCTCACATCCTTGGCTGCGTCCGTCGCATGCGCCACGAGATTTACACGCGCGACAGCCCACTCTCGGCGCGCGAGGCCCTATCTGCCGCCCGCAGCCTTGTCCACATCCTGGACTCGGTTGTGGCCCGCAACCGCGACCAGGGCCAAGCGAGCGCCCCGCGCGTCGACCGCAATCTGTATCTGCGCCTCGTTGGCGATCGTGATCAAGACTTTATCCTCAGCGTGTTAAACCTGATTCCCGAGGCAGCAAGCCAGTTTCTGCATAACCTCGAAGATATCCTCGAGCGGATCGAGTTGTATGGCGCTCCGGCAGGCTACGTCGAGCGGTATCGTGCCATACTGGGGAGACTGAGGGCGTCGAGCACAGGATCAGGGCTGAAGCGCTCCGTTCGCCAGACGGGAGGGCGGAGGACGAAGCGGGTGAGGTGAGGGCAACCTGGAAGCTGGTTCTTCACGGGATGGTTTATTAACAACGGAACTCGCTCCGAGGAGAGAGCACGTGTGTACCTACGTTCTTTTCTCCTTATGAAATGGATAAAAAAATACCTTTGTCAATTCGATACTGACTTTATCAAGCCTGAACTGAGTCTTGTAGCAAGGAAGGAAAATCGAGGAAACGCGTGCCACTGGCTGAGCGGTTCATGGGACCCGCCACCTGTCCCCCCTCGTGGATCTGTTCTACTGTACGTAATGCTATAGTGATTGCGCTGTTGTGATGCTGTGCGTGGGGGCTGTCTTGTGCCGAAATCAAGATGCCATCCATGATATCAAACCTTGAGTCCAGCCTCATCGCGGAAGGCCTCAATCTCCGCGAGAACCTCCTTCAGCGTAGGCCGGTCATAGTAGTTCTCCTTCCAGCTACCCGTCTTCATACTCTCAATCCTCTGGCCTAGCCACTCCTCTGAAGCCTGAATCTCCTTGGACCACCAGTCGCGCGCCGTTTGCTGAACCTCCTCGGGGGTAGACCGACCAGTCTTCTCGTACTGCCGGAGCACGAGCTGATTGCGCTCCCTCACGATCAGCCTGCTTAGACCGGCCTGTCTCCCACGCGTGCAGCGGTCAATGAGGCGCCGCATCGGTTCTGGAGTCGTCGTATACCCTGGGAACTCAACCTGAGGCTCCCAGCGATACGACAGCCAGACTGCGGCTCTCTGAGGAGCACTGTTCCCCTCAAAGATGCACCACAGCACGCGACCGAGCATGTACACCTCGCAGGCTTCCTGCTCTGTCGGAGTGAGGCAGGCCCAAGGAACATTGTAGCCCTTTGACGGCCACCTATATTCCTCGCCTTCGCCCATCTCCTCCCACCCAGGCAGCATCTCAGTCAGTATGTTGGCGTACTTCTCGCTGACTTCAAGCGGAATTTCTTCATCAATAGCAAGCAGCCTCACGTACTCGAGAGCGTTTACCTCAGGAGCGGCAAACTCGCACCAGACTCCACGCTGCTCAAAGTCAACCATGACAGCGTCTCGAGAAGCTGACAGCACAATGTTGTCCAGTCTCAGGTCGGGATAGAACATGTCGGACGTCTGGCGCAGGTGGACGAGGGCCGAGGCCAATTGGAGGGCCCATTTCGTCTCGTCAGCCAACCACACCATTTTGTGTATCCTGAGGAAAGGAATCAGGTCACGCAGACTACCGTGAGTATGATACTCCAGCGTAAAGCCAATGACTGCCACCTTGCTCCCAAAGCTGCATTTCTTGGTCACGAGGTGGACCGGCCGAGCAACAATGTTGGGGTGGGGTTGAATGGTGAGGAGCTGCCTCAACTCATGGTAAAGATACTTGGTGTAACTGGTCAGTGCCTTGAAAATCCACGTTTTTCCTTGGATCTTGACCAGGCAAACGCTGTCATGCAACTGTGAGACGTACGTCACGTCGTTGATGTCCACGGTAGGCGGCAGCTGCACATCCTTACCCCAGGAGTTCTCCAGGCCGGGTACAGACAAGAGCTGTCGCTCCAGGTAATGAGTCGGGGCGACCGAGACTTCTGCATCTGCAACATTCACAGGCAAATTTTTGAAGACAATCCTGGATCCAAAGGGAATGTTCTTGAACATCTCAGTGGGGTCTTGCTGCTGAGAAGTCCAGTGCTGAAGGATGCGAAGCACATGGCGAGTGACACCAAGGTGCGCGATGCGCTTTGCGCTCGTAGTATGAAATGCCACATCCACGTCGAGAACACAGCGAAGTTCCGATGACAGCTTTGCAGGCTCTGGGACAAAGACATCCACTCGCATCGGCGAGATAGAGTCGACAAACAGCGGCACGGCATAAAACTGGCTTCCAAATGCGGTGCAGCCGTCGATACGCCAGAGGGGGCGCTCCAGCGCTGCGAGGCTGTCTATCCGGTTCTTGGGATTCAGAATCGAATCCTGCCAGCTGACAGCCTGGTCGTCCTGGCCCACCAAGTCCGGGACCGGGTTCGGAACATGGTCCGAGAAAGCTGCAGTGGGATGGATGACATCGTGAATAGACTGCTGGCTCAACTCCATGGCACGATGCGACGCAGACAAGAGGAGACCTATAATAGAAATGGCCCGAGTCAGCTACAAAATGTGCTATAACCGTACGGCGAGGCAAAAATCACCTGCGGTATGTCTCGAATGTCTCGAATGCTACCCAACCCGACAGGCGGTTAAAGTGAGGGGTTCTAGACTCAGATGCAAGGGAGCAAAGGCTCGAAGTTTTGCGAGGAGATCAGCCAATCTGACCAGGGAGCAGCGAATGCAGGTTGAAGACAGAAATCGGCAGGCGAATCTACTGAGAACAGCAAATAGAGTAACACAGGTTGGCGCTTTAACTGGCAGAGTTGGTCGACTGCAAGTTGTTGTGCGACAGATAGAATCCAGAGGTAAGCCGTTGGCGGATGGCACAGCCGAGTTTGGCGAACGGTTCTGAGGCTGCCCGGTTGCTGGACTTGATCACATGATTCGACCGCCGTCTGTTGGTCCTCAGGAGCGGAAGGTGACTGATCACACTTGCCGTTTGGTGATAGGCTATGTCCCTCGCATGAGGAACAGCAGCGACAGTTTCCATGTGAAGTTGACGACCAAACCGAAAGCTCGGCGAGAGCGGTCGAACCCCGAGTTCTCATGCTCACTCGAGTCACCTTCGCTGGGTTCCACTTGGGCTGGCAGATGGCGGTGGGCTGCTTGCTCAACAAAATCACCATCCGTGGGCAAAGGCGAAGAACACCAATCGTTGTCGGGTCGGCAAGGCAAGTACCCGTTGCCAGGAGCCGGAAACACAAGAGTTAAATGGCGAGGCTGGGTGATCCAAGAGCATGAGAGCTGTCACAAATGTTTGTCTTCTCTGCTCTGGCGTCGCAAAAAGTGACATCCTATGTGGTCAAGCCGTCATTGAAAAGGCAGCAACCGTTCAAAAGCGTTTTCAATCTCCTGAGGGGCGTTTGAAAATATAACGGGGTCGGGACGTGTCGTTTGCTCAAGGCTCTTTCGTTGCCGACAGCATAAGCAGCCATCCATGGAGCAGGACCGCCTGTTTGTAGCTGCGTTACGACCGGTAGATTTCCTAGGTACAGAGACGCGATCAACCCAAGAGCCGACGCATAACATCTGTTTCAAAGTAAGTGAGCTTTGGTGCACAAATCTCGGCACCAGGATTGCCTTGAGAACCACAGGGCGTAATAATACTCAAGGGTCAAGAGATGGATGATATCCTAGCAGGGAGAAGCTGCTTGGAGATGAAGCTGGGATAAGCACCCAGGTAGAAGCAAATAAAGCCATGAGGAAAGAAAGGCCCTGGTAAGACACGAGCCCGGGGTCTCAAGCTCAGTGCTCAGACTGTGTTACAAGGGCGAGCCCATGTTTGGGTTTGGCCATCACCCCGTCAACTTTCACAAAGCAAAGCTGAACGTGACAGAGAACTCTCGTAGCAAGAGTCTCGCGTTTGAGCGAGAGAGGGAGACTTGAGTATATGGAGATGGATATAGGAGCAGGTACAACGAGGAACAGCGAGGCACCCCAGGTCAAACTCGTCAGTCAAAACTCGCTTGCTGATCTGATCTGATCAGACAGACATAGCCGAAATCGACGACAATGCAGAGCTTCCGCAAATAACTCAAAGTACCATGACCTTCGCTTCGAGTATCCTGGCAGCTCCTGAAATGTTTGCGTGGGGGAATACCGGACTTCTGGGAACAAGGGCTGTGAGCAGACCGGTGAGTAGTCACATCTCCAAATCCCAGGATTACCGACCACTTGGATCCTGGGAACCGTCATCTCCATCTGCATCGGCACGCGTCCCCTGGACAGTCAGCTGCGGCAGGTGTCTTGCGTGTTGCCGATTGCTCGTGTTGCCAAACAACCTGTTGGTCCCCGACATGCCGGGCTCGGCGTGCCGAAAAGCCATCAAGTGCCGTCTCATTTTCAATTCTCGAGAGCCAAGCCGGAAGATCTGGGCAGTGCGTAAAGGTTATGTCAAAATGATCCAGGATGAAGCCGGGGAAGCTCCCGAGTGGTTATCCTTAGTCGTCCCTATGGTGCCGCGTTGCCATGTCGGTGGCATCTTGGGGGATGGATGCATGGCATGGCAAACAGACGCCATTATCCGTGGGACGCGGAGCGGGCTGGACCTTTGAATCATGACCGGGTAGGCGGCTGCATATGTGGCTTGATGGGAAGTGGTTGGGCAAATGAATCTCCGCGACGGCATGACAACGCAAGGGATTCATGCGTGTCTATCCATACATGAAGCGAGTCAGGGCAAGGTTCGCCTAGGAGGCGGGAAGATCCGATGGTGGATAGCGACTAGACTAACGAGCTAGCGGAGCGGGAGCCATGTGCCATGTGGATATTCGAGTTTAGGTCGGTTTCTAGATGCCAGTTCTCGAGGTCGCGTTATTTTTATCTTGCTGCTTGGTGCAGATGAAAGAGGAGAGTGGTGAGCCAGGATGGAATTGGTTGATGCCATTGGGTTGGATAATCTCCATCCAGTTGCCTGGACTCAACGGTTGTGGTTGTGCCTGGATGGACCTGCCGTCAGTTGTCCTGGTGGGGACCGGTCAACTCCATCGTGCCTCCTTCGTGAAAATCGCCCCGACCCGATTTGACTAGGTCAAGTTAGGAGTCGCTTAAAGTTTTACTAGGAAGGTGCATTGCGACTCTGCGCCTACCTACGTCACGGGATATAGGAATCAACTTCCGAGGTCTTTCCAACAGCCACTCCTTGCAACCTACAACCACAGCCTACCTACGGATACCTACCCACCGTCATCCTTTACAGAGCGACCTCACCGGCCTTTGTCTCCAAGGCTCCATCTCATCTCACGCCCTCACCTCGCAATACCGTCCTTTGGATCAAGACGTGGCGGGGAAAAGAGGTAACATGCCCGGCCAGGCACAGGCACAGACAGGCATGCACATGCCGTCACTCATCACGGAGGCGTTGCGGTGCGCCTCGCCGAATACGACTCGACAAAGGGCGCCATAGCTGATGTTGAAGCAAGTTCGTTGGTCTTCCATGTTTGAACGGGTGAGATTGGCGTGGCACGGCTCGACAATGCCATTGTGCAGCCAGTTCAGTCAGTCCAAGGCGCAACCCGCAATTAACAATCATGCACAAAGCCGGATGACGATCGGTCCGATGCCTGTCTCTGGGAGACGGTCAATGAGCGATATTGATTCCTGGTCTCACCGGTCCCCGCCCCTGCTCTCCACTGTACCAACCAAAGTCTTTGCGTGACGATGGCGTACAGGTGTCTTGTCACATGGCTCTGAATCAAGCAACGTTGTCCGGCACACTCAGCATCATGTTCGCCACCTCGCCCAGCCTCGACCAGGTCTGTGGGTGAATGGGAAATTGCAAAGAAGGAAAAAAAGCTGAAGCCCACAGATTCTGTGGACTCGGCATGCATTTCTGCGCTCGGCAACATTGGGACACTGAAAATGCCGGCCGCGCGCGTGCCCTTGTTGTGTTGGCGCACCTGCACTTTACGGCCCCAGTTGCATTGTCACAAATGGAGATGCAATCCTACGGTTTGCTCTCGCGATCGGGCTCCCAAGATCGAGCCTCAACTGGCTACCATGTCAAGCGTAAGCCTCTTTTTCAACCCCTGGGTGGCACTTGCGAATTTGTACCTCTTGGAGCCGTTACCCGTCGTTGATGTATCGATTACCTGAGGAGTTTCGACAACCCCGGCCAACTTGGCTTTGCGACCTACCTATGTAGGCAGTGTAAGAAAAAGCAAAATGACGCTGCGGCAGGCCAACCCCGGCTATTTGTGCAACCATAACCACTAGCCCCATGTCAATCACATGGGCGATTCAATCCACCAACGACCGTTGTCGCGACTAAATCCCGTGGCCATGGGACAATAGTCCGATCAAGATTCGACTGATAGTCGATGGAACGAGGCCTGGGCATGGCAAACTGGGATCTGAGTTGGCGGATCGAACCACCCAGACAGCCTTAAGCAAAAGTCCAAGTCTCTGAGTGCCTGGTCCCCGTCTTCGACAACCCACCTCGCTGTCGCCTTGTTCCCAGCATCTCTCCACCTGATCGGGAACTCCAGGCACACTGAGCGGCAGGGCGGGTAATAATCCCCAGGTCCTCCGTCCGAGCACCGCAATCAGACGGGCCCCTGTCACTCCATGGTACCCCTCAGACCGGTCAAAAACTATTCAGCACGGAGCCATGTCGACGTCGTCCTCACCGAGTCCACTTTCCTCTCTCACAGACTCGTCCATCATCACCCTTCCCAGCAGACCGTCAAGCCGTTACTTCATTCGCAACGCCCAGTCACTACGGCCACCACACCGCCAGCCGCCAACCCGCTCAGCCCGCAGCCCGCATCGGCCGTCATCCCTACCTTGATCGCGGCCGCGAGCATACCGGTCCTGCCAGCACCACCAGCTACTCGCTCCAGACTCTGTGTGTGCTAGTACCACGACTGAACCGAACCGTTCAGTCCGCTTGCTTCATCGTCGAGTCGAGAGCAAACACCGCGGGCTAAGACAAGGCTCTGCGTCTTTTCCTAACAGGCAGTCCCGAGGCTTCCCAGTCAACAGCCACGGGCATCACACCAACATCTCGAGGCGGCACCATCGTCGTTGGATCTTGCGCGCATTCGAAGTGAGCCGACGGCGCCTGGTTGGGCTGACCCTACTTATCCCCTCTCCGCCTAGTTCCCCTCTGGATTCCTCCGGCTCTCTCATCGTACCGATCTTCCTCTCTCATCGACTATCTGGAATCGTCTCTAGCCGCTATTTTGGCATCGGTCGTCGTTGGCGCTCCACTCGGCGCACTACGGGGGTTCAACATCAAGTGTCCCGGTGATGGCTTTCGTGGCACCTTAGCCTACCACCACACTCCCCCTCCTCTCACCCCGGCGTCGCTCAACTTTGTCCGGTGTTTCTTGGGCCCAAGCCGGGCGACCCAGGCATTCCTTGTTCCTGCTTGTATTTCCTCTACTTTGGTCCCCACGTGGTGGTACCTCGACCTTTGTCTCTAGCTGCTGCTCCTACTGCCGTCGCCGCTCCTGCTGCTTGCTGCTACTGCTACTGTGCAGTCTTTGTTCCACACCCCGTCCTGTCTCACTGCAGCCATTATGGTAAGAGATTCCCTCTCCCCGGTTGGCGGCAAGCTGCATGGGTTATATCATTGATTCCCCGTCCCATCGGTCTCTTTGGGTGGTCCCTGCGGCTGTTGCCAATCAACCCCCCCGTTTCCTCTTGTCGCCGCCCCATCATGGCTCTCGTGCCATGACTCTCCCGGTCAAGCATATTCTTCTTGACCTCGCCCCCAAGCCCCTCCCAGCAGACCCGACCCAAATGTGCGGTGAATTGATTTTTTCCTCTTGTATAGAATCCTCATTACCCTTTTAAGGCCAAGAGATCTCGCCCCCCGCCGGGGGTTGAAGACTCAGTGCCTTCATCAATATCTTTTACCACTCCTGTGGACCCCAATTATACTACTTTGCCCTACGAGATTCAACAACATCTTGAACAGCTAGCCCAGTTCTATGGACTGACGTCTGGCTACCAAATTCACCAAATACTCGACCAGGAGCATTGTAGAAAGAGAAGAAGAGTAGACTCGTCGTCACTTCCCATGGCCCCTGAGCGTGGATCAACCTCATCGCAGGGATCCTTGGAGAAGCTTCCCGTGTCGACTCCCTTTGACCAGAATCAAGAGCAATATGGCTCGTCTTCAAGCTGGGCCGACTCTGCCTCGGCCTCTGGGCCGTCCTCGACTTCACCAATAACCAGACGTATAGCTGACTTGAGCCTGCTCCTCTGCCCTTGCTGTGGGTATGGCCTAAGACAACCAGATGGTATGCAACCAATTCCTTGGTCTCACTTTGAATCGCCATTGGCGACCATCATACAGCGCCAATGATCCTGACTAACGCGGATTGAAGGATATCAACAACTTTCCACCACGCCAGCGGTAGTGCCCGACCAGAGCACGCCGTACGTGGCGGAGAAGCAACCATCACTGCAAATTGCGCCTCCTGAACCGTACACCGACACGGTCCTTGGTCTGGAGCAACAGTCTACTTTTGACTACCAGCAACCCGACCTCACCAGCGCCCCTCTGACAAGCTTTCCTCTGTTGCCTGACCAGACGACATTGGCAGCGCCATTGATTAACGATGCTGGCCCAAGTCAGCAGCACCAGCTGCCGGCAGGCGACTTCTACCCCAATCAACCTCTCAAGCAAGAGACCCAGTTGGAGGGTCAGCCGATGATACCGGGCCAGCACCTCATGACCCAGAATCTTGCACAGGTTGGGTATGGTTCCGATGCCAATCTTGTCAGCACCACTGGTCTGACCCCGCATGGGTTGGTAACAGCCGAGGATATTTCTCCTTACTGCATGGCCCCAACTGCGCAACTTGGAGGAGATGCCTTGCAGGGCGGATGGCCTGAAGTTCATCTACTGGACCAACAACCCAATTTCGAGATCATCTTGCCCAATCAGCGAGGCGGAAAGCGAGGCCCATTCAAGGACCCCAGTCTTCGCGAGCAAACCGCCCAGACTCGGAAAATAGGGTCTTGTATCAGATGCAGAATGCAAAGAATACGCGTAAGTCATGAGAAGTTGGCCGCTTGTGCCAACTTTGTGTGAAGACTGGAAACTGATGATATCCTTTCAGTGCGAGAACAATCCTGATGAGGAAGGGGGACCGTGCCTAACCTGTAAAAAGGTGTCCAACTCGAGGGCAGGACGGTTTCCATGCCTGAGATACAAGATCACAGACATTCGGCTGTTCAAGCCCGGTCAAGTGCCTGGCTATGAATGGACACGAAGGTGGAACAACAATATCTCGGATCCAATCCAGAACTGGGCATCAGACGAGCTCAAAACCATCTATATCTCGGATGGGCTTTCGGCCAAGTGCGTCAAAATTGAGGTTCGACAATTCATCCCCCAGACTGGCGACAAGCTGGTGCGCACATGGGACTACAGAGGGACCAAGAGATCGGTCTCAATCCCACCATATGCACTGGTGAATCTTGAAGAGGTGAAGGAAGCGTATCAAGACCACATCCGAGATAGCATGAAGGATGCCTTCGGACGATTGCTCGGCCCCCGTAATGGCCTCTTGTTCAAGACGTATGAACGCGCTTGGCACATATACCAGGACCAGTCGACCTCGACAGAGTGCCATGACCTTCTCCACCAGACACTGATGCTGTGGATGTCGGTCCGTCTGACGACGAGGTCAAGCTTCATTGTCGGAAATGAAACGCTGGGCATGCGTCGTGACATCCTGGACGAGACAAGCCCCAACCACGGCATGATTCCCCTCCCGCCAGTGCTTGGTGCTCAGCTGGACCTCATCTTGATCCACCACATCCAAACGAGACTTCGGAGAGAGCTGCTAGACAAATTGCAGAAGATGATGTCCAAGAACAAGCAGAGCACGTGGCTGGTGACGTACCTCGTAGTCTTCATCCTCTTGCACAACACGGCTCTGATCACGGCGCACGATGCCGGATATGCGAAGAAGCACGGCATGAAGGTAAGAAGGCCAAAGGGAGTGCCAGGCGGACTGTGTGGATTACTAACGCGTCATTTGGTAGCGACGTTTCGCGCGTGAGGAGAAGGTGAAGGAGTACCATCTCGGTAAGGAAGCCCAGCCTTTTGTTGATTCGAATGCGGAGGGGAAATGGGGGCTAACCTCGTGGGCGTGAACTAGGAGCCAACATCCTGTTAGCGCACTTCCACTACTGCAACAAGGGCATCTACCCCTTCTCGGAGGATTGCAAAGACCAGGACCTGCGAACCCTGGCAGGCCTGGATGAGGAAAAGATCAAATTTGTGCACACCACCAGCAGCTGCGCCAGGCGGAATCGTAAGTCGAACCCAAACCCAACCCAAACCCCCAGTCTGCCGGTCAGGCCCACCACACCCCAGGCTCTCCATTACCAAGTCCCCGGGGCAGCGCTAACGTACCATGTCATGGCATAGGGCCGGAGTGGGAAGAGCTCCGACAAGCAGGCGCGTATGAGCATGATTACTTTTTCGTGAGCCAGCTGTTTGAAGCAAATTGGCAGCCTCGGACCACCATCTGATTGGAGGTTCGGCAAGGGTAGTAAGGGAGGGAGGCCAGGGAACGCCCCCACTGAAACGAGACGGGATGCAGAGTTGGCATCGATTGGAGAAGCAGGTACAGCAGCACAGCACACATGACATGCCTCTGTGTCCAGTGCGATGAGGCTGCAGTGCAGGTTGGCCGAGAACGGATGGGAGTGTCGAGACTGACGACGATAACGATGATGACGATGACGATGACGATAATGACAAGGGCGGTGACTATGGCGGCATTCGTATCATTAATGCTTGTATTTTGAGATGAGAACCGGCATGGCGTGGCGTGGCGTGGCGTGGAATGAATGGATGGTATGGGAAAAGGAAGACCAAAGGCGGGCTCTGGCTCTGGCTCTGGCTCTGGCGTGCATGCTGTCCTAGGAGTTCCCGAGGGATGGCGGTACAATGAGGCGGCAGACAGCCAAAGAGAATCGGTTCGGGAGGTATGGATCGAGAATGATTCAAGAGTGCGGTCTCGGAACAAGCTTCAGTTGTGGTGGTGATTGGCGTTGACGGGTAGGACGAAATGAGGGACGGACAGGGCAGGACGGGATGCGTTGAAGGGATCTACGAAGCACGGTGAGCGGAGAGCGGCCCCCCACAGCAACAGCCGAGAGTTGTTCACCGAGGCGGGTTGCGGCGTTGGCGGGTGTGTCACCCGCCCGTCCGTCCAGACACAGATGGCGGATGGGATGCATCGAAGTCGGGGCGGTCTTGTGAAGGCGGCCGGGGGCCGGGGCCCGGGGAGACCATGCCGGACGGGCCGAGCCTGGCAGCCAGCGAGCGCATGCCTCTGTCCTCCAATGGATGATATTGTCTTGTCCACCAGTTGCAAGTTGCACTGTGCGTGCGGTGCTGTACTGTACCGTCCATGTGTGTCCCCCCACGGCAAGGAGTAGGGAGAGGGAGGGCGGACGGAATGAGGCATAGCCCAAGGACATGGCTGGCTGGCTGGTTGGCTGGCAGAAGGCGCCGTCACGGTGCGGTGTTGTTTGCAGCGCAGAACCGCGGCCGGTGTTGAGATGTGGTTACCGTGAGGTGAGCTTCCGTCCGAGACATCGGTCTGGATGCTACGTTGCCGGAGAAGCACAGACGCGGACTCTGCGCGGCTGCTCAATAGTCGCGGTCAACGACATACAACTCACATACATACTCCGTACACGAGGAAGAGATCCATTGCACAACAGAGCTCCCGAGTTGTTGGACAAACAAGGAACCTGGTCAAAGCCGTGTTGTGTGTGTTACGGTGTGACAAGAGGAAGCGGTAGATGAGCAGCGGCAACGACAGCAACAACACCAGGAGCAGTTTGAGATGAGCGATGCAAGCGTCCTGCTGTCTGCCTCCCTACCTCCCTACCTCCCTACCTCCTTGTCTTGTCCCTTTCCATCTATTCGGCGCTAAACCCACGCCTCTGCCTGCCCAAATTCTTATGCCAACCAAAAATTGCAAACCGACCCTTGAATGAGCCAAGCAAGGTTGAGTTGTTAGTGCGAAACCGTTTGTTTCTAGAGCGAGACCCACGAAGCACCCATGTCAAGCCAGGTAACAGCCCAGTACCTACTATTCTTTGCTAAACATGGCAAAAGGACCACTCATGTTGGTACAAGGCCAGGTCCTGTGAAATAGCTACGCAAGCCACAGCCAAACCATACCTCCCAAGATCAACCATGGACAGCTGCCCTTCAGGCCTAGTCTTTCCTTTCTTATTCCTTTCTTCTTTTGTGCTTTCTTTTTTTCCAACCTTCCCCCTTAGCCTCATCATAGAGACTTTTCTTTTTGCTTGCTTCCTCGTCTGTTTTAGACTCGCGACTACGGGGAAGGGGGGGTCTTTTCCCCAGGCCCTGCCTGATAGTAGGTAGTCCGAGTAGACTGTCTCTTCCCCCCCTCCCCTTCTCTCTTGCCGCCCCTAAGTCGGTGCACTGGGTGTGTACTAGATGTTCGTTTCCTTTTGCCTGTGGCAGGATCGACATGGAGTTAATCAAGTCCTTCGTTTGTGTTCTTCCGGTTCCCGCCTGGTACAAGGCATTCACCCGTCGGTGGGTATGCCATCGGGCTGCGTTGTGTATCTCTGAAGTAGCTACCCGTCAGTCCTCAACCCCCTGGCATCAACTCTGGACACCCGGTCTATCGTGTACCTAAGGTAAGCAAGCAGTCGGCGACAACGATATGATGAGAGAGGATGAAAAAATTTTCATGGTCTAGAAAGAAGGAACGAAACATGGCGAACGAATGGATCGATGCACAAGGCCACCCTCTCCTCTCCTTTCTTGTCCCATCCCAAGCCTCCCCGTCCATGTAAGAGGGATCATCTCGGGCGGGAGCTATATTAGTTCAAGAGCTCCTCTCAACTTACCCCTTCTGTCCACAAAGGATAGCTCCTCCAGTTCTCTCTAGTCGTCCTTGCCTTCCTCCTCTTGCTCAACTTCATCTCCCCCTTCTGCCTCTTCGTCATTGTCTCGCTTCGCTCCGTCCCCAGGTTCATCAACGTGCGCCTCCAACGTCATCTTTCTGTGAACCCAGGACAGGCCGCGATACCATCAACGACGGACCTTCTCCTTTTCGTTGCTTGTCCCTCTGTGACTTCCCTCACCTCGAGACACTGTCCAAGACATTTAAACCCGCCGTCTCGCACCGTTCCAGTCCTTGTCACTTCTGACATTCTCCATCACCTCTTCAACAACACCTCAGACCTGAAATCTGATACAACCCAGTCACCCACCCATTCGTTCGTTCATCACCTCTTGTCTTGCACCAGTATTAGACAACTGCTCGTTGCGTCTTGTGGGTTCTCAGGCCCCCCTTCACGTCTGCCCTTGAACGGCAAGCTAACACGGGAAGCATTTCAGCACCAGAACTTGACACTTGGAAACAAACACCCTCCCTTTACAACCAGAAACCATCGCAATGGCATCTTCCATAGCCGGGCCCATCATTGGCCTAACCCCAGTTGTTGGGCCATCTTTTGCGGCCGCTGGCTGTGCGAATCGCGTGGCAGATGCGCCAGCAGGACTCCCCGAGGGGTGGCCACGGACTCTCGATGAAGCCATGGCTTGGACTGGTAATCAATTCGCGGATGAGTCGGACTACATCCACACTCTGAGTGAGTCGGATCTGCAGGAAGCTGAGAATGCTCTGCGGGTCTTTAAAGGTGCGTTCCTCTGGTGTCTCGTGGCTCCCCAACGGCGGCATGGCCCCTAGGCTAGTCGCTTCGTTAGTCGTTGGACCAACATGCTAACCCAAAAGCAGCGCTGGGCCTGGACGGAGATCTCGTCTCTCGAGACAACTTTCCCCTTCCCACCCTCGGCCCACGACTGGACGAAATTCGCCGAGATGTCCATGATGGCAAGGGTTTTGGCGTTATCCGCGGCCTGGATCCACACAAGTACTCAATCGAGGATCTGACGGTCATGTACCTTGGCATTCAGTCGTACATTGCGAATCGCCATGGTCGACAGGACCGAAAAGGCAACATGCTAGGTTTGTATCTCGGCTGATCCCTGATGCCTGCTCCACGCCCTTTCCCGAAACTGACTGCCCCTGTTAGTTCATATCGTCGCCGACAACTCATCCAAGCTCAAGGCCGGTCACCATCGTCATTCTACATCTCCCATTGTAAGTCTCGTCGGCCCCAGATCGTCGCGTCCGCGTCCGCGCGCAGGGAGGCAACATGGCTCGCTAACTTGCTCTCCGGACCTTCCACAATGAGGAAGCCGGCGACGTTGTCAGCTGGCTCACCCGAAGCACCGCGGCGTCGGGAGGCAAATGCATCATTGCTTCGGCCTACACCGTCTACAACGTCCTGGCAGCCAGCCGCCCCGACATGATTCGCACGCTGGCCCGATCTGACTGGCCGTTTGCCATGTAAGTGCCCAGCACGGGATCGGTGGCTTTGTGTGGGGGAACACACCCAGACTGACATAGTATGGCGTTAGTCCCCGTTTCCAGTGCAGACCGGTCCTCTTCCATCACGAGGGAAGAGTCATTATGAACTTTGGCAGAGTGGCGCTCACGGGAAATGCCGTCCACCCACGCTCGGCGAACCTCCCGACCGTTACGCCGCGACAGATGGAGGCCCTCGACGCCATTGAGGCCATCGCCAAGGCAGCTCAGCTCGAGATCGGCACCCAGGCCGGCGACATTCACTTCATCAACAACCTGGCTGTCCTGCACCGACGGGAAGGGTTTGTCAACGGTGAGGCGCCCCGGGAGCGTCGACACCTGGTCCGCATGAGGCTTCGGGATGATGACCTTGGTTGGGAGCTTCCCGCCGATCTGAGACAGGAGTGGTCTGCCGCCTTCAACCAAGAGGCTCCCAAGATCTGGCATCTTGAGCCCATGCCCGACGGTTTCTTTCCGCTCCGGTCTCAGGCCAATTGAAACCGCATCTGCCTGGCATCCTCCCGCCCCACGTCACTGAGGGGAGGGAGACTTGCAGGAGGGGAGATCACAACATCCAACGTCTCCTCATTCGAGACATCTGTCGACTGCACCTAAGGTATCCGTACTGGAACGAGATTGCAACATGGGCGCGTCGAAAAAAGGTAAGGGGGTCCATGGATTGGCGTCTGAGGGCATGGGGTATTGGGAGAGAAAACAAAAGTTCGGGCTTGCATGGTTCCCTTGGTGCATTCTGGTATCGAATATGTCTTTATCCGGTGTCATGGTCACGAAAAGCAACAAGCATTGATTTGTCTTGGTCGATCCTGTGTGTTGGTATTTGAAATGGGGCGCTCGGAAACGGCGCGGGCCAGGCTGACAGCCCTGAGATTAATACATTGACATTGTTTGTTTCAGAGCCTGTGACGAATAGACTCCCAATGTGGCAGAGATGAGACGTTTCATCGATCAAGATTCTCAGGAACAAAGAGGTTGTTGAAATGAGATGTGATGGCTGGGTTGTGACTGAGATCTAGCCTAGACCCTGCGTCTAGCACTTTGCTGGGTTGGGGAATGGCGCCTCAGGCGGTGCACACAGATGACCGAATCTAGATCGACAGGCTCAAGGGGGCATACGATGGTCCTTTGGGTAGCACTGCAGCGTCGAATCGGACCCCAACTTGAATGACTGCATGTGGCGGTGGCCGACGGCGAAGCCATTGAAGGTCATCATCTCGACCAAGACCAGACGAAATATCAGACAAGGGATACAGTAGTCCGTCTGTTTACAGAAAAACTGGCGGGAAACTGGCATCTGCATGGTCGCTGTGGGCGGGCTGCACATGACGCGGGCGCCGCGAAATGGATCTCTTGTGCCAGAAGGGCGGGAGGCTAGAGGCCACATGATTCGAGGGCTGACATGAGACAAGAGCTCTAAAGGTAGGGGTTTAGAATTGCTGGGGTGTGAGTTGCTCTACGCAGCACAGGTGCTGCGTACGTGAGAGGCTCGGCAGATGAAGGCAAGGCGGTTGATGTGTCATGCAGGCTTAGATCGATAACTTTTTTTTTCTTTGCCGAGTTTCGCCAGTATGTAAGATATCCCTTGGCGGCAAGTGCACATCCCTCACCTCGAGAGGGTGAGAGAGAGTGAGGGCGTTGATGAAGGAGGCGAGCCGCGTACTGAGTACGGACAAGTTTCCTCGATCGACCGGTTGTTGATCCATCGGCGCCAGAACCAGAGTTGCTTTTGCCTAAATTGGTATGGTAGACTGCCCAGATGCCAGTACAGGTTTGCTTTTGTTTCCGCCGCTGGAAGAAATTCCTTTGTATCGTCATCTCGGCGTGATTGTCGTTGTCTCCATCCTCGCCTTGCATTCCTCATCTCTACTTCCCAAACGAGGGAGTCTCGACATGATTACCCCCATGCGTGTCATGATCGCGATTCAATGGCGGTGAAGGCGGTGTGCTCGATGATCGGGAGGTAGATGTAGACGGGACATCAAGAATGAATGACAAGATGGCGGCCGTGATAGGCAGGCATGGTAGAACCCACCCCGAAAAGCGACGGCTGTCAGAGATTCAGGGTAAAGGCACTGGCTCCTGGCCTGGGGTATGGGGTCGATGACAGTGAGTTGTCTCAACGACGGGATAAGGTACTCGGTACTGTAGGTAGTTCACGGCCTACGAAAGACGTCCGTAGGCTCCATGAGGATCGACTCTCCCGCTCCCAGAGCCATGGCCATGGCCTTGGCCGTTGGCCGTTGGCTTGCCCTTAGCGCAGGTGAACGGTTCTTGGGTAGATCGGGCCCAACGTGGATTCAGCCATGCATGGGGACCGATGTGAATTAGGATGGGATGAGAGAAGAGATTAGAAGCCCAGGTAGAGGCGAGGTGGAAACACGAGAGAAGGCGCGGATCTTAGTGGACCATACAAAGCAAATACGTCACAGTGCGTAGAACAGTGCAAGATAAAGGACGATATCTCTGGCCTTGGGAACGCGCCCAGGCCCCCCTGGCAAGCCCAGCAGACGCCTCTCGAAACCGCTGCCATCGCACTGGAGCTCTCTCCCTTGCGCCTCTTTTCGATTGCCCTGCCCACTCTCAAGGCTTTAACATCCATGGCTGACGGTTGGTGGCTAGCGCCGCGGCGCCTTGGAGATCTCCATCCCCATCCCCTCCCCTTGTTCTCCATCTCAAAGGCACGTTCCGGGGATGCACAGTGTCAGCCCCGAAAGCCTATTGGTCCCTGCGCACGGCCCCCCTTTCTTTCTACGCAACATCGAGAAGCCGAAAGCCACAGGGGCTGGCTGAGCTGACCCACGCAAGGTATCTCCCGCTCCTACCTTCCACGGCGCGCGCCAGGGCTGCCACGCTACATACACTACGCTCTCAACCACCTCTACAAGCATCACCTGGCATCAGCAGAAGACGCATCCTCGCTCATCGACTCGATTGCCCCAATCCCAGGCCCCAGATAGAGCATTGCTTCAGCGCCAAGTGGCTGGGAGTTGTCATCGCGCCCGCTGCTGCCGCTGTTTCCGCCCCTGGAGCGGCTCCAAAGGGGGACATCCCCAGACCGTCGTCTGGGCTGGCTGAGAGGCTGCACTTACTCACTCGTGCGTTTCTGCTGAGACAGCCATCTATCTCGAATCGTATTTCGGGCCTGCCATCGCAGATCGCCTTGGTTGTACATCACAATGGCGGCATCATCAGCCCCTCGCGAGCCCAAAGATGGCTACCACCTCGTACATCAGGACGACAGCCACGACGATGGCCATAGACCGCCTCCCGTTCCCCCTGTGATGCCTCGGGGTCCGGTTCGGACTTACCGGAATATGACTCTGCTCCTCTCGGGGCTCGTCGTTATCCTTCTGGGCTCAAACCTCTATCTCAGCCTTCCGTATGCCTTCTCCGGCTCCGGCTGCGACCCACCCCGGGTGCCCCAGTATTTCCAGACTTCGCCGCAGCTATGGCCCGGCGCTACCGCTACCGGTAAGCCGGCTTTTATGGCTCAGACTCACGTCTTTGAGCCTACGGCTACCTTTGTCCCCAACGACCCCCTTCAGACCTCAATCCCCATTGAGGGCATGAAGGAGGGCAACCAGAGCATCTTCAAGATGATGGGTTATCTGAGCCCTTACTCGCCCTCCCCTGGCTTTGGGGTGGATGAGTATCCCATCCCTCAGGGTGCCGAGATTGTTCAGGTTCAGATGCTGTCGCGTCATGGTGCACGATACCCAACTCCTGGTTCCAATGTGGCCGAGCTGGGTGAGCGTCTCGCCAATGCCTCTGGCAAGTTCAACACAAGGGGGGCTCTGTCCTTCCTCAATGACTGGAAGTACGAACTTGGTTACGCCATTCTGGTGCCAAGGGGCCGCCAGGAGCTCTTCGAGTCCGGTAAGCAAGCATAAGTCTGTCTCTGGCCTTGATACTAATCGTCTGCAACAGGTGTGTTGCATGCCTATATGTATGGCAGCTTGTACAACCCCCAGAGCAAGCTTATCGTTCGAACAACGGTATGTTCTATCCCACAAGAATCAACCTTTGGCCAGGAGTGGCTCATCGCTAACTTGTACAGACTCAAGACCGAATGCTCAAGTCGGCTGAGAACTGGATGGCTGGCTTCTTCGGCTTGGAATGGTATGTGAACGAATAGTCACTGCTGAAACCGCGTATTGACCCTGTTAGGACGAACAATGCTACTATCGAGGTAATCATCGAAGCCCCCGGCTTCAACAACTCACTCGCCGGTGGCCTCGGTTGCCCCAACGCAGCTAAGGCTGACTACAAGGCGCCCGTGTCAACCTGGGTTGAAAAGTATCTGCAAGATGGTATGCCCCCTACTTAGAAACGACTGGATGAAACGACACTAATTGCACATCCAGCTACCGACCGATTCAACAACATGACTGAGGGATTCAAATGGACTCCCGAGGATGTGTATGCTGCTCAGACCATGTGTCCTTATGAGACGGTTGCGTATGGTTTCAGCATGTTCTGCGACCTGTTTACCTATGAGGAGTGGCAGGGCTTTGGGTACTCGGTTGACCTTGCATTTGCCTCGGGCGCTGGGTTTCACAGCCCTGTGGGCGTAAGTATTTCCCCTTGTTATTTGGTCGAGTGATGCTGACAGTATCGCAGAGGGCGATTGGCCTCGGTTACCAGCAAGAGGTTATTGCTCGACTTAAGAACCACACGCTGGGCTATTCTGGCTCTCAGATCAACACGACACTTGACAGCATGGAGGAAACTTTCCCCTTGAACCAGAGCCTCTACTTTGACTTTTCTCATGACACCAACATTGTCTCCATCTTGACTGCCTTTGGCTTCCGCCAGTTTGCCGAGAAGCTCCCCGCTGACGAGTATCCGGGAGACCACAACTTCACGGTGGCTCACGTAACTCCGTTCGGTGCCCGCCTGGACATCGAGATCATCAAGGCACCCAAGCCTGTCTCACCAGACAGGACCGGTTACCTAGAGGGCGAGGAGACCAAGTACATTCACTTTGTGCTGAACCAGCGCACTCTTCCTCTGGGCAAGAGCTTCCCGGAGTGTGACGCCAACCGCAAGGATGGCTGGTGCGAGTTGGATACCTTCCTCAAGGTGCAGGAAGAGATGGTGGACAAGGCCCAGTTTGATTACGCTTGCTTTGGGGACTACCCGTCATTACCATACGGCGAGGTGACCGACGGTGTGCCCCCATCCTGAAGTGTGTACGATAAGAGGTATATATGGCTGTGTACGATGTAGGATAACATCATAGCGAGGGGTGGCAGGGCCACAACAGATCTTTTTCATATTTAAACCGGGAGCAAAGATTGGCATTTGGGAACGATGGATGCCAGATTCGCTACATTTCAGGCTTATAGGATCAAGTTTACTTGGGGACGCTTCAAAGCTGGATAATAGACATGGATATTTAATTCACTATAGCTGCCAAGGTTCAAAGATATGGACATTCTGATTCCATGACTATCTAAAGTATCAGACTGCAAAGAGGGATTGTATGTGCGTCCTCGACGACTTGGAATCACTTTTCCGAAGCCAGCCAGATAGATATACATGTGCCTTTGCGGGTATTAAAATCAAGATGTAGTAGATTGCGAACAAGATTTGAAAAACCGTAAACGCCTTTGCCGGCTACTCCCAACGACCATTGTGTGTGTAGTGTAACAAATAAGGAAAAATGGCCAAGCACACACACTCTCTATACCGCTATAAAAGATAGATTTGCAAAATGAGGTCCTCCATGAGAAAGCGTTTAAGCCTGCTTCTCGGGGATCACCTTTTCAGGGGTGTTATCGATGGAGGGGGTTTTGCGGGCATCAGACAAGCTGGGAGTGTTCATCATGGACTGATGCTCCTGGATGCCGTGGGTGGGCTCGAGGACATCACCATCCTCAGCAGGCTCGTCACGCTGGGGGCTCCAGGCGAGGAAGTCACGGCGGACCTCGACGTAATCGTAAGAGAACTCGCCGTGCTGGTCGTCATCCATACCAAGGAGCTCAGCCTCCTCAGAAGCGCGGAGCTTAAGACCGGGAATGAAGTCGATGATCTTGGCGATGACGGCGGACATGACAAAGGCGTAGGCGGAAGAGGCGACGATGGCGGCAATCTGCCAGCCGATGATGACGTAGTTGCCGTCGAGGAAGCCGCCAATGGCACCGGTGTTGACGCCGTCGAGGCCGATGATGGAGCTGCTGGCGAAGAAGGCGTTGAAGATGAGACCGACCATGCCACCGACGCCGTGCTCAGCGAAGACATCGAGGGAATCGTCGATTCGGACAAGGAACTTGACTGTAAAAATTGTTAGTGATGAAATTGAGAGAGACAACTTGTCAACTTACCCTTGGTGGCAAAGTTACAGGCGACACCGGCAACAACACCGAGAATGATGCTGGCCCAGGGGTCGATGAAACCAGAGGCAGGAGTGGCAGCGACGAGACCAGAGATGGTACCGGAGCACCAGCCGACCATGGACCACTTGCGAGCCAGACGGAAATCGAGGAGGCACCAGGTCATGGCGGCGAACATGGCAGTCAGGCACGAGTTCCAGCAAGCCATGACGGCACGGAGGTTGGCACCGAAGGCAGAGCCACCGTTGAAGCCGAGCCAGCCGAACCAGAGGAAGACGGTACCGAGGGTGATGAGGGAGATGTTGTGAGGGCGGAAGTTCATCATCATCTTCTCGTTGCGGCGGCCGAGGACCCACGAGTAGGCCAGAGCCGACATACCGGAGCCGATCTCGACGGGGACACCACCAGCGTAGTCGAGGACGCCGTTTTTGAAGCCCCAGCCGTTGGCGTTCCAGACCCAGTAAGCGAGAGGGCAGTAGACGAGGGTGGCCCAGCAGAAGATGAAGACCATGCTGGGAATGACACGGCCGCGCTCGGCGACGGCACCGATCGTGAGGGCACCAGTGACGGCGCAGAACATCATCTGGTAGAAGGAGTAGAGAAGGGCGGGGACGAGAGGAGATCCGACCGAGGGGGCGCCCCAGACCTTCATAAGACCGAAGTGCTTAAGGTCACCGATGAAGGGGTTGCCGGAAGACTGGGAGAAGGCGAGCGAGTAGCCCCAGAAATACCACTGGAAGACGATGACGGAGAAGGACATCATGACGACCCAGAGCATGGAGAGGGCGGATTTTCTGCGGGCGAGACCCGAGTAGAGGAAGGCGATGCCGGGGACCATGAGGAGGACGAGGCAGGCGGAGACGATGATGAAGGCCTGATCACCGGACTGGTACCACTGGTTGAGGTTCTCGGTGGCTGTTGTGAAGACATTGGTTAGTATACTCTACAAGCTTGGCGTTTGGTGATGGTGTTGATGCATACTGGAGTCACCGCCGAGCTCTTCATTGGTACCGTTAAACGGTGTCGGGGGTCCGACTTCGACGTAAGACATGATGGGCAGGTTGTAGTAGGATTTTCTCTCGGTTATCGGTTCGTGGTGATGGAGTTGTTGTCGAGGTCGACGGGGTCGATTGGGATAACGTAGGGCGTCACTCAAGAGATACAAGGATATGAAAGCAAAGTGAAGTAAAAGGATCGAGTCACTAGAGATGGAATAGAGTCAAGAATTGACTAAGAACTCTTCCCGAGTCAGGTAGATGTAAGACTGGATGGGAGGGAAGGATATCGAGAATGAGATCAGAACGGGCATCGAGAGTCTATATATCGAGACCGGAGGAGCTTGTCTGAGTTTTTCACCTCAGCCCAAACCAAGCCCGCCGCCTCGGGTACAAGCCCGGGCATGGACTGGGTTTGCAGATCCCCTGCGGGTTGATGAGAGATACCCCATGAGAGATGGACGAGGGCTCCAGACCAGAGATAGATAGAGGCGCGATACGGCGCGGAGAGAGAAGGGCAGGGCAAAGATAGAGATGGGTACGTACCCCAGGTCTTTCGCTGTGAGTGAACGAGAGCCAGCCTCCATGTACAAACAGGTTGGACACATAGTTTATCGGTACGTACAGTAACAGGCCGATAGGCAAGGTAGAGATAGCGGCGTCGTGCTTCTGCCCCAGGAACCAGCGTGGACCCCCCTACGATAGAGCTGGCGCTTACACGTTTGGAGGCATGGCGTCTGTTACATGCACACCTCCCTGACCCCGATCGAGCACCGTTCTTGGCCTGGTTCCTGGCCAGATCCCCTTCAACCCCCGGTCCTCCGGACAGAGTCCGCATTCTACTTTCGCCCCCCCATTCACCCGAGGATTTCGCACGCCCTCCGAAGGAGTCTCTCGGGACATGGCGAGTCCGTGGAGCTTTTGCTTCGCCTTGTTGACGTGAGAAGGAGGAGAAAAGCGGCATTGCCCATGGGGAAGCTTACTCGGGAAAGCTACGAAGTGGAGGATCAGGATCACGTACACGACTTTACAAGATCCATGATAAGAAACCTACCCCCAAAAATGAACATTTGAAACGGCTGCCGCAAACGGAGAGGGAGGGGGCGTTGTTCGGGAAAGGGCGTGCATGACGCTCTGCTGTCTCTGTCAAGAAACCTGGGGGCATAAGAAAAAGCTCTTGCTTCAATTGCTGCTCTGCTTGCTTGGGTCGCTGCTCCGGGGGCGCCGTTGACGTGTGATATTGGCTCCCCTCGAAGCGTGGGGTTCGGCTATGTGCAAGACACTCAATTTGGAGTATGGGGGATAACAGATGTGTGTGTTGTTGCTGCTGCTGCTGCTGGTTGAGCTGAGAGAGCTGGACTGATATCCAACCGAGATTTGGGCTTGTGTGTGTGTATCTCTGTGAAGGGCCAGCTGAAAGTCAAGTCTCAGATAACAGAATCTTGGCTTTAGACAATTGTCGCGTGATGGCTTCTCCAGTTGCTAACAAGACACAAAAAAAAAAGATCTCGAGATGGGGTTCCTTGAAACCGAAAGTCGGAGTTGCAAAAAGTGTCAGCTGTAGCTTAGCGGATCGCCGGACGATGACGATGGGTAGGTAAAACGATGTGTAAGTGCCATCGATTACATTACTTGTTCGACTACCCACGAAATGTGCCCCCCGGTCTCTCCAGCCCTGAATCATCAGCTCCGGCTCCCCCATCCGGGTCTCCCCGAGGTGAAGAGTACGGAGTTACACCTTTGGGAGCTCTTGTAATGCGTCGCTGTAACACATGGCCAAGGCCTTAGTAACGAGATCGGACAAGATACGAGATTTTTCTGAAGCCATCTCGACATTTTTTACTCTTCCGATGGACCGACCATCACTCGATTTCATCTCTGCACGTGCAAGATCCAACAGACAGGGAAAAACTGACTGCACAAAACCTTAAAGAGATATTCCGTTACTTGATCACGTCAGTCGCTGATAAGAAAAAAAAAACAATCCCCAAAAGAAAGGAAAACAGAAGAAAATCAAAACACGTCCAATTGGTTCAAATGTCCTCTCTCTAACGAGTCAAACCTCGACTTTTACTGGTCTCACGTGTAGAAAAGCCATCTTTTCTTATCAAAAGGCGCGACACCAAAAAACCGAAGAAGCCTTCTGTGATTGTACTGTATGTATGTACATTTGTGGGGGAAGAGGCTGTGCGGTACCTGATCCCATTCGGTGAGTCAAAAGTTTGTTTAATGAAAATAATTGGAGTCGGACCAGTGACTAAAACCCCAGACACATGAACAAGGGTCGACCAATCAGCTTCGACCTCGCCTCATCTTTGGTTCAACGACATCTCTCATTCTCGTTTGTTGATCCAATTTTTTCATGTCTTGTCTGTCTCGTCTTTGTATTTCAGCATTGCTACCGCTGTCGCAGTTGATAATCAATTCCGACACACGTCATGAATGATATGCTGCATCTTCTTGGTCGTCAAGCCCGCATTCAGCTAGTGGTGCCCCCAAATCGCCAAAAACTCTTGGCCTACATAACCCTCTACCACCCCCCGGCGCTACACCTTGACAAGAGCAGAAAAGCCAAGCTTCGTTGTCCCAGGGCCCACGATTGATTCCCAATCTATCCGGGGCATCCCGGGGCGGCTGAGACGGATCCTCCATCCGTTACCGTTCCTCTGGCAAAGAACCTCGGGCAGCGGCACTCAACTTTTTTTTCTTGCTTCAAGAACCGCATCCACTGCCACGGTAAGGACCAATCCCCCCTGCTAGACTTGGGCATGGACGAGAACAGCAAGCATCCTCGGTGAGGCCGCCACCAGGGAAGAAAAAAAAGACTAGGTATATCGGATATGAGCACAGCAGCACGGCATGTAATTTACACTAGGTCAAGGTGAACGAGCACTGGGCAACAGTCGATTTCTGTCTCGACAAGATGAGATGGCTTCATGTCTTATCTACGCCCAGTCACTCAGACGACACACACGAATACGCACACGCACACACACACACATTTCTCAGCTTCAGCTTCACCCCAAGCAACAAGCCACGGATAGCGGGAAAAAACCTCGAGATCCAGTAAAATCTCACCTACCAGGAAAACCACATCCCCAGGTTTTCTCCTGTCCCCCCTATCAGAGTCCACTCATACACACCTTCACTCACACTTGAGCCTCCCTTCCCGTGGCGCCGGTCCATGCCAAGTAGTCAAGCTTTTTTTCCCATCCTTATCTCGCCCATCGGCCAATCACATCCCCCCTGATCATCAAAGACACACAAATCGCTTCTGGTCATGATCGTATAACCACCCCCTATTTTCCGCTATCTTTGATATCGTCACGCCACTTTCTAGAAGCTCGCCCTTGTCATTCTCTTCTCCTTCTGCTCTGCTCCCTCCTTCCCCGGCGTGGAATGGGCTCTGCTTTGCGGGGGCAGCAGCTCGTCCCGCCGACCCGGAACCCCGAGATACGGGTCCCCGCACTCAAAGAGTGACCCAATTCATACTTGTCACCACTCCCGATCCCGGTCCGGGCCCCCGTCTCCATCGTCAGCCGGCTCCGCTGCTCTGGGCTGGGGCTCCATGTGTTTTGCCTCGCCTTGCCTCGCGGATATCTACGTAGTAACTCGCCTTTTAATCTTCGTCATGGGTTTTCGTGATTCACCATCATTACCCCGCCTATAGAACCGTGGGGTATCTAGATGGATTGGTTGCATTGTCTTGCTCCAGCTTCTCCAGACCAATCTTTCAATGGATGTCAACCTCGTTTGTCCAAGTATCCACTACCACCCATGCAACAAACTTCCAATCCTTTGTATTTCATACTCGTGTCCCTAGATCTTCTGCGACGAGCTTATAACTGGCATCAATGTCTCTACCTCAATCCTCCAATATGCATATCAGAACATGATAAATGTCGACACAGCCATCAATGCACCCCCAAAATAACCCCCAATCACAATACACAAGAAAACAGTCCAGTCCAGTCCAGTCCAACTCCAAAGAAACCATCCCAAGACTCCAAAAAGTGCACCCAAACCTTGCGCCGGGTATCCTTCATCGCCTAGATTGAAACAACGCCTTGTCAATATATGCAAAGCTTTCCCGTTTGCTCGTTCCGCGTCAACTCATACGACAAGATGTCGTGGTTTCGATAGTGAAGCATCAACCGATACCGCCGTGGCAGCCCGGGCCCTCCTGTTAGCCCGTTTCCATCTCCCTCACCCGTTTGGATTGGGCTCAGGGCCATGCCGTGCATCGGCCGAAGCACCCTCCTGTGCTCCTCCTCATCTGACTGTGTCGGCAACACCCACTCTACTCGGAACCCGTGTTCCCAGATTCCTTCCTCACGCTCTGACGGCACAGCCTTGCGTGTCAGTGTCAGGAGCACCACCCGCCCAATCGGTGACCCAATCACCACCAGGGAGAGCTCTGGCGCCAGCGCAATCATGTTGAGTCTACCCGTTGCATGGAAGTGTGCCACGAGCCCTACCTCCTTGAACCTGCCAAACCTCAATGCGTCTGGGCAGACAACACCAAACTCCACTCGGCGGTCCCAGTCCGACGTCCGAGAGAATGGCCGCATCTCAATATCCTTTTCGTACGTCCGTAACAAAAAGAACTTGCGTTTAAGTCCCGCCAGCCGGGCTTCTGGTTCTTGTCGATTGTGGTTGCCGCAAGGTGGTCGCTTCAGGAAACCTATCATCCGGGATTCTTGTCGAGGTGTCTCGAGTATTTCGCCGCTGTGGGGGAAATAAGTCATGTCGGCCTTTCTGGGAAGAATCTCCTCGTCTGAGTTGGTCCCATCCTCACAGATCTTGCCATCAAAGTCGTCCAGGAATGCGTTGAGCGTATCGAACGAGTCGTGTGGCGTGAAGGGGGCAACCAGAGCGTGCTCTACCGTGCCTGCCGGGAACGTCCCGCCTGCAGGAATTATGGCGAAGGCTTCGGCGCCAAGAATATCCTGATGGTTGTCGTCCTCTATGTCGTCTCCATCATCCTCCTCCTCTTCGCTTCCAACCTCCGTATCTTCAAAATCGTCTTCATCTGCGCTTTCGCCGCCGCTTTCTTCACTGTCCAAGAGAGCGCCAGGTCCTTGAAAGCCGAACGGCAGTTGCAGCATATGAGGGTGAGCCTGAGCCATGACAGGCTGTGCTGCCCTTCGATGCGGGTTGTTTGGGATCTTGTTGATGGCATTCTTCACATTGACCAACGGGTGGCTGCACCCATTAGATGCGCGGATAACTTCGACTTGGCTCGTATGAAGGCCAAACAGCTCCTCGCTAGTCCGTACTTTCATGAAGCAACTGTCGTCCAAGGCGAGTACTCCCCAGCCTCTAGTAGGGGAAGGATAGAATTCCTCGCTCTTGAGCTGACTGAGGGCTTGGATGGCCACCGGGCCTTGGTGGGCTTGCCAGATATCCGCCAGCCAGACGGTTCCCTTGATATCAATTGCACATACCTTCTGGGCCTGGCCTTCAAAGTCATCCACAAAACAAATGTTGGGCATATTATCCGCGTCGCTGCCCATTATAATGACGATCCTCCAATTGCGGTTTCGCCGATGACCGGTCTTCTTTTCTGGCTTTTTAGGTCCCTGGGAATCTGAGGGGGCTTCTTTCCGCCTGAAAGGGTCTGATGTCAACGCCAAGGCAAACACAACTACCTCGTGACGGTTCGAGCTGACAGCAATGAGGCGGGACTTTTGATGTATAGCCAACCCCCATGCAGACATGCCGACATTCTCACGGAAGAAGGGCCTTGGTGTAGCTCTGTGCGACGAGCCAGTAGTTTCACGGCCTCCAAAGACGTATCTGCCAATATTCTTCGTGTAGTACGCAACCACGTCGCCGTCATCGTAGCACGCAAGCACAATCTCGTCGTGCCCAAGTAGCCCAGTGATAATATGGTTGATCAGATGAGGTCTTCTCGGGTCGAGATATCCTCCGACCGAACGGGAGTAGGGGCTCGGTTCGGGCTTGAGCTGAAGATCGGGGTGGCAAGGAAGCGATTGATGCGGTACTCCGCGGGGTTTGTAGACGAATATGTGGCCTTGGTAGGCGACAAAGTAGAGCTAGGGTAGGTGGTCAGTAATGCACACATTCACCGGAAGGCCGGGAGGTCGCACATTGCACACTTGAGAGAGAGCCGTAAGGTTGTTCCTGTAGCTCTGCATGCTCGGTACAAGTCTATAGATGGAGGATTCAGGGCCGGCCTGGTTCTCATCATCTTCGGAAGGCCACGTAAAGGGGATTTCGGCGTCGGTGGGGTGCAAGCCTAGGGACAACCGTTCGCGCTGGCGGATGGCAGCTCTGGCCCCATCGCCAAACTGATCAGGCGCAAAGCAGTTTGTGTCAGCCGCAGAGACCTAGATGGCAATGAGAGGCATGTCCCATGCCCAAAAGACTCACCCGCTCGTTGGCGGTTTGCGCGTAGCATTTTCCCACTGAAATCGGGAACTTTGCAGGGGCCGAGGGTGACGGTTGGCTTTCCATCAGCAAGCATTCAAGGATGCGCGGAGGGGAGCCTCGTTGCGGTGTTGCACATGAACATTCGGATAATGGCGATACGGCAAGGTGCGTTGCGAGTCGCGACCGGGAGATCAGTACGACGAGGCTATTAGAGTTGAAGGGTTAAGTTGTGTGATGCTGCAGGACAACTGATTGTGCTTCTGCGGTGGTAGAGAGTGAGAGGCGAGGTGAGGTGGCGGGGCGCAGTGCCTCCGACTTGCGCCTGTTATCGATAAGGAGCTTGCTCACACCTCGGCAGGCGCATTCGGCGTTGAGAAGGCATACGCATATTCACACGGTAGAAGCCGTCATCTATAGAATCATAACCTGGCCCAAACTCGCAACTTGAAATTCAACGTTGCTAACACTATCTCTGTTTGTACCCCTTTTTCGGAAATATACAATCCTTGACACAAACTCCGTTCCAGTTATACTCCAATAAATCTTGAGACCCGTTCGCATTTTCATCATTTCCCTGAAATTCGCTGCCCAGTTTCACATATAAACGCCGAGTCTTCCAAATCCGTCCTCAGGCCGCCATCAGATCTAGCATGTCCTTCATTCGGTAGTCCAGCACCGGCGTCACCCAGTCATCATGCACTAGCCCGTACGTCTCGGTCGTATTGCCCTTTGGCTTTCGTGCGTTGAGGGCCCAGTATCCGAAGTCGGCGTTCTGCTCTCGGAGGAAACGCATGAGATGCTGCCAGTAGTTTGCATCGCCGACAGATGGCTTGGACGGCGCACCAAATTCGCCGACCCAAACGGGCGCCATGTCCTCCTCCAAGATATACCCCCAGTTATGCCGCATGGTCTTTGCAAACGATTCGTACTCACGCAGAAGGAATCGTCCTTCCCAGCTGCCCCAGCCCGACCACGCGTAAACGTGCGCTGAATACACTACTCGATGATCCACGTCAAGCTTAATAGGACGCTTTCCAACATGTGATAGGTCGTTGGATGATTCGGTGCCTTCGACAATGACAAGCCAGTTCTTGTTCATTCGAAGGAGCCTGTTACCACAACGTTCTGCGGCTGTTGCCCACTTGGACCATGGCATCGTTCCCCAGAGACCACGAATCTCGTTCCGGAGGTCAACACCAATGACAAGTGGATTATTCACATGTGGTAACATGATAGTTTCCCAGTGCTGAATCCACTCCTCCTCGGTCTGCTTCACGGGGCAGAACGGTCCCAGATAATCGTTGGCCCAAGCAGCATCGCATGGGTCCGCACCGCAGCACCATGTAGCGCTCGTAATGTGGTTATTAACAATCACGGCAATGCCCGCCTTGGTGAGAGACTCCACGACGGCGTGGAAGACATCCATGGCCCTCAGCCCTACCAGGTCCGAGTTTGCACGAAGGTACCTCGCATCAACGGTTGGGTTCTTGATGACCAGCTCGTCAGCATAAGGCAGTCTGACGCTGTTAAAACCAAGACGCTTGATAGTCTGAGCAATGTCATCGCGGTGCTGGATATCCAGCCCCCCTGCCACAAAAAGCTTATCGCTAGCTCCATACCAGTTCACCGAAGCAAGCTTGAAGCGCTCACCGCGGGCGTCAACGATATTGCGACCCTTGGTCCGCAGTGGCAGCGTATAGTTGGAGATCTGAATGTTCTTGGTGGGCAGCTGCAATGGCCTGTGGCTGAAGCGTTCTGTTTCTGCATCTGGTGTCCACTTCTGGCGACGAGCAGTCTCTATATTCCACCTGTAGGTCCAGGCAACGCCGAGAACCAGAATCGTTACCAAGAGGAAGATGGCACAGCACCGACTTCGGAAGCATCTGCCTCTTCTTCCACACCTCCTGGCTGGCTTTTTGTCGGCAGGGAAGCGTGTGTATGAATAAAACCTGGTGGACTCGAAATTCGAAGGATTCTCGTATTGCTGCCCATCTCCATTCCTGTCTTCATTACCATCCTCTTCGTTGATCCAGTCGTCAAGCAAGCGGCTCCGTTGACCGGTGTCTGTCTCCGGGATGCGGGGCCGCTTGCCGCGAATGAAGGCCGAGAGTCGGGACGCCCCACTCATTGTCAGGATGAAAGGCTGGCCACCCACAATGGGATTTTGTCGTGTGCTCTTGGGGTTTCCAGCTGATCTCGTCTCGATCGCACGTTGTTCCGTATCTTCAAGTCGGATTGGTATTCCCCTGTTTGGGAATTCGATTGCGTCTCCAGAAGATCGTTGGAAAAGCGACTTTCATCGCGTACACAGCACACCAAAGACGTCGTGGAATGACGCTATCTCAGCATCAGTACTCGATCTGACCAGGGCAGTGGAGGAGGATCTTGAGGCAGCCATCTCACACGAGGGTCACCTCGAGCTATTATACCTCTCACACCAGCTGCTGAGCTCAGATAAGCTGTCTGGTCCCTGGGCTGTGGTGCCCTTTTCGGATGGGCCGGAACAGGATGCAGGGCGATCTGACCAACTGAATGTCGACTGGCCACTGAACGAGGAAGCACGCGACACAAGAATTGGACATTGGACGCTTCATCGCAACAACGTTTTGAACCTAAATTGACTTCCCAACAACAATTAGAAATAAGCTTTGGGAATTTTGACTTTATTTTACTCTTTGTTTACTTCTCTGATGAACAATTGATATAAATTATGATTGTTCGCCATATTCCATCACTCAAGTAATGGCATTACAGTGTAGTGTGCCTCATGTTTCGGCGCTTCGCACTTGGCAAAAAGCCCGTGCCGCCGATTACGCCAGCAAGGACATCGATCACAATGCCTCACGCCGTGTAAAGCAATATGTATTATTATTAGTATCTACAATGATGACAGAAGCCATCAGTCACAATAGCAAAAAACACAGTCATTAATACATAACGGTATCAAAACCCAATACCGAAGCAATGTGTATTAGAAGGCGAGGGTCTAGGGAGAGTTGTTGAAAATACTATGTGTAGTGAGGAAATACGAAAATCTGACGCCCATAAGTCTTTCTTCGAGTCGAAGGATCATTCCCTACCTACCTAGGTACTGACTAACCTGATCGTATCTCCAAAAGGTTGTCAGAATCGCAATGGCGTCGGATAGGTAGAAGAGCCTAATCAAGTGACGAATTATTTCGGAACAATCGATGCTCGAATTGCAAGGAGCCCAACCAGGCCGCCCGATATGTATTTCGTTCCCAGTCTAATATGTAAATGTCCATTGCACCACCCAAGCTTGATCTCAAACCTCACGGATTTAAACCCCATTGATAGGTATGTCCTCGAATCATCCCAACCTAGAACGAGATCCGGAAAATACCAAATTGTGCCTTAAGACATGTCGCGGGCTCTGACTTCATCGGTCAAGCGCAGAAGATCCCTCGCTTGCTGCTCAATCTGGTCAACAAGAAGCTTCGGCTCGCGGGCTTCTGTTGGGAGGTCGTCGATATCGATCTTTGGCCCCAGACCTGCGTCGCCAGCTGAGCCAGCTGCAGCAAACTTCTTGGCACTCTTTTGGCCCAAATGGATTGCAAGTCCGCAGCTATGTACCTCAGCAGCCATTCTCTCAAACGCGTCATGCTTGGAAATGCCCTCCACCTACGCCTTTTGCGGGGTGTAGTCGGGTGTGAGTTAAACATAGTCACTCTTGCCCAGGGTACCTGTGGTGTCGCGCCAAATTGTGTTCAGTCTGGCCTTTTTGTCAATGGTCATTGCCATAACGGCCGTTGCGCCTTGCTTTCTCGCCTGCTTCCGAACCTCAGACTCCCGTCCTTCGTTTCCATCGATCTTCTGTTGTGTCTTGGGCAAATCCTTAGGAGTATCATAACATAATGATACGCTGAGAGTAAGTGAGCATAATCTAAGGAGAGAGTGTGTATCTTCTAATTATGTGCTTAATCTTTACATAAAGATATCCTAAGTTCTCTTCGAACTATTGATTATCCTTACCTATCTACTCCGTAGATATATAAGAATCCCTTCACCAGCCACCACAATAGGTAAGCGACGAAGGTGCGTTCACTACCTACTATCGTACCTGGGTACCTCGCCGACGACACCAAAACCTCATCTTCGCGCCCACCAGAGACCACCACCAAAGGGGTAAATGACTTCACTCGGGAGGAGAGAATCTCCTACGTTGACCTCCTTCGGCTATAGGAAAGCCCAGTGACCAAGGAATCATCAGAAGAATACTTTCGTCAAATGTTCCGCGACTAGACCACGAAGAAGGTGCCTCGGCCATCGCCCGACATCACAACGCCCGACATCAACGCCAAAGGGGTAAAGGCGGGTGTCTGGACGGAAGACCTTTCGCCAAACCCCCAAGAAGCGGAAGGCTGATGAAAATGAAAATGGAGGAAGAATATGTCGCATGCTTCCTTGGGCTCTAGGTTATCTTGTGAACGCCTAGTACGTCGAAGAGTCGGCCTTCTCTGTGTAATTGAAAGCAACCACATGAGGTGACTTTCAATACGACTTAGTTCTGATTGATAGGGCTCTTTCCTGGTAGTCAACGGCACGGAAGACAAGCTTGCGGAGCGCATAGATTGAAATGTAGTTCAAGGTATGGTTGTATTGGAATGAGATAACCTGATATCTCAAGGTTGATGTTGCTCACTTAGTGAGGCTCTTTTGTCCGCAGCTACCGGTATGGTTACAAATCCATGTCCCAGTTCCCGCCGGCGCTCTCTAGACTCGTCGTCTTGGTCGTTATTCTACATCAGCAAACCCTCGGGTTTGGGGTTTGCTAGAGTCGACATGTATCTCCGCGCTTTGCTCCCCTCCTTATTCAAAGTCGCGCCCATCTCAAATATCAACGCCTCGCTATCGTGTCAAGAAAAGTCCTCCATTAATAATAAAAAAAAAAAAAAAAAAAAAAAAAGTAGATCCAGTCGTTGGTGTTGCTGATCCTTCTCTTACCGAGGACCGGCGTGTCAAGAAAAGCTTCGAGGCTTTGCGCGGTAGCTGTCGCAGCGGTGTGAAAGTCGTTGGTTGGTTTTGGGTATAATTATGCGTAAATATGTGATTATCGTCTCTGAATGCTCTCTTCGTTCAAGTATGGGACTTTTATGTTTGGTTCATGCTCAATGGGTGCATGTCTTTGTCTTTATATGTCGGCATAGCAAACGTCTCTCCGGCATCCCATGATGTAGCTGGCGGGGGTCTGGGGCTCGAGAACGAACGCGCTGGCGCATGGTAGCGAGCAGTTCGCCCAAAGTAGTCGGGGGTTCTTCGTCCACTCTCAGGGGACTTCACTGGAGTAATGGGTGTTACCGCGGCGCTCGAATCTCGTGAGAGCATCTCGTACGAACGTGTGCTATTCTTGGCATCGATGTGGGCATCCACCGATACAAATTCTTTCTTGTTCTTGAACGGCTTCGAGAATAGTTCGAGCCATCCTTGGGCCATGGACCATCGTCCGAGGAAGAAGAGTAGCCAAAGGCCGTTGAGCTATCACGAGTTAGCTGAGGTTCAGATTAATATTTGACACGTCAACATACTGCGAGAAGAAGCAACACAGCCGTGACGGTTGCTTCGTTAAGGACAAGTGCTGTTGCTTCGTCGAGACAATTGGCCTTTTTGCCGTTCTCCAACACCAGGCACTTCACCCAGTCCTCAGCCAATGTGGGGTCGTCAGTCACAGACTGCACGACGTTGTCCTGGAATACAAAGATGACACAAAAGAAGATGACATCGGCGATGATGATGAGAACGATGGCAATGCCTCGCCATTGAAGGGCGATGACGCGACGAACCCTGCGGTATGCTTGTCGTGGGCTCATGGTCTTGATGCTTTGGGTGTAAGTAGGCAGGCTAGAACCCTCTGAGGACGCGCCGTTGTCGCCCAGGGCAGCCAGGTAAACCTTGATGCAGTAGCCAAAGGTGGCAAAGGTGATGATGACAGTCAACCCGGCGAAGAGCATCAGAGGGATCCAGAAGTCAGCCAAGCTATTAGAGTGGTTAATGTGACATGTCGCCCCGAAGCGGAACGAGACACCGCTGAAGACGAGGGCCAGGATGATGCCCAGAATAGGAACTCCCCATCCCGCCGCCTGGGCAAAGATCATAAAGTTTCGGCCAACAAGAACCTGCCAGCAGATCTGAAGGTGAAGCGATACGGATCTGAGAAACACCCACATGACGCCAGCCCAGCCTCCGAGGAGGAGGAATGCGCCCGAGGCGCCACAGACCTGGCTTGTCTTCATGCTGTGGGGGGTGATCTCATTGTAGCATTGATCCGGTCGCGCTGCCAGCGGAATCACAAAGCCCAGCTGGTTTATTGCATCAGTAACTGTGTGCCAGGGCCTAGAACATCAACTCACATTCATTAGCAACACGGCAAAGGTCAAACATATGCTCAGATAATGGCGGTTGGTCTTGTCCACGGGCAAGCATGCCCATGATAGGAGCAAGAAGACGCAACACAGAACACTAAAGGCAGCGACCCAGTTCGCGACCGCCGTCAGGGTCTCGAAACGATCAGGGTACACCCAGTCGGTCATGGGACATGGCAGGCAGCATTGCATAGTGCCCACCGTTTGACAGAGCCGTCCATCGACAACTAAGTATTTGTTAGATAACCCGACAACAATCCTAGCTCAGACACTCTTACATCCACCCTCGTCGGGAAATAGCGTTTGGTCGAAGAACGGCGGTGGGCATAGGTTTAGCCCAACCGTAGTGTTGGCCATGGTGAACGAAAACCGGAAAGAGACTGTCGATAGAAATCAAGGGCACTGGCCACAACAGGCGCAGGTCCTATCGAGAGAGGGTTCCCCAGTCCAGTCGATAGAAGTCGAAGGTCGGTCGAGTTCAATGAGATAGAAGGTACGGTGCTGATCGGTCGATTCGATATTGAGTAGAACAGTTGACGCCGGTATGAGTTCAGTACGACTATAACACGGCGAGCGGTTCGTCGATATGTCGAGGATGTGACACCAGGCGGCAGTACCGAGATGGTTTCGATGGGGTTGTATACAAGCAATGGTGAATGGGGGTTGTACACAATAGATGGTGAATGACCTTGTATACAAGAGAGGGTGAATGAGGTAGGATGTCGAGGAATCCCAAGACGGTATAGTAGACAGAGTATTACACAAGAAGCATTATCCAAGACAATAGACAAGACGGCAACACCAAGATGGTGCGGTCAGCACAGAGACACAAGAGACAGACAACGAGCAAAGACGAGGTCGCGCGTGGGGAGGAGGGTAGGCGGGTCATATAGGCTGGCGGGATGGAGAGAGATCTGGATATTTGGCCAGCAGCACTACCGGCATCAGCACCACTCGCAATACGGGGATCGAGGACCAAGCTCGAGGCGAGAGTGGAGGTAACGGGTCGCCTCCGTCTTGTTGCCACCCCTGCCATGCTGGGCCGAGAGAAGGCTCGAAGAGTTCCTTTGCATCTACATCTCTCCCACCCTTTCGGGGCCGTATAGACCACGGGCGAGGGCCCTCTGTCGGGCATGGCACCGGGACCAGGGCAGTTCTGACAGGGACCAATGGGGCCGTGATGGAGGGCTGAGTTGACGACTCCTCAGGCGCTGCGACTACTGGAGACCACGGCTTGAACCGTCATTGGGGGGGATGGTGGTCGGTGATGACGAGCGGGCGCCCATTCGGAAGGGAGAAGAGGCGGAGAGAGGAGGGGCATAGTGAGGGAGCAGGGGTTGCTGGACCTCCACTGGGAGTGACCCACCAACACGCAGCCCTGAGAGGCCCCAGGGACTCGAGAGGGTCTCGAATGGGGCCCGTTTCCCAAGAAGGGCATCTGTTGCTGCCAGGTCCCAGGGGTAGAGGCGAGTTTTGGCGGAGCCGGAGGTTTTTAGGTGGGGAGCAGTGTTTTCACTGCAGGGGTGAACTCCAGGGGTGTCGATGTGTGTCTCGGCCGCCACGACACTCCCCTTGCATCCTCTGACTCCGGCGACACGGCCGCCCAACCCCAGACCCCGGTAATGAGATTGTGGGCGATGGGTGACCTCACTCACTCAACCCACGACAGGACACTCAATCCCAGCAAGCCCTGTATTGGTATCAGGTCGGTCGTTTCTCCAGGCCCAGATCGATGGTACTCGGGGTCCGTGAGTCCAGCTTGTACCACAGCCAAGTAGGTGGCCACGTTGAGAACCTCAGGGCTCGTCAAGTCGGCATGTCATTGGCAATTGCCCAACCAAACACCAGGGCCCAGTGGTAAAAAAGAGCTGCAGAGGAGATGAAGAGACTGCCCAGGCTATCCATACAGGCCAACCATAGGCCTCAATCTGCCTTTTCCGCCCTCACAGGTGGTACAGTTTGTTCCATGCTGACCTTGGTAGTTGGGGGCTACTTGACCGGACCCTGGCGGGCTGGGCTGATTTTGAGATACGTTATGCGAAAAAGAGTCTGCTGCGAGCCTTGGTTGGGTCTTGGATGACGAGTAACTGTGCGGTCTCGGCTATAGTTCGCAGGTTGGGACTCGAAAAGATTTCGTCAAGAGGCGCTCGTACCTATACTCGGTCCCGCCGGTTTGATCATGGGTTAGGCGTGCTTTGGTGGTGGCTGTTTTGCGGGGCGGCGTTTCTCGAGGCCTCACTGCGCCATTATCAAGGGTCCTTGTTCGATGCTCTTGGGCGCCTTGTCATTGAAGGAAGGTGGATTTTCTATCGATAAAGTCGTCATTCCAGAGACGTCATCGTCATCACCACCACTGTCGACGTAGATACCGTACGCAGTTCTCGGGGCCACGTTGCTCGCCCACCATCGAAACGGTGAACGCTCGAGGAGGGCCCCATCCGGGTGCCGTTCTGCGCGTCTCAGGGCATCCGGTCGGTCCCTCAGCCGTGCTGGGCTCCAGGTTGATGGTTCTGCAGAGGGGCGGAGTTCCGTGCAGCCGTTGAATCTGCGAAGCTTAATGGGCGGGAACCAACGAGAGGCGCCGCCACCATAGTGAGTATTTCTGGAAACCAGGACGGATACGTCGTGCGATACGTCGCCCTGGCCGAATCGACTTGCTTCTTACTGCCTGCCTGCCTGTCTGCCCGTGGAAGAGGGAGCTGGGTTGAGTGAGTCGCATTGTCGCATCTAAGCGGGGCATGACGAGCATGTCCAAGTGTCACGGGACCAGGCCTCCTTCCAGTTCAAGGCCATCATCGCGCCCACAATTTGTTTCTGATGGCCCACGGTAAGCATTCAAGGATCTCTATCTTTCCCATCCCAATGCTTCATTTGTCAATTCAAGCACGCGTGTGCGTACATGTGCCTCAACCGGACATGTTCCCCTATGGGACGATGATGATCTCGTGCTGACTAGATTGTCCATCACAATACCCCATCACCATCTCAAGCAATGCCGATATCGTACCCGTCACCATCCACCATCGAACGAGGCGTTCCTGTTGGTGCGCTGCCTTTCAAGCACATTAGACTTCCCTAACGCTCCCGCTCATCCGCTTCTCATCACCCAGTCGCTGGAATTGGGTTATGTGGCTGGTTCTGGAGCATCAATATCAACGCCTGTTAAGGCTGATCATCTTGTGTTGGTCTCAAGCCATTGCGAGAGGTTAAGATCTATTCGACAGACTGCAGCCAGTAACCTCGCTCACAGTGCTCTTGAGCCGTCGCCCAAAAAGCACTCAGACGAGACACAAGCCGTCCTCGCGCTATGACTGGCCTCTCGGCCCTTCTCCCCTCCCCGCTGATTTTCTCCACTAGACACGACGCACCCTTGTCCATCACACCCTATCACTCCTTGTCACTCCCGTCTCGCCCATGCTCATGTTCATTGATCCTCTTGTCGCCGCTTCTGTCTGTTGGTTGTGACTCGCAGAAGCCCCTTGTTCACATGGGCATGTCATTGAGCCTGCATCTGGCCTTTGCCACTCAGGAACCAAGTCTTCTGTCCTCTCGCGATACCCCGACTTGGCTTCTGATTTGCCTCTTGGAATTTGACTCTCGAGTCTCCCCACAATCGTCGACTTTGTCAGGCCCAGTCACAGCGAGAGATGCCATTTCCACTGCAATGGCAATCTCGCGTGCCTGCATCAATAATAGCTGACTGGCAAATGCAAAACAGACAAAGCACGCCTATTATTGACTATAGGCATGGACTCGTCGATATAAGCTGCATAACGCACCCGGAGAGGCGGGAATTTTCAACAGAGCTCACTTCAATGCCTGAAAGTCACCACCTGCCAAAAAGTTTTCCCTGCAGTATATCAGACCAGGGCCCAGGTTGCAGATCTCCAGTGGTTGGTGATCGAAGGCCGCCGAGTTGCCGTTCTGGTCGTATTGTTCCTTTTGTCCAACCCGATGCAAGCTTACATATGATGATCACATCACATCAGGCCATCTTCTCCTCAACATCCTTCACATGGAGGAGACTCCAAGCTGGTATGTCGCATCTGCACCTGAAATCGAAAGCGAGAAATTGAGCAGGTCGAAGTCGACCATCCCAACAAAAACAAAGGAGTTGATTGACCGACAACGGCAAGTTGGTGTGCCACACTCTTGATGCAGGTACCTGGCATTCCCCGGCCGGCATGGGCCAGAGGTCTGTCATGTCACTCCCCGGTCAACTGTCAGCCACTTCCGCTGCAACTTGGAGAAGTTGGTGGTGTGTCATCTTTCTTTTTCTGTCCCTTCGGTCCTTTCTTGTGACATCCCCAAGACACATGCGGGAGAAGCCAAACGGCTAGCCATGTGCACTAACAACTCGGCCGAGCGAGACACATCCCGCTGTCTTTGTACGCGTAAGAGGACCAGATGAAACTCCCATTCTCTATACTGCTCGTCGACAAACCTCCTGAGGATCCGAGCGAGAGACGGCTGTTGCACCAACTCGTTGTCGGCCCGCTTATCAGACCCTCGCCAGAGTCCACATCTATTCTTGGGCTGTCTGAGTCCGGCGGACAAAAGGGCCCGGGAGGCTCCGATGGTTGTTGATGGAGAGCCAGCATCATTTCTGCAGACTTTGATTAACACCCTCCATCCATCATCTTCCCCGCATTCTCCCTTTTAGCTTGCCTCTCTTACACCCATTCGGCACTTCGATCGTCAGAATAATTAGAAAAGACAGCATGTGAGGCCGACAAGTGTCGGTCATCAGCACAGCAAGATGCCTCAACAATTCCGGACTCACTGATTTATGGCGGGGTTTGATCTCTTTCCGAAACGCCCTGCATCGAAAAAGCCTGCGCCGGTGACCGAGACTTTGACATAGTCACGGCTCACATGCCCTTTACGGCCGTGTGGCGCTTTGTCCATTTCCATTCATCTCCCTTCCAGAAGCTTACCAGTAGTGCTGAAGCCTTCAAGCCTCAACCCTGTCCCGGTTGTTAGTGCCAAGTTTGTTGTGTGGTGGAACAAGTTCCAATTCCTGAGCTGGAGTGACGCCAAGAGCTCGCGATGCAGGGAGTTTGACCTTACATGAGAGAACAGCACAGGGCAGCATAGCATGTCGAGCAACCCTCACTTACATAAAGCGCAAAGTTGCTTTCAAGGGCGTTCTTTCGTCGCCAATAGTCCCCTATGGTAATGCCCGAAACGGCTGAGAATCAAAGACGGCCTTGGTCTCGGAGAGGCGAGGGCGGACCTACCAATGCCACCAATGGTGGTATGATCCAACTGTCGGGAAACTTTGACGAACATGGGACATCACTAGCCTCTATGCAAACCCCGGCCTTCAGCCCTTGACTCTCCCGCCGCTGCTCGGAAGCGATGTCGATTTGGACATGAAAGACTTGACCGTTACATTGCCCCTTGGCAAGAGATCCACAACTCATAAGCACAAGGCTGTGGTGGGTAAAAACGTTGCGATAATCGGAAAGGTCCCCAAGGTCTCTTGGCGTGCTGTTGGAGCAAATTTCACCTGCTTAGTGGCACTCAATTCAGCCGACAAGAGCGCAAAATTGGACATTCTTGACATGCACGACGGGTAAAGAACCTGCATGATACTCTGCGGCGCCTGTCTGGGCGCGACAGGGGTCTTCTGAGCGGTCAACTTGATCGGTTCTGCGCCGGGCCTCTACTCTGCGCCGAGTTGCGGAAAGCTAGGACTTATACAGGGCAAAACAGAGGATTGGATGACGAAGTTTGGGTGTCAGTAAGGGCACGGATGTCATTGCCGCGAAGTGATTCAAAGGACTGAAACAACGGACACAGGTTCAATCACTAGAACCACCGAACCTACTGTTCTCTAGAAGACGCGACGTGTGGCACGGTCCCCAGACTCCACGCACAACATCACCAAGGCCAAGAACGGTTTGGGTGGTTACCGACTCAGGCACGTCCCGCATACCTAGTCGTGGGGTTGGAGTTGATGAGACCCATGGGTCGTCCGGGAGGCTAGCTGGATTTGGTTTCAACGCCGGGAGCGTTTGAGCTAGATCGCTTGAGAATTCACAACCATTTTTGGCTTCAAGCATCATCTAGTAAACCTGGAGTGCTTGAGGCCAGGCTTAAGATCGCCGTTGAGGTCCAGCTCCAGGGGGGGCTTGCGAGGCCAAGGCAGGCTCCGTCCGAGGGGGGGGGCAGCGGAACTCAGAGCACAGCACTGACAGGCAAACCTAAAGGAGAAGGCTGCCTGGGTATACCCATGCCAGGTTTCAAGATGCCCCTCTTCCAGAGCGACGTTGTGCTTCACTGTTGCGGGTTGCGTCGCAAGGCATCGGAGTTGCAGGCACACTGCTCCGATGAGGCTGGGGCTAGTGTTGCCGTATGTGGACGAAAGAGGCTTGCTCGTGTATTGACAGCAAGGAAGCAGTTGAAGCCGTTATTTCTCTGTTCCGATCATAGTCAACGCCACTAGGCTGCATTTTAGCAGTCGCAAATTACGGATGTCGGGACGAGAGAGTGCGGAACTACTACGTTGCTGCAGCCGCGTCGTTCAGGCCTCAGGCCTCAGGATAGCAAGCAGTCTTGGGGTTTAGGCTTTGAGGTCGAAGTTTATCAACAGTTCGAGATGGGGCCTGATGTTGCGCTTGATGTTGCACTTGGATGGTGCCATCGTCTCCCGTTTCGAGGCAGGGACAAGATCTGTTGTCAGTGAACCCATGTCTTGGCTTGGCAGTCGGTTGGAGTTGGGTTTCACCTTTTGGTCGCGACCATGCCCTATCTTGGCATCTTCAGGTCTTGGCGGAACGAGCTCAGCTTGTTGAACGGCCCGTTATGGAAATGGAGGCTATAGGTTGGGCAACCGAGTATCATCTCAACTCCAGCCTGCCATCCGAATCTCTCGTCCAGAGATGCCGTGTCTGGTTCCCGCGGACCCCCGGGCAACCAGCCTGAGACGGCGGGTTTTTCCTGGTTTGGCTTTCAGTTGAACCGCGTCTGTAGGCTCGACTTCCGTGTGGTTACCAGGAGCCCGACCAACTGGAACCGAATCGTGCGCGTCTTTTTTGAGGGGATCCCCCCACGCGGTCGCGTTAAACCGCACAGAGAAGGTCGATCACACGGTGCAGTAGACGTGTTCCAGAAACGACTCAGAGCCCAAGAGATAGGGAGGGAGAAACAGGTGTTTCCTCATACGACAAGATGCCCGAGCGCATTGGTCCTTGCAAGACGCTCGTGCCAGGACGAGGAGTGTACGGCCTGGTCTGAGGTGTGAAAAAATGCAACCCTGTGTGTTCCTTTGCGGGAAGGATGCGGCCGGGTGTCTTGGGATATCTGGGCTCGGGGAGTACATAGTAATCTATCGTCGACAAACTCTCACGGGTCGGGTCGCGGAGGATTAAGATGTTGCATATTGGATGGTTCATTAACATTGAACACTCGAGGTTATGTTTGTGGAAACAGATTCATTAAAAATGCTACCAAGCTCAAGTCTTCAAAATCCTAGTTACTGGTGTCCTGAGCCAAATGTGAACAGCATATATGACACAGTTTGAGCAAACCAGTTGCTTCGTATCAAAGGAACACCTCAAATTATTAGCCAGCAGCGTGGAACAGTAATAGATCCTCCTCCGACCAGATTTCTTGATACTTCCCTGGTTTGAGTTTTGCATCCATCCAGGACGTCTCGATATTGGTCTAGGGTAGGCGACTTTACTAGTGGTCTTGGTGAGGAATAGGTGGGTGAATAACTTAATCGTCAACAAGCACTGATAGAAAATTATACGAATTTTGTGCGGGTATGATCAAAATCTTGTCTGTGGTTTGACGAGAATGTACTATTGTTATATTACTTGGTGTGACAAGCTTTCCTGATTTTGAAATGGACGGTTGTATGGTGACAGTGGATTGCCTTTGCCCCGCCATTGACTCTCATTTTAGCCTCACTCTCTCCAAAGTCTTCAGTGACATCAACTCTCGACAACTTGATCAGATCCAAGAAAAGACTGGTCGACAAAGCAGGAGACTCACACAACACGGAGAGGACTAGCGAAAATCTCAACGTCACAGGCACATTTATCCAAGCCAAACCAACAAAAGCCGACCCATCAACCACTATCCACCATGGCCGGAGAAGCCCCCATCGTGTCATTCAGACGACTCTCGAATGACGAGGGAGACCCCGTCGCCGTCGTCCGCGTGCGAAACCTCCAGACAACCATTCAAGGTCCCAAGGACGCCTGGGGTCGCGGGGCCAAGCAGCAGCCTCTCCTGGTATCAGCCGAAGTCTCGCTCACCCAGCCCTTCGGGACGTCGTCTGCCGATGACAAGGTCGCCTCGGACACGGTGCATTATGGTCTGCTCAGCAAGGCTATCCTAAGCACCCTGGGTCGTCTTCCCAAGTCGGGGTTGTCACTGAGCGATGTCCTGAATGAGCTCTGGATCGATCTCACTGGGTTCCGCTACAACGGCCTCAGAGGGCCCTCGACAAGCGAATCGAAGTCGTTCCTAGATATCACCTTCATTCGCCGACTGACCATCTCACTCGTTCTCCCCAAGGCGTCCCTAATGGGGAGTGCGATTCGTCTCTCTGGATCTGCCCTCTTCAGCAACTCGTCGCTCACAACGCGGAGCCTGGAGCTCGGCCTGGAAGGTCTTCGCGTTCCGACACTCATCGGTGTCAACAGCAACGAGCGCACCGCCAAGCAAGTCGTCATAGCGAATGTACGGATAGACGAGTATGAGACCATGTACGATGACTATGCTGTCCTCGAGAGTGTGGTGGTCGATGTGAGTATACCGATGTCAGAGCGAACGGACGCAAGCTTACAGTTTATAGGCCATGATCGCGTCGTCGTATGAAACACTGGAGGCTCTGGCAGCAGACCTCTCGGTGCACATTGCTAAGCAGCTGCGATCTAAGCGTGAGGAGTTTTATGGAGCGATCATTCGTATTGGACTGGAGAAGCCTACTGCCGTGCCCCTTGCTGATGCGGCCTGTGTCGAGTTGACAGTCAAGACGGAGGATGTCAAGATTGACGAGACCCAGACTGAGGTTAAAACGGAATAAGTCGAGACAGAAGAAAAGATCTAGGAAAATGCAATCTAATTGAAAAAGAGAGATATGAGATTTGAACAAAAAAAAGACTTGTGTACACTGCTAGATATGTGATTCTCCAATACGCCCCTGAAACTCAACCATGGTACACGAAAATGAGACGAATTCGCAAATCCACGCCTGAACCCCCCCCGTGTCTTTCCATCTATTCCATCTTCAAACCGCAACGAGGAACGTCTCCCTTTGTGACGGCGCGGATGAAGTCGGGATCTGGATCAAACAGCATGACGTGAAAGTGCTTGACAGCATTCACAGACTGCAAAGCCCGCCAATTCTTGAACCACATGACCTGTTCTCGTCAGTATTCATTCATTACGAAGGTTAGATCCGAGTCTATCACATGTTCATTAGGGACATTTGCCCGAAACGTCGTCGTCACAAAGTCATCAATCTCCTGCCTCGCCCCGTCGGCCAGGTCCCCCGTGGCAGGATCCTCGACGAGGTCAAACTTTGTCCACACGACGAGGTGGACGATCCTGGGGTCTATTCCGTATGGCGCATCGTTGTGGAGGATCTTGTAGTCGTCCTCAAACTCAAAGGGTGCGCCGCGCGGCGCCACAGGGGCAGACCAGCCTAGCCGCTGGTTGAGGATGAAGTTTGCGACGCTGCCGTGCTTCTTCTTGAGGTAGAAGACAAAGGCCTTGTAGCGGCGCAGGGCAGAGGGCACGCGCTTGAAGACCTCGAGACGGTTGGACTGGACGATCTGGCGGACCTCGTCCCAGGAGAGGATGTGGAATTCGGAGTCTGGGGTCGAGAGGATGCCGACGTCCTTGGCTGAGAGGTTCTGGAGAAAGTCGGGACACTGATCCGTCCTCTCGTCCTCGGGGATGTTGTAGTTCCAGTACTGAAGAGTCTCTGCGCTGCCCATTGTCGTGCCTTACAAGATAAACAAAGGGATGAGTTTAAAGGATTCAAGTTACGGTGAGATTTGGGCACCGGAAGGATTTATTATCTCTGAGGTGCGAAGGGATAGCACCCCGTCAGTTGCAATAAGCCGGCCGGCGGTCCCAGGGGCGAAGATATCGAGTCAGAGGATTCTAGACGGCGATGGCCCGTTCGCAAGTCGGTGAGCATACGATGTTTTTTCTTGATGATGGCGTCTGCCTGCGATGACGAGGCGTGAAGCTCTCGAAGCCGAATAACCGTTTTACGTGGGGGAGAAAACGGACCGTTTTCCCACATGACGGGCGGCCGGCTCTTCTCTTCTCCACAGGGCTGCAGATGACATGAACGTAGCCAAGCGCTCTGTATTTCTCGTCATCGTGGCAGATATATGGGAAGCAAAAACTTGGAAAACACCTAGAAGGGGTTGCACAGAGTTGTAACATGTTTGTAGTGATGGCATCAAGTTTCCACTTTGGAGGCAGCGTCGTTGAAACCTATGCTTGCCAGCTTCGATTGGTGGATGATGATGCACTGGCGGGTCCCAGGCCCGGCTCATGGGCAGTGGAGGTTGTGTTGCAGGCGATAACAGGCTGGGGAGAGTCTTGGCTCTACCAGGTTGCTTTTTATGGCCTTTGCCTTGCCATTGCCACCCTATGAGTGAGTGAGTGAGCGAATGCTTCCCTTCCTTTGTCAAAACAACTCAAATCGGTTATGCACGTCGGCCAACATCCATGATGTGACATGACAGTTCGGCTTGTGTCCAATGCCGGGCCCACGTGGCGAAAGGCATGAAAGCGCGCACCTGCGAGCCATACAGAGAAAGAAAAAGAGATCTTTTGCCGCAGCGGAACGGAACGGGAGAGGCGCTTAGAGATGGGATGGTTGTCGTCCAGGCCAACCGACCGCCCTCCGAGAGAGTTCCGGTCCGTGTCTCGAGGCGATATGAACGAGACCGATGTTGCCCAAGTGATTAATTGTCACAGCCTCACTCAGGCGAGAGTGTATCTATCCCTGGCCTTGTCTCCTTCACATGGTAGAGAAAGACAACGGCAACTGGTTCGCAGGGAGATCGACCGGGAGATGGCACTAACGTTAGCTACCTAGACAAGTCGTCGAGTTCGTCCGCTCACTCACTCACTCGCATGCCTCCAGCTATCCACTCTCTGTGCTTCACTTCATTTCGCCGGGGCCCAGACAGACTGGATTGCTGCTCGTTTGCTTTACCCGGCCAATGACAACCCCCAAGATATGGGCCCAAGAGCCGCCTGGCATGCCTGGCGATGGGAGCTTTGACCTGGGGCCTGGGAAGCTTGGGCCTTAATTTAGGTGGACATGGAAAGGCGGGACTTCATGACACCTGTACTGTACTAAGAATGGAACAGCTTAACAAGCTCGTTCGTTCGTTGGGAATACTACAAGCAGATTTCGTTTCGTTGGTGAGTGGCGTACTACGTAGTAGTCGGCCTGGGAGCGAGATTTCGCCCACCGGCAATAGTAGGTGAGCGGTTTTGTTCGCCTCGAGTAGAGGCCGCCACCAACAAGGTCTAGTCAGCAATGGATCGGATATCATGATGGCGATGGATACCGGTATCTGCTGCATTGGATCCAACTGCAGCCACATGCAGTAGAGTAACAGCATCGTCGATACTGGCTTGAGTGGTTCGCCGCCCATCATGATATCCACCACAACCTCTCTCCCGTTTCCGTTCCGTCCACGTCGTGCATCTCCTCCTCGGCTCAGAGACTCGTTCACGGCCTTCATCCCGAACTTCCTCTAGAGGGGGGATTCCCCTGGTTGGTTGGCACGCCACCGAGGGAGATCGCTGGTGCAAGTGGTGGGGTTGCTCCCCATGTCCAAGGCAAGACCAGAAATTAATCATTACGACGAGATCCCAGATACGATGTCCATGTCCAGCTAATACTGGAAAAAAGGAGAAACAGGACATGCCCCCATTCCCAGTTGCCTGAGCCTACCCGGTGTTTTGTTTATATTTATATCTCCCTCGTCTCCCTCTCCGTGACACAAATCATAGCCTCTCCCCTATCCCTCCAAGCCTGACAGCGTCCAACAAGGTGAGCAGAAACAGAAAAAAAAAGCCTCCATTCCCTCAATCGTAGGCATATCATGATGAGACATTGCAATTGCCAAGCCCCCGACGTCAACAAAGACAAAATAGCACAACACCACCGCATGCCAGCTCAACAGCTAACGCCCCAGAGCTACTAGACCATTGCCGAATCCATCATAACTTGACCTGTCGCCCAAAAGGTTGCCTCTCTCCCCAACGTAACCTGCCTTTGGACAAAAGGAGCAAGAGACAGGAGACTATCCGCCGAGATAAACGTCACTGTTACTGTCACACTTTGAACCGCGCTTTTTTTTCAGTCGCTCATCTTTTTTTTGTCGACTCTCGGCCTCGCCACCCCCACCAACACCTTCCAGTTCTGCTGGCTGCTGAGCTACGGGCATCACCGCCCCGCATCCAATCCATTCTCCTCCCTCCTTTACCTTCCGTCATTCCTGACCCAAACTTGAACTCGACATCCTCCATCCTCATCCTCTTTTTTTGAGCCCTTTTTGCTCTTCACATTTTTGATCCCTTCGAAGCCTGACAGCTTGTTTTGCTCCATTTCCTCCTGTATCCCTCGTAACCGTCACAATGGCCAGTGCAATCAAGAGCGCGCTGCCTACCCACCTGAAGCCTCACGCTGGCAGTGATGATCAGCTCTTTGAGCGCCGTCATGGCAAGACGCGCAGTCACATGGTGAGTCCTTCATTGCCCTCCAGATCCCTCAGTTCTGCGAATCCTTCAAGAAAGGCCCTACGATTCAATTCAGGGGGGAACCAGTGACAAGGCCAACATCTTGAGCCGTTGCTTTGGCGATGATAAGGCCTGGTTGTCCATGCGCCCCCTGGAGCTCCAGTCACCAAACGTCGTTCACAACCGCACACGGTGGAATCGCCGTTCTGTCACTCTCTCGACTTTAAAGCTACTCTGCAAAAGCCGAAAATGATGGGACAACGATTCACTGCCCTCGCTGCTCATGATCGCGAGCTTCCCTCTCCACCCCTTATCCGCCCACCCTCGAAACACCAATTCCCACGCAACCAACCGAAATCAACGCGAGTCTCAGAATCAACTAACACACTATGCCTCAGGCTTTCGAGAACACCTCGACCAACGTCGCTGCCGCTCAGATGCGAAATGCTCTGACCAACCTCGCCGAGACCGTCAAGGACCCCGAGCAGAAGAAGGCAAGTTGCGAGCGGTGACCATGGCTTCACCAACATGTGCTGACCGTGCTTCGCAGCTGTTCGATACCGAGATGGACAACTTCTTCGCCCTCTTCCGACGATACCTTAACGACAAGGCCAAGGGCAACGCTGTGTATGCCTCACCTCCAACGAAACGTATATCCAGGCTGGTTGCTGATGATCGCATAGTGACTGGGACCGCATTGCTCCCCCCGCCCAGGGCCAGGTCGTCGACTACGAGGACCTTGCCAACACCGAGTCGGTCCAGTTCCTGAACAAGCTGGCCGTCCTCAAGCTCAATGGTGGTCTCGGTACCTCGATGGGTTGCGTTGGTCCCAAGTCGGTCATCGAGGTCCGTGACGGCATGTCCTTCCTCGACCTTTCCGTGCGACAGATCGAGTTCCTTAACCGCACCTACGACGTCAACGTGCCTTTTATCCTGATGAACTCGTTCAACACCAACGACGACACCGCCGCCATCATCAAGAAGTACGAGGGCCATAACGTGGATATCCTCACCTTCAACCAGTCCCGGTACCCCCGAATCTACAAGGACTCTCTGCTCCCCGTCCCCAAGAACTTTGATGCCTCCATCAACGAGTGGTACCCCCCTGGCCACGGTGACGTCTTCGAGTCTCTGTACAACTCGGGCATCCTCGACAAGCTCCTGGAGCGGGGCATCGAGATCATCTTCCTGTCCAACGTGGACAACCTGGGCGCCGTCGTCGATCTCCGCATTCTCCAGCACATGATGGAGACCAACGCCGAGTACATTATGGAGCTGACCAACAAGACCAAGGCCGATGTCAAGGGTGGTACTATCATCGATTACGAGGGCTCGGTCCGCCTGCTGGAAATTGCCCAGGTCCCCAAGGAGCACGTCAACGAGTTCAAGTCGATCAAGAAGTTCAGGTACTTCAACACCAACAACATCTGGCTCAACCTCAAGGCCATCAAGCGTGTTGTGGAGAACGACGAGCTCGAGATGGAGATCATCCCCAACGGCAAGACCATCCCCGGCGACAAGAAGGGCGAGTCGGACATTTCCATCATCCAGCTCGAGACGGCCGTCGGTGCTGCCATCCGCCACTTCAACAACGCCCACGGTGTCAACGTGCCCCGTAGACGATTCTTGCCCGTCAAGACCTGCTCTGACCTGATGCTGGTCAAGTCGGACCTCTACACCCTCAAGCACGGCCAGCTTCAGATGAGCGCGGCCCGCTTCGGTGACGCCCCCCTGATCAAGCTGGGTGGCGACTTCAAGAAGGTCTCGGACTTCCAGAAGCGAATCCCCTCCATCCCTAAGGTGCTGGAGCTGGATCACCTCACCATCACTGGTGCCGTCAACCTCGGCCGCGGCGTGACACTCAAGGGCACCGTCATCATCGTCGCAACAGAGGGCAGCACCATCGACATCCCCCCCGGTTCCATCCTCGAGAACGTCGTCGTCCAGGGCAGCTTGCGTCTTCTGGAGCACTGAGTGGAGAGGAGGCAGGCCTGGAGGGCCATGTTGTAGGTGCCAGTTGGCTCGCTCAGTGGCAGGATGTTGTTGGAGTCACTTTGATCACGACCTGTCGAGAGTGGATAAAGACGGCTATACGAGGGCACACACAATGATGGGGTGGAAGAGAAGAGCTAATATTGGTGTCATGGTTGAAGAGGAGGCGAGTCTCCCAAGCCTACGCCTACGGACAAAAGGGCCCGGTAATGGGCGACCAATCGCTTCTGATGATGAGAGATATACTTTGCGTATGTACGTACTTGGCAAAACAGCAATAGCTCGTTACCTTTACATAGGGTACAAGAGCACATTTTTAATTGAAAAAGGACAATGGCAATTTCTCTCGAAATGAGTGAACGGACATGGTGAAAAGGAGGTGGTGTTTGTTGACATGGACGGACTAGTCATGGTCATGAGTGATGGTGACGCGCCACCAGATGGCATTGACTTTTGGCGGCGGCGGCATCGACTAACCCAAGCCAACCAACAATCACCCGAAGGTCTATCCTAATTTTGGGATCAGATCGAAATCTTAAATCTTGGAACGGCAAGTTTGGAAGCCCGGACTAAAATTGGACGTGGCTGGGGAGTCACGAGAGTCACGAGAGTCGAGGAGGACGAGGCCGAGGCAGGAAGACGACGGATGGCCATGTGGTGTCTGTGTTGTAGGCCAGGTCCTTTGACTTTTGGAAGCGCCGTGAAACACGAGAACAATTGCATGAAACAAAAGTTACATCTCGGTAGGGTAGCAGCGGTGGCTGACTATGGCAGACTCGAGATGATGCATGCGGCATGAGTGACGGATGACGGAGGCGTCAAAAGAGGAGAGGAGAGCCAGGCAGGTTTGAGGGTGAGACGAGGGGTGAGAGTGTGAGGGGAGGGAAAGGCTGGGGTTGATGGCCGCAAACAGAACAGAACCAACAATGCCATCATTGATAGACACTTGGAGATTACCCGGCTGTATAGCTGCTATGAGAGGGAGATCAAAGGACCTGGATCGACACAGTCATGACGCTCCATCGGCGAGGCATTTCAAGGTGATGTTCAAATAGAGCTAGGGTGAGCTGGATAGCTTCAACTGCTGCATGACGGATCAAGTGCCGAAGCCTTGGTCCAGAGGTACGTAGGTACATCATGTGGACGTAACCGTTGTCGCCATTGTCCAATGCCACGGCAGGAGGCATTAATAAGGATATTATCGCGGTCAGGCCAGGAAGAGGCCCAGTCGCCGATAACCAACAACGCCGAGCGCCCAGCCGGCAGCCCGGCGTTTTGGAGAAATAGGTCTGGGGAGATGATGGGATGGCAGACGGGCCATCGAGAGAGAGTTGACCAGCATGCAAAACCTTGTCCAAGAGCAACGACTCTTGAGCCAACCAGGGACTGTATGCTTTCTACCCAGGTCTAGCTCTCAGAAGGACCCATCATTCCACGAAGCGGCAATGCACGTCGTTGCATGCGGGCGGGGCTGAGGGAGATTGCGTCGCTGATGCAGCCCAACGAGAGCTGGCCGGCCAGTGGGTAGAGACACTGCAAAGAGTGGAGATGAGCAAAGGAGGAACAAGGGCCAGGCGTGGACGCTAATGCGGTCTCTAGGCCAGGGCGAGAAGAAAAAGTTGGGGTTCCCGAGCTGCTTGCTCATGATTTGCTCCTTGCTCCGGTGCGCTTCAAGACTCGAATCCCGGACCACACGTTGGATCGTCGAGTCTCGTGCTTCGTTCGGTTCGATTTGGTTTACTTTTTTTCTTCACTTCTTCAGTCTAGGCTCTTCACTGCCAGGGTATCCATAGATCCATACGGAGAAGGGCGAGACATGCTGAGAGGAGGATCTGCCCAACGGTGTAGAACCTGTCTGAGAATCGCGCCTTCGCCTTGCCCGGATTTGCTTGACCGTTGGGTGGCAGCCAAGGCCCTGCCTGCGACGCTGATGAGACGCACCACCGAGGCGATGCAGTCGGCTCAATAGTCCTAGCAGTAGCAGCAGTAGCTGCCGGCCGTCGGCCTGGTGTCCGTCTGTGAGCCTGCGGCGTGGCGTAGCCGATGCTGTGTGTATAAGGCCATCAGCCGCGGTGGGCGATGCATAGCTGCCTTGTGCTATTGGAATCGGTCTTCATAAACTGCTCAAGTGTGGATAAGCAAACTCTTTTGGGGGCTGCGAATACCACCATTGACGTCGACCCATTGGCTATCCACGACTTCGAGGCCATCGGCTTTGACTCAAAGAAGAGGTCGCCGAACACCTTGGACACCATCACTCGCTGCTTTCCGACCATCCATCAATCATGCTCCGCCACCAAGCATTGCGTGACGATGGGAAGAATGAACAAAACAGTAAACATGCCGACCCAGAAACAGCACCAAAGGGCCGCTAGAGGCGGCGAGGCGGTTTTGGAACCAGACTGACGGCATGCGTCACCATCCATTGATCGATGGCATGGCAAAGGCTGGGGAAGAAGGGCGACCATCAGTCCGGCTAATTATCCATCTCGAACCAGTTCGACCAAAAGAATGCATCGTACGTAGGCCATTGCGTATGCTGTCTTTGCCCCTCCATCTCGAGGCTCTCGGCATTGCAGAGTTCTTCAAGTCGGGTATGGGCTAAGAAGCAGGATGAAATAATGGATGCGTAGGGCAAGCCCGCTCCTGTCGATCCGCCAATGCCAGAGAGGGAGCCGGTCAGCATGTAAAGATCTTGCATGGAACAGACTGACTGGCGTCTGCATGCTGTGTTGTCTTTTGCCTGTTGTCGTTGCCCTCGTTGCCCTCGTTGTTCGATTTTCAGCCCAAGCAACGCAGCCACCCCGCACCATCGAGGCACAACCATCCAACCTAATTCGCAGCTAGACGCACCCACCCGGGAGCTGTTGAGCGCTTGTTGTGTTGACCGAGAAGGATGGAGACGCTGTAGGCGCTGAATTGGCAAGCTCCTGAGCTACCCTGGGGGATATGATTCGAAGAGACCGGCAACTTGAACAACGCCCCTTTCATCAACGCTTCCAAGAAACATGAGAGTCATGGCAAGATCCGGTCAAGTGGATTGCAGGGAAGAGAGGCTGCGCAAGCTCGCCATTGGAGCTATCGAAAGGCCAAGGGGGCGAGGTCATTAAAGTGTGGCCCGAAGAGGAAAGGTCGGTGCGCTAACGAGATCACATTCTAAAGCGGCAAGCATCCAGACCGCCCATGAGTAACAATCTCTCAGTGATTGCAGGCGACAACGCTGAGATTTTCCCGAAAGTCATCTGTCCAGGACGTTGGCGACATGGGCATGGGTGCTGATCCTGTGCTCCCCCATTCTTTATCGGAGAAACGTGCAATGTGGGCATCGGCAAGGGGTGAGTGAGGTGTAAGAGAGACAACAGCTCGTCCTGCATGTTTGCTACCGTCTCAACCCAAGAAACGGAAGTCATCGGCTAACGTGCCCAAACCAAGACACAACAACAAAGGCCTCGCTAGCGTCGGCTTGTTGAAAGGCCTGCAGCGCCTACCATTGCTGGTGATGTACATGTACCGGTAGCCCAGAACCAGGCTGCAGAACAACGGCTAGCCGGGCAGGAATACCAGCTCCGATCTCCGCCGGAGAGGCGCGGCTAAAGGGACGTACCACCATGAACAGTGCAGTGGGCGAGTAAGGCTGGAGATGACCAGAGATCACTTGGCCGCGGAGAGCGAGAGTGGACAGGGCATTTGGCCACCGCTCGTAGGCCAGAATCAAGACTTGATCCAATAACGTCGCGGCAGGCCCGTTCGCCCCCAGGAAAGTATAGTAGCATTAAAGGAAACCACCGAAGGCCAAGAGTTGGTTCAGGGAGACGACTCCAGTTCTGATGGATCGAGAATCAAGGGAAAGGCTACATGCTCTGCGCAGCCTGTGGGTGGTGTCGGATGTCGTGGGCCCTCTGGCCGGGCGCGTGCCACTTTTTGGCTGCCAGGCACAGCAACTCTACAGGTCGTTAGCTGGTCCTGCGGCTGGGGTGTCCCTGGACCGCGCCCGCAGCAAGCTTGGAGCTTGATCCAGAATAGGCATAGCGCAGGCATGCTAGACTGGGGCTCACTAATTTCCCCAGCAAGGGTTTGATATCGTCCGTTCTGGTTCGGGGGCTCGGGGGTCCGTGGCTGGCCGGCCTGTTGGAGGAATGTGATGATGAAAGGGTTTCTAGCGAAAGTGAGCTGGCCAAGGATGCTGCACTGAAGCATTGGCCAGTTGCCTCCCTACCCAGGTAGGCAGGTGTGGCATGAGCCGAGCGACGGCCATTGGCAAGTTCGGCCGGGCCAGGACAAGGAAGTTGCAAACGGCAAGCCAGAGATCCCAAGCGAAGGAAGGAAGGGGGGAAGAACCATCGTCGTCCACCTCCACAGACGCCTTTTTGCACGCCTCACACATCACACACCCCAACCAGAAGGAAAGTGACTCCCACTGTCTTTCCTTGCCGGGGGCCACCAATCTGTCTGTCCCCCCTTTGATGGATGAGTGCTCTATGATCCATTGCCGCTGTTCCGTTGCCCTTTATAATATCTCTCCCTCCCCTTCCTTTCCGATCCCTTCTCTCTTGTTCTCCATCAACGTCGCCCTTCGTCAACTACAACCTCGTTGTTCCTATCTACCTAATGTAAGTCGATAGTCTTGAGACTTCCTTTCATAGTCGGATCTGCCCTTCCCTTGCTTGCACCTGCACATCTCTGGCACCGGCCCGACACTGGCAATCGGCACACACCCGTTCACGATGGAAGTCAACCGCCAACCAGTCGAAACTTCAACGTTCATTCCATTGCGAGTTGCCACTGGGGAACAGCTGCTGCCACGGATCAGTCGCCGAGCAACGTCAAAAGTGTCGGGTGCCTGAATCACTTCTTCCAAACTCAAACCAAACACAGCCAAACCCCACATGATTGTCAACACCATAGCAACAACAACGGCAACACTATTTAACAGCTTCACTCGCCCTTTGCTCATTATCAGACATCCAAACACGACTATTTACTGACATCCGCGACAGTAATTTTAGTCACTCTTTCAAACCACACACCACCCAACCTTCAAAATGAAGTACACTTTCGCTACCATTGCTGCCTTCGCCTCCGTGGCCATGGCTACCCCTGCTTTCCTCAACAGCAAGTGGGACGTCCAGGAGGGCAAGCCCTTCACCATCAAGTACTCCGGCTGTGAGGGTGGCTGCACCATCATCCTCCAGAACGGCAAGTCCAGCGACACCAAGGACGTCGAAGTCCTGACTGGTAGGTTTTCATGAAATCAGCTTGTGCGAGAGCGTCCCTAACAAGCAAACAGCCACTGCTGAGGGCGACTCTTTCACCTTCACCCCCGGCAACCTGCCCTCCGACACCTACAACTTCAAGATTAAGAACAACGAGGACGGTACCATCAACTACAGCGGACAGTTCTCTTACCAGGGCACCGGAACCCTCCCCTCCAAGACTGAGGCCGAGACCTCCGCCGCTGAGACCTCTGCTGAGGAGACCACCTCTGCTGAGGAGACTTCTGCCCCCGCTACCACCTCGGCCACCACTCTCACCACTGTTTCCAAGCCCGTTTCTATCACCACCAAGGAGAAGACCACCACCGAGGAGCACACCACCATCCACACTCCCATTGCCACTAAGAACGCTACCACCCCCATCCCTACCACCAAGAAGGCCACTTCCACCGGTGAGGCCAGCTCTACCGAGGGTGAGTACACTTGACTTGATATGTGACGGACTGTGCTAACATGCCTCGCCAGGATCAGAGACCACTGCTGCCGAGACCTCGGCTGCTGCTACTGGCAGTGCCACTACTGTCCCTGAGAGCGGTGCCGCTCGCATGACCTCATCCCTGGCTCTGATTGCCGGTGCCGTTATGGCCATGGTTTATCTGAACTAAGATATGGGCATGATGTTTATGCATTTGCGCAAGGGAGAAGAGCGGGTTGACGAGTTTCGGCTTTTCGGTGTATAATCTTCTTTAATGATGCCTCCTTTGATTTCTTTTCGGTTACCCCACGAGGCGTCTGCGGCCGGCGGTTCCCCTGAAGAAACCGCCTGAGGCGGTTTCTCTGAGTGTTATGAGCGCCAGGTATTTTAGAACTCAATTGGACTCGATGTTGGTCTACCCTGCTACAACTGTTTCCTCTCGTCCCTTGTGTGATGTGATATGAGGTGTTGTGTCGTGTATCACGGTGGTTCGTGCTTTGGCGGATAACGGCTTCATCTTGTCATGGAAGACTTACAGATGGGAGGTTTGCTCCTTCGTCTTGAATTTCTCACACGATCCCTGGCCGTGGAGAAGATGCAGCTAGGTCCTTGCCAGTCGTCTGCATTTCCTGTCGGTCATTACAGGTCGCGCACGCAGGTACCCTATGATCTACCCTGCTCGGCCGCGGCCCAATTGGTGTTTCAGAATAACGATTTTTTCGACAGGACGAATGAAGAAAGGGCTCGTTCGGCTCGCTGGCCGGCAGGCATGCGGCCGAGGGGGAAAGGATTTGGCTGCACTGCCCTGCTGGGGAGATCCATGATGTACCATGTGTTTTGAGATGGGGCTTGGCAGTTTGAGAGATGGCCAGGGCTTTTTGATCATCTCGGCCGCGTTTACTCGATGCATCAAAGGATCGTCTGCGTGGGTGATGATCCGATGCTGTTTGATGGATCGTCGCGCAACAACGAGAAGAACAAAAGAAGTCACCCTCCCCCATAGCGGTAATTAGAGGCTCTCTAGGTCAAACACCAGGGCCGTGGCAGGATGGAGAAGTGATGAGCACAAGGGACATGGCATGGGGCGCGCGTGCGACAAGGCCCAGATATGCAACCCATAGGCCTGGCCAGCGAGATCGGGAGACGGCCGCAGAAAGGTGCTGGGGAACAAGAGATGCGCAAGGAATTTGGCGACTGGACTGGGTCGGATCATTGTCGATCGTTTTCTCGCATGTTTGAAAAATGGAGAGGCTGTGGGACAGTCTTGTTTCAACATTGATTTGCCACAAATTGATTCAATTTGATGTCATTTAACTCCATGCTGCCTCCCTTAAGTACAAGTCCTGTGATCCATGATGTACATTACATTCTTAACATTCCATCTCTTCTTCGGTGTGGTTGAACAATCTCTGTCTGTGTCTTGGGTATCTTCCGCTATAATGTCAAAAAATCCGACCAACAATTAAAAAAACGCAAGTGGAGAGGCACAAAAGCATATGCAGTAAATGACAGCACCGTCTGCCATCCGTGCAAAATCATGTAAGTGAAACGTGGAGCCGCGCGTGACAGCAGCTCTAAAGAATCCTTCTGGCTCACGGACTTCATCCTGTCTACCTGACGACATTGCCGCCCTTTCTCTTCACCATGGGATCCTCGCTGATGTGGGAGATGAGGAAGAGTACTTTTTACTTCATCATCTGCCGATTCTTCTTGGCGAGGATCCCAGCAGGCGTCGCCATGTCAGCCCATGCACCGATCTCGCAGAGACCGTCCGCATCACAAGCGGTAGCGGGACTGTAGGTTTCAGAGAGGTCCGGAGGGGACATGTCTGTGGCCCGGGTGTTGGACCTCTTTGGGTGATAGCTGGGGCTCATAACGCTCGGGTGGGACCCCTCGGGACCGTTGTTCTCCATATCGAGGCGGAGGACGTTGGAGGCCGTGAGGTCGTGGACGGAGCCGTTGACGGAGACGGTGGCGGGGCGGGTCGTCTCGGAGCCGGCCGATGTGGAGGCGCCGAAGCCGATGATGGTCCAGTCCTCGTCCATCATGTCTTGGTCTTGCGGGGGTGCAGGAGCGGGCGTGGGCTCGAGCATCATTGACATTGAGACGTCCGAGGTTGGAGGTGGTGGAAGCTCGTGACCGAAGCCGACGCCTAGGAGGACATCGACCTTGTCTCTGTACATGGACTCTGACATGTCGAGGTTATCAAGGATGATGGAGGAGGAGGCCGACGAGGTAGGCTCGAAGAGGTTGCTCTGATTGATATTCGCGGCGTCCATGGCTGCGGGTTCGAGTTGAGATGTTGGGACGTGTTTGATCAGTGGCAGAGGGAGGGCCAGAGAATGATCGGCAGAAGTTTGATGTTCTGTGTTGGTTCGGCACGGAAGTGCCGTGGCGCTCTTGGTGGGTGGGTGATCACGGTGGTTGCGGCACAATAAGCCCAAGCACCGACAACAGTGGAGGGGTTGATAAAGCCCAGATAAGTCTGTGATGGTAGAATGAGTAGAGCAGTCTAATCATTCTCAAATTTCGGTTGTAGAAGAAAGGTAGGAGAGAGAAAAAAGGAGAGAAGAGGAGGGTGATGTGTGTCTTTTTGAACCCCGGAATGCACTTCTTGGTCTTGCAGCACACTGACGCAGCCAACTCTCCTTCGCTTTCCCTCCTTGGCCCGACACCATCAGAAATGGCCAACCAGCAGCGCCGCGACAACCCATCAACTCCCACCACCAACAGACGACATCCATCTCACGGCCGGTCTCGGGACCGACGCGAAGACAGCCACCGGCCCTGGAGCCAACGGCGTGCGGCGCTCTCGCTAATCGAAGACCAGTCTGATAACCCGAGGACCCTGAAGCTGGAACTTGGGGAGCGAATCCGGAGCTCAACTCTGGGGAATGGCCTTGGCTGGAGCTCTTTGTGGCGTGATTTGTACATACAGAGCCTCCTCTATACCGGTTTGGCCTTAGAGCTACGAGGCGAACGGAGCTATCATTGACCTGCCAGAGCTCCCCTAGCGCTCTCGCCTCACTCTTTCTTTCTCCGAGCGCCCGGTCAGATGGAACAGCTACAGCATGCCACTGATCGAGACATTATCCCCGCGATGTCAACATCCACGTTGTTGGTTGGCGCCATCTCTCGCGTGTGCTGTGCCGTGCTGCGCTGTGCTGCGCAACTCGCTCCCTCGGTCTCACTGCTACGAAGCAAGGGGTTAACCATGGAGGGCACTCTGCTGGGCACCACGCGGGGCTGATTTGAAGGGTTCCCAAGGATTCCAGCATGAACGACGTGCCCTCGACTCCCCCGAGCGAGGACGGACGAACGCACGCAAGAGGGAATTGGGCATCTCTACCCCGTATCCATGGGATGACGAAATGCTCGCGAAAGCAATGACGTTGACACCCGACGCCCCGTAGGGCTGGGCTGGTCATCTCTCCTCAACCAACACGACTCGTCCGTTTACTCTGTTGATATTACGAATCAGCAAAAATTAGGAATGCGGAAAAAATCGGCATCAACGCGTCTTCCATCGGCAGATTCATTCGCGGTAAGCACTTACATCGCGCATCTGTTGGCGTTGGCTTGCTTGGCAAAGCGTGGCCAACGACCCAACGTCCGGGATGTTGTCACGAGGGAGTCGTTTTTGAGCCTCAAACCGGCAAATCGGTCCCCAATAAGGCAATGCCCGACAGCATGAACCACACGAGGGGCACTGACAGGTGAACCCTTGACTATGTTTATCGCCAATTAGGTTTGTTTCCTCTTTCCTCATCCCGCAGCTGTGAGGGAATATCAAGACACGTTTCGCCACCTCAGAATGACGCACTCAGGGCTCGACAATCTTTGTTACAATGTTCTACTTACTGTACGACATAGGATGTCGTGTCCTACCCAAGCATATGACAAAGCTGGCGTCTATCCATACATTAGGATCGCCAGGTCTGTCAACGAGTCCTGCTCTACGCCGTTGTCTCACAAGCATCCAACAAGCCACCATTCCGATACATGCTTTATTATTTGCGCGTCTATGAGTCAATCGCTGTCTATTATCCTACACAAACCCCTGGTTAATGCCGCGTACACGTGATGCAGTGCATCATCGTCGACTTGGTTGGCCAATTTTAACCACAGAGCTCTCGTCTTACCTGCAGCTTTCAGCTGGAGCTGGTCTTCCCCCTCAAGGATCGCCCACTGCTGTCAAAGATGACGAATCTCTCGCCCGACGCCTACTATAGCGCGGTTATATGATGTTTATCCCTCATGAGGTGTGACTCACACTCTACATGGTTGAGCCCATCATGAAATTCATGAGGTCAAATCTCAAAGCGTCGCTTGAGAAGGGCAATACCTCGAGCAGGGCTAAAAGCAACTCGTCCAACACCCCCCTGGTTATCGCGTGGCCAGTATTCGACTCCTCCAGCTTCACATGGAAACCCAGCTGCATCAGCATCATCTGGGCTTCCTTTGCGTGCGAGCGGCTGACCAACTCATCGTTGGGCGAGTGCATCAGCACGATGGGCGTTGCCGTGCTGAACTCCCTCTCGTACTTGAACCGGGCTTCTTCAGTCCATTCAAACTGGCGGAGGAAGTGCGCCACGCGTTGGTGCCGTGCCTCCATGGACTGGTCGGGTTGCGCAAGTAGGGGGGTTGGGGAGACGGCTTGTGGGAAGGACTGTTGCTGCTGGCCGTTTTGAATGCTGAGCAGGCGAGGGTCAATCAAGCCGTTGCCCTGGCCAAGAGCTATGCCTCCGATGCCACCTTGGTTGTGCTGGCTGTTCTGAGAGAAGGGAGGGTCAGGGGTCTGGATCATGCCCAGCGTCGCAACATCCTTCATGTCCCTGACAAATGGCATCCAACCCCCAAATCCGATCAAGCCCCCGAGGGGGCGCTCCATCTCGAGGAGCGTCATCATGGCGACGGCGCACCCCTTGCCGACGCCTCCAAGGAATATGTTCTTCCTACTGATAAGCTGCGCCTCGTCTTCAACTACCATGTCGACTTGCTCCGCCGCGTATATAACGTGCGCCCACTGATCCAGGCTCGCCGCCTCGCCGCACTCCAGCTGGGGGTACTCGAGGGCGTACCAGTCTCGCCCTCCCTTGGGATCCAAGAACGGGCCATCCGGGAAGATGAACCGGGCTCCTGGGGCGACCTGGCTGACGAGGGTGGGGAGGAGGGCGATGCAAAGGGCGTGCTGTAACTCCGCACCCGAGGAGCCGCGATCGTGGAGGAGGATGAAGGTGGTGTTGTGCACCGTTGTGGGCTCGACCACGTTTCTCTTTAGTTTCTGGCCTTCCATTGTAAGTTGGAGGTAAGTTCGTGAGTGCTGTTTGTGTCAGCTTGATGGCAATACTTGCCTTGCTACGTATACGTTGGTCTGATGTGATATTCACACTTCCTGTGAGTAACAGACAATATGGCTACTTGGCTTGTGGTGAATGAAGGCCAGGAACAATTGGCTCTTATACCATTGCTGATGAATGAATAGGCAGGTGGGCTATAACAACGCCAAGTATAAAAGGTTCATTGTTCTCAGTGACACAATGTTGGGTGAACTCGAGTGTAAACCGAGAGTGAATAGTAGCATCACATCAGAGGCAGTGCAGTGATAGAATAGTTATGAAACCAAGACCCAGAACAATGCTATTCTTTGAATCCCATCCTTTGTCCCATACCTGTTCGTATTCAAGGGTATGCTTGCTTGCTGTACAATTGTGTCCTAAACGAAAACAAGGCTACTAGTTCACACGCCTGAAGCTTCTTTCAACTTGCATCAACGTCCGTGCCAATCGACCCAAAAGCGCCGTTGCGTTCCCTCCTTTCGGCCTCCATACTCGCCGCCATGCTCCCCTTTCGCCGTAGACCGGGGGCCTTGAATTTCCTCACAACCTGATACGACCTGTCCAGCTCGTTCTCGACGGCGCATCTGATCCTTAGGGCTGCCACGGCAGGCCACACGCTCCTCTCGCCCCTCAAGATCCAATAGTTGAGCGTCTCCCGTGTGGGTGTCTCGAGTAGTCGCACAAAGTCTCCTGCCGTCACCTCGGGCACTAGCACCATGGAAGCGGCCGGGACTTGCTCGTCGACTAGGAAGCGGCGGATGCCTGCGGGCAGTAGGCTCAGCGTGTCCAGCTGGCGAAGGCGGTGTCTTATTTCCAGCCCAACCATACGAACTAGAAAGGCAGACACCTGAGTCGTCTTGCTCCTAGCTTCGACAAGGGACGGCCCATGCATGTCGGACTGGATAAAAGGAATGAGATACGGTCGAGCTTGGCTGACAATAAAATGGTTGACGTTGAACAGCTCGGCTATACGTCGCAGAGGTGAGTCTCGGTCAGAGTAGGACGTGTGTGTCCAGTGTCGAAAGTCAATTGTGTTGGCCGGCGCCCAAGGAACAATGTTCCCCTGAGCGTCCTTGCAGAGCATAGTTGTCTTGCGGCGACCATATAGTGATGGTGAAGACGCATTCGATGCCACGGCAGCTGTCCAGATCAACTACTACATGTTAGTATTGGCAGAAGCAGAGGCTCAACGGCATCAATCTACCACATTGGGGGCAGTGAGGTAATTGAGGAGCGTTGGAACGCCTCCTTGACCCTCTGTCGCTACCGTAATGTTCAAGACTCTCTTACTGCGGTTATAGGCTTCCTCAAACGTTAGATCACCAACATTGGCCCGGACACACTCCTCTAGCACAGTAACATCAAGGAAGTAGCCCTCTTTTGAGAAGCGGCGGATCCTCCTAAGCAGGGTTTGCCATCGTGAATGGAAACTCGAAACGTCGCCATTCTCAGTCCCAGTCTTGGGCGCAAAGGCTGACAGGTCAATACCATCACCACTCAGGACAGCAGGGAGCTCGTCCTCTGTGTGTACCGCGACAAGGGCCGCGATCAGGGCGCCTGTAGCGGTGCCGGTGATGATGCGTGGGAGCAGGCCGCGCAAGAACAGGGCCTTGACGACGCCTAAGTGGCACATGCCAAATATGGCACCGCCCTGTAGCACCAGCGTGCTCCTCCCAAAGGCCTGCCTCGTGTCATGGATGCAGTCCAGCTTCATCTGCGTCGTCAGAGACGGTCCAGTTCCATGGATGGCCGACGGACTGGTCGGGAGGGCGCGAATGTCCTCGACTGCCTCGGCGATCTGTGTAATGTATTCCTCGATAAGGTATTTCGTGCCGGCAAACGATCGGTTATATAGTTTGGGCGACGTGATATTCCCTAGGTTTCTTACGAGACCGGATCGTAGGAGGTTGACGAGCTGTTGAAAGTTGCCATCTTCGCGGGCGCTAGCGAGGGAGTCGAGTCGTTCTGCAATGAGTCGCCAGTCATAGTACTTGGACGCCGGGTTATTCCTCCTGTCGACGTGTTAGCATCGGTCGCACAAGCGTCACCAAGGACAAGTACCATAGATCAAGACCAAGAAGATTGTCCAGGTGTAGTGCAGCTTCTTCCCAGTCCTCGAAAGCCTCGGCAGTCCGCAAGATGTCCAGCCACAGCTCGACGGGGCTCTTGCGCGAGTACCAGCTGCGCAGCTTCTGCAGCGACATGGTCAGAGACGGGACGGGATGCCAGGAGAAGCAAGCCAAGGGGAAGGGGGTGTTACCCTCTGCCAGAAGCTGGCAACGTCGACGACGACACCCCAGACGGCGACAACTACCCCCATTATCGTTGCCGAGGGACGATCACAAGCACCATCGAAGAGGGCCGAAGGGGTCGGTTCGAGCGCGGCAGGAGGATCACGCGCATCTAACTAGGTCATGGTCGTACGGGGGGAGAGCAACAATGCAATGCCACATGCAAGGCCGAAGTTCGACTGCTTTGGGCTTCTAGCCTCAATATCAAGAGGCGATGGCGCGGCCGCGAGACCGTTCTTATAGGATAAGCTTATGGTTGTATTCGTTGAACTGTTGTTGTTGGGTTCGTGGAGCTCCCCGCCCTTCAACAAAGCACGAAGCTGGACGCTAATTTCAGGCATGTGATTGCCAATGAGATCACCAGACTTCAGACAATCTCCGGCATTTCGCCCATAATACCCATGCCAGGCAGTGGCGAATGTACTCAGTTTGACGTCTATAAAGCAATTGATGCATGTAGATACGCGAAAAGGATCAACCAGCCCTGCCACAGATATGTAGAACATCCTCACGAGTTGTCGCGATGCGCCAGACGAGGGCCGTCGCCGATGCGCAGCCAATGATGGCTTGGGGTCGCCCAGAGATCCGAGATTATCATGTATTATCATAGTACAGACCGTCTCCTGCGCAACTATCATTTTTAGGAGCTTCGAAATCTTCGCCAAACAAGATATAAAAAACACCTCCTAGTCGTCATCATCATCAATGACATTCCTCCGTCGAGCTCTACCCGCCACCTGTTCGACATCGCTGCCCTCGGCATCTTCATCGGGGCTGCGGTCTCGGGTTCTCTGCCTCTTCGAACGAGGCTTGTCGTCCTCATCCTCATCCAGCAACTCCTCTTCGTCGTCGTCGTCGGCCTGGCTGTCCATCTCTTCAACGTCACTGCCAACGATAAAGCCGTCGTCGAGATCGTAGCCCTCATGTCGCCCAACGGCCTCGGCGAGTTCTTCATCTGACTCGTCGTCGCCTCTCCGTGGCTTGGGCCTGGATGAGCCGGGAGCACCACGCTTGCGGGATGACCCAAACCCTCGGCGTCCCCCTTCAAGTTCTCCGATCGATAGATTTCCGCGTCCAGATCGACCATAACCGCCGTCCATCTTGGCCGCAGCATTCTCGCGTCGTCGCTGAGCCTTCATTCTCTCCTTCTCAGCCAGCTCGGCCTGCTTCTTTTGGAGTTCCGGGTCGCGGGTGGTTCGGATGATCATATCGCCGCCTTGTGAAGGCTTGCTGGCCTGTGCCATTCGCTCGGCCAGAATGGACAGCGCATCGTCACCCACAGCCTTGTTGGGACGGACATTGTACTGCTCTGTGATGTGGCCAACTGTCATGAGAAGATTGCTGTGCAGTTCGGCCGCGGCAGCATAGTAGTGACCGTCGTGGATCTCATTGTAGGGCTTGTCGGGTGAAGGAGCCAATGCCTTTTTCTGGATTTCGTAATGCTCGCCACCAATAGAGATGGTGACGGATCCGTCGCTCCAGCGGAAAATGTTGGTGTTGCTCTTGAGTTCGCCGGTGCTGTGATCTCTTCGAACTCGAGCGACGTGTTTGGGGTGTTGAGCCTTGGCGTTGGCCAGATCAAACTCGGTCGGCTGGAACGTGTCCGGGTCGTATTCTTCGGGCATTATCTTGACGAACTTGGGAATACGCATTACTCGAAGCTAAAGGGTGATTAGCGCTTTGTGTCTGATGAGGCGCATCACAACACTTACCGCGCCATCCTTGGGTTTCGGAATTCTATGCCGGTACGTCTTGACACCCATGACAACTCGATCCCTTGTCTGGAACTGCATCTGATCGTCATCGTCGTTACGGTAGCGCGCGTAGCTATCTCCTTCGGGGTCTGAAGCGAGGTCATCGTCGTCGAGGACGCGCTCCTTGGTGGACGCAACATCCTCGTCACCCTCGTCGCCGAAAAGGTCATCGCCACCCTCGTCGATGGGGTCAATGGGATCTTCTGAGTCGGACATTTTGTAATGTGAGTTTCAGGAAAAGCGAAGTGCCCGATAAGAGATGGAGTTGGTGGAAAAGGCGAGCTGGTGCTGGGCGCGCAAGGCGAGAGTTTGAAGTCGCGAGGCTTTGGTCTTGGTACAATTTGGCGATCTAGGCCTGAGGCTGACTATTCACTAGCCACACCTGAGCTCAGCCACACATCTCTGGGCAGCAGCGGGTCAGTGGAGAACAAACGCGACCAAACCTCAGGAGCAGCAGATTTCTCGCTTATGTGCCTGAAAAAAGAATAGCGTGCCTCAGGTGGCCTGCAAAGCCAGCCGCAGGAGGAGCAAGGGAGCTTTGAGTGAGGTTCAGGTTCAGAGGGACCAGGAGCAGGAGCAAAGAAAGACCCGCGTTAGCGTGTGGCGCTTTTTGGGCAGTTACGGGGTACGTAGCCGCTCCATGCTGTACGGTCCAGCCGCCAACGCCGACACCGACACCTCAAAAACCCCCTTTCTCGAACTGACGCTGCTGTTTGATATTCGATATTGAACCTGACATCGCGCAGCTTCGTCCAGCGAAAGAGGGACTTTTGATAGCGCCTTCTCCTCCTCCAACACCAGCAAAAGATCTCGCCCTCGACTCGCACGGCAACAACCAGCGACTGCATTGCAACCTGCACCCCTTGCGGTCTCCCTCTCACGCTCCCTCTCACCCCGCCTTTCTGCCAACCTACCTTACCTACTGCAACCATGTCGAATCTTTTTTCCGGCATGTAAGTACCCAGCATTCTTTGTTTGCCTCTGGTCTTTGTCCTGTCTGTTTTGTTTGCGCTGGGCGTTTTCCTGCTGCTTTATCTGAGGTTTCTTGCATCATGCCTCATGTTGGGTTCGTGGTCATGAAGAGAGGAAGAGAGACATCAGCAAGTGAGATGTGAGAGGTACAGGCAATGTTATTGCCCGCTGATCTCAGCCTCGTACTTCTTGTGCAAGTGCAACATCGCCAATCCACGGGTTTTGATGCATTCAACCTTCTTGGCCATGACCCGAAGCCAATCATACTGTCCTTATCTGGCGTCGCGGGGCAACTACCGATGGTTTGAGTGAGGTCAGGTCTGGCTGTCCACAACCGAACTCTCACCATGTGGTTCCCTAGTACGACATCCAAGACATGTTTTCTCAGCATGGCCATGAGCGGCCCGACGCCGTTCCAGGCGTTCCCGGTCGCCGTTCACACTGTCCCAAGGCATGGGAGTCTTTATCAGCCATTTATGGCGATACTGCAAATCTCGCGGCCTTCAATGTCAAGGATTTGGCATGATGGAGAGCCTCCGGGCATATATCATGGCGGCTTTGCCTCCCTCCCCTAACAAGGGCGCCACGGAACCGCGGCCGCCTTCTCCAAACGAGGCGCTTTGCTGCAGCCGTCGTTGGCGGGCCTAGCAATGTTTCAACCAACTGCACCCGTCTCAGCATAGTGTGCTGCCACCTCAACCCATCCTGACTCTGCCATGCCAGCTCGATCCGGCCTCGCCTCGCCTCTCTTTGTTTTCTCTTCACTCTCTGGCCTCGCGCTGACAAGACTTGGATAGTAACGCCCGTTTCCGAGGCGGCTCAGCTAAGCCCTCTGGCCCTCAAAAGAGCCCGACTTCGTCCACTGCCAGCCAGCCGCCACCTCCAGAGACGTCATCTCAAGGGAGTCAATCCTCGGCGAGCCTGGCCCCGAAGGTTCCTCCTCTGCCCAACTCTCCTTCGCTCGCCCAGACCATCGGCATGGATGAATCCAGTGGCGCCGTGGCTAGCGACGACCTCATCTCTGCTTACCACCTGCCTCGACCTCTTCCCCTCTGGCTCAATGCCCAGTATGCCAAGCACATCGTCAAGGGAAACTTTATGACCCTCAGCGCTCGACCCAAGACTGTTGAGCAGGGTGAATGGATTGCGCACCAGGGTATGCTGCTTCACGTGACACCGCTTCTTTATATTTGCTAACTCATATCAACAGTTGTTGAGCATTATCGCAACCTCTGGAACTTTGTCCGGGTGCTACATGAGAAGGAAGATGACGGATCCTCCATCTGCAACTCGACTTCCTGCCCGCGCATGTCGGCTGGAGCGTAAGTGGTCATTTGCCTAGGTGGTTCATTACATATACTCACACATACCAGCAACCACTCCTTCACTTGGCTCAACAGAAATAGAGAGCCCGTCGAGCTTCCAGCCTTTGAGTACATGACACTTATGCAGCGATGGATCTCGGGCAAGATCGACGACACCAACATTTTCCCGACCGACCCCTCTGGAGTCTCGTACTCGCACAATTCCGCCATCACCACGACACCTCTCTCCCAGCTGACGAACCCCGGTGAGCCCGAATGGATCGGCAAGCGATCGGGCTTCCCTGACAAGTTTGTCGACATTTGCCAGATGATCTTCCGACAGATGTTCCGCGTCTACGCCCATCTGTACTGGGCTCACTTTACCGAGCCCTTTTATCACCTCAACCTTGAGAAGCAGCTCAATAGTTGCTTCTCCCACTTTGTGCTGACGGCTACTGCCCTGGACATGCTGAAGCCTGCCGAGCTTGAGCCCATGCAGCCTCTGATCGATCTCTGGGCGGCCAACGGGACCTTCCCGCCGGAGTCCAAGGCTTATGAGTATGCCAATCTCCGGGCGGGCGAGCGTCTTCTGCAGCTGTCCGGTGTGAGCCAATAAACCTGGGCGCATGCTATCATAGCCGTAGCGGTAGGGTCGTACGGGAAGCGGGAGGAGGCAGAGCATCCGTCAAACGGATCAGGGAAGATGTGTACAATCTTGGAGCCATGTATCGAGACTGGCATTTGGAGGATCCAGAAGAGAAAGAAGGGCAAAGCATATTTCTGCAGGAACAGAGAGCTGCGGATTGGAGTTTCGGGGCCTCGACAAGCTTGAGCTTCGTATAGGAGTTTGGCAGTAGAAGGCAAGACGGAAGATGGAGGAAACACGCAAACCGACCGGCGGCTTTGCGTCTTTTTTGTATCATCAGCACTTCGAGGCTTGCTTCGATCAAATACGAATTGATTTCGCTCATTGGAAACAAGGACTCTCAGCAAAGAAAGATGACGACGAAATTCCACAATTATAACCCCCAGTCCCCATACGCCAGTCACACAAGTTCGTACATGCATCAAGATCAGAGATGGACGCCTCAGCCACCCTCGGGCTGCTCGCTACACTGCGCGCCCACCTCGCTAATCTTGTATTCGACAATGATGGGCTGGTTCTCCTCGACGATAAATCTGCCAGAACCTACATAGAGCTTGTCTTGGAGAGGCTTGAGGCCTGAAGCATTCGTCTCGAACCTAACCTGGACGACTATGAACATCAGCCAGGGGGTTGGCGAGCATACCAGCAGACGCATGGCAAGGACGAGATGTTCAAGGGGCATCTCGAAGCGCAAATCTTATGAGAAGGACAAACTCACAGGCGTTCCCAAACCCCGTGGTAGTAGCATTACCGTCCCCACGGATGACCCTGCCCTCGTCGCCGGCCACCCCGACGACGCCATTGTAACTGAAACGAAGCATGGCGCCCGACGTCGAGTCCCTCGCGACGCTAGATACGTCGAGGCGGACCCTCTGGCCGTCCGGGTCGCGGCGCAGAAAGTCGCTCCCGTGAACAAAGGTGGCCTCGAGCGGGGGCTCGTAGCCGGGCTCGGAGACGAGGGTACCGAGATTGGGGACGAAGGGGATGTTGAGGAGGTCTGGGTTTATGACAAGGGGAGCGTCGATGTAGATCTGCCGCGTGTGTCAGATAAAAGGGGGTACTATCGCGAAGCCGTACGTGAATGATGGAGACGTACTTGTGCTGTAAAGGCAGGGATGAGGATGGGGAAGTTGGCAAACTTCATGTTGAGAACTGCCGGTCTGTCGTCGAGCGTCCGATATCATTCTCCTTTTCCCGCTTTGGTGGGGACTGAAAGGGGGGGATTCAGTCGCCAGGGGGGGAGGCAATTTGTTCGTCTTTTGATTCTCCCCCTTGTTCGCTTCTCGGCTCGCGATGTTTTCCTTCGGCGAAGGGAGTTTCCCCTCCCCTCCTTTCTCCGGCGCCCGAAGCCCGTCCCCGTCGTCGCATTATATCTGTCTCTTTGCTCCGAGGCCGCGACGACGGGAACGGGGTGGTGTCTGTGTTCGCGTGGAGAGAAAAGTGTGCCCCAAGCGAAAGGGGGGCGTCTCGGTTGCATGGCACACAATGCGGCACTGGGAAGGGGGAGGAAGGGTCGAGAGTATCTACCGAAGGGAGCTTGTTGTTGTTGTTCATGAGCGAGCCTCTCTGTGTCACCGAGGGACGGACACGGCGGCGGGCCATCATGATAGGGTAGGCAACAACGCGGGGGATTCGTGGGGAAGAGGTCATGGGCGATCTGGTGAGATGAGAGAGAGCAGCATCACACATCACAGGAGTCACGACCACAACAAAGAGAGACTTGGATCTGAGATGGTGTACGATGATAGAGCTTCGCCAGCGACGGCAGACAACGAATCAATGTCTCGTCCCGCAGCGTCCCTTGGACGACCGAAACCGAGTCCATGGAGTTGATCATCTCGACGACTCCAGGCAAGGGGATGGAGATGGGCTCGAACAGCCATCGTGGGTGACTCACGAGTCACCATGGCACAGATCTTGGTCGCGGCGCAATACAACGATACCGCAGTCAGGCCCAACCATCCAGCCTGTCGTGTCGTTGGGCCTTACCGACAGTTGTCGATATTATTTTGGAGAGTCTTGGTCATGAAACTTGGTTTCAGCCTCTCCTCCTCTCCCTCTCCGTGGATCTCTATGGAATCGGCTCGAGGTGGCTCATCGACAAGTTGACGTTGCGTCCCTTGTGCACACCAATTACCGGGCCGGCCACTGCGGCACTGCAACGCAACCCCTTAGACTCTTGACTGACAGACGGCTAGAACACATGGAATCTCAGGCCACACCTCGGTCCGAGTGTCGTGATGGGATGGTCATGGTGAATGAATGTGATGTCAAGGAAAATCTCCCGTCGGCGCAAGCGAGGCTCAGGCTCATGTCTTCGTAACCAACATGGAAGACAGCGATATTCCGGGAGCCACATCCACATCCGCATCGTACCTTTGAAACATGGAGCAAGATCCTGCTGTCCGCAAATAGGTCCCGCAAGCTATCGCTGGATCTCGGGGCTGTCGTCCGTCCTGTCCCGTAGAGGTCGGGGATCCCCCCGCTTACTCCCATGGCAGTCTTTGACATCGGAAACCACCCCAGCCCAGCAAGCCACTTGTTTCAGAAGTACGACCAGTTGCGAGATCGAGTGGCCACAGAGCTTCTCCAGCCATCCGGATCCCTGGACCCCAGATGTGGCGGAGCACTCTCACTGCCCTTCACCGCCGGACTTTTTTCTTGGGCTTGAGCAATAGGGTAGCATACGTCGAGCCCAACATCATGTTGCAGAGAAGGATAGAGAAGGCTGGAAGAGGAAGATGGATCCGATGCTGCAGTCAAAGATAGTGGCTTCCAAGAATGGAACCTTTCAACGCCCAGCTTCGTGTTGCATCCCAAGATAGATGCCAGGAACCACCTTTCCTGCAGGTGTAACTTGATCTGAGAGGATCATGCGGATGATATCATGGATGGCTGCTTTACGAACTTGGGTTGCATGTTTGCCGAGTGCATGCTTCCGTGGACAAGAAGCAAAGTTTCAGATCTTGCTGCCCATCGTCCATTTCGACGCCGTGGCTTTAATGTCTTTTTGTATCGTGAACGGTGTCTCAGATTCGCAAATAGAACTCCATTTGGGAGTGTAATTGCACCTGCCAGACCAAGGCTAGTCCTGTTGAGGACTGCCTCGTCCGTCCAGACCTTCAAGAGAAGCACAGCATGCTCAGTCGTCGTCGACATGCCGTGGGCGTCATTGCAGGTCCCCGGCTGCGACATGGTTGTCACACAGCTGACGTTTTCCAGGTGACCAAGATTTCTGTATCATGATCAAATCTATGCTCCCATGGCATCTTCCGGCCAACTTCGAATCCCTGCGGTCCAAGTTCGAGCAGTTTTCAGTTGGTCTCCGTCCAAGTTTCAAGAGTCGAAATAAGAGGTGGGGTGCTATAGGTCCAGCATCATCCTTAAACAAAAATAGGGTCTTCTCTTGGACTCGATCCTCCCCTCCAGCCTTTCGGTCCACAGCCTCGCGAACTCGCATGACGCCTGCCTGGTCAAGGCTGGCGTCATCGAGGCTTTCTCGAACAGTGCTTGCAAATGGCAATCTCCAGACAGGTGGATCGTTATGCTGAAAATTTCTTCACCTTCGCATGTGGGCGCGGGTCCGAAATCTTGTCAGGGATACCCAGACCGCATATTCGGAACGCGAGTTTTTCCTCTTGGCATGGGTGAAGACTCTCTCCTAGCGACACTGGGACTGGGAATCCTGTTGTTGCTCACTCGACTTGTGGATGGTCCAGGGTGGTCTGACCCCATTGACATCAGCTTTCACATGGAAGCTCCCAGTTGTAAGTGAGTTCTGGGCCATGGGGATCCTCACTAGGATGTAGGAGGGGATTGGGGACTGTCCAGGGTCCAGGGTCCGAGTCATCCTGAGCCCAAACCAGACTTGCTGTTTATGGAAAGAGTTTCGGAGGTTTCGAGGCTGCGTCATTGCAAACATAACATCCAGCCTTGGCCGGAATATCTCGTAGGTAGGTCAGACAAGACAATACCAGATAGACGTCATGGGTGCTTGGGATCAATGCTGCCTGCACCAGGTCAGAAACCAGAGGCTGGATGCCTCTTTGAAACCGACATGACCGATCATGGCAAAGCTCTGCGTCGGTGGCGTGGGGGCCAGCGATTGCGGCCGAGAGTCAGAGTCATAATGGCGGTATCAGCAATGCTCGCCAATGAGTGGACAAACTGTGGTTGTTGGGCAACGACTTCGGGCGGCGCTCTACCAAGAGGATTGTGAGTAATCATGTTAGTGTGGTGATGAAGAAGCCATTGAGAGCGGCTGCAGGCCCCTTCTTGTCAATGTGGCCGGCCTCGATATGTGATGAGGCTCTGGGGATGTACAAGACGCAGCTCTTGGTAACCATAGGATGGGTTCGAGAAGACCCGAGAGAAAGAGCACAGCCCACTTGATGGCCAGAAATGGCCAAGGAGAACCGCGTAGGGAGCAAGCCTGGCTACCTGGTTGCTTGGACAGGCAATCTTGGAAGCACATGGGCATGTCGAGAACGGCGCGGACCCAACCAAGGTCAGCCCTCTGGGCAGCCAGGGCAGCAGAGACGGCTCGCCTCACCAAAGTGATTGGTTGTGATGGCAGCTTGGGCCGTTTTGGACGGCGCCGGCCGTTGACCCAACCTGACCCTGCCGGGACATGATCCGAAGGGGCCAGCTGGTGACAGAAATAAACGCACACCTCTTACAGGAGCATTGAGGGTCTTGACGATGCGCCTGATGTCGTTAGCAAGCGGTTTAGCTAAAATGAAGGGGAAACAAGACAAGTCGGTGAGTTTCGACAAGAGGAGTGAGGAACAAGTCATCAAGTTGAGCCTTTACCGCATTGCTAGGCGTAGTCATTGAGGGCATTCGGGGCCGATCTGCAGGTTGACTCTCTGTGTGTGGTGTTTTCTTTCGGGTGCGGGCCCGGAAGTGAAGGGTTCTCTGGGTTCGAGGCATGGATCGAGTCGCACACCGAGCTCCAAAACCCCAAAGCCATGACGCTAGAGCATCTAGGATCCGTTCGTAGAGGAGCTAGTCAGCAGGAGCAGGGGTGGCAGGGAGACGAGGAGCCTGACTTTTTCCTCTGGTCGCTCTGGAGTCTGGAGAGGACGCGCACGCGTGACGGGTCGGGTCCCATGAGAAACACACCGACAAAACAAAGAGCTCGAGGTAGACACCATGGCCGGCCCATATGCGGCCATGAAGCACAGTGGAGCCGTGAGATCAGGCTGTTGAGCCTAGTGGTTGAACGTAGGACAGGACAGACAGGGAGAGGGCGTGCGGACGTGCGTGCGTACGCATCATGTACGCGCACATGTGGGAGCGTGGGAACGTGAGCGCGTCCAGTGCAAGTCCAGCCACCCAGAGCCAGAGCCGTCAATGGAGGGATCTCTTGGCTCGAGATGTTGCTTGCGAATCGGACCATGGCAGCAGCTTTGGTACGTGATATCAACGATGGTATCGCAGCCGCGCGCGGGGGGAGAGTGTGGTGTTGTCCATCAATCATCAAATAGCGGCATTGGCGGCGGGATGCCGCTGTCAAGTTTCATGATGCCTGCGATATTGTCGAGATGGCCGAGGTGCGCCGAGTCAACTTGAGGTCTTGTCTGCACGGGGCACGGTGATACTCGGCTCAGCTTGCGTGAGATGTGAGAGATGCCTGACAGCTTGGGGGGCTTGGGGGGCTTGGGGGGAGAGCTCAGCTCAGCTCAGCTCGGTTGAGCTCAGATCCGAGAAATCCCAGATCCATTACCGAGGACCCCGTACATCCGCCTACCTACCTAGGTAGGTCAATACGCAGCATTGAATCTGTGGCTGCCCTGGTGATGAAGGCCAGGATGAAGCCGGACGGGATACGAAGTCTCGGTCCAAGGTGAGGCGAGGCGAATCGAACCGTCCATGGATCACTGTGGCGCGTACAATGTATGGCTCAGGCACAGCCGGGGCTGGCGGTAGCTCGAGAGCCAAAGCTCGAGGCAGAAAGGCAGAGAGAGCTGTCTAGACTGGATGCCAATATGGAGCAGTCAATGCCGTCTGTTGCATGTTGCGTCGTCTCAGAGCCATTAGACTTATCCGGGGCGCGCAGCGAAGCAGTCTCAGACAACTGGAGGTCCGGCCTTGCTCGGCGTCAGCCATCGGTACTTGGACGGGTACGTACCATGGACCGTGACCGCGCTCCCATTAACGCGCTCTTTTTACCCCACGGCCCACCAGACAGACCGTGCAATAGGAAGCTTGCCATTTGCGTCGGTGGCTCTCGGCTGATGCAGAAACGAAGCCCAGTGGCCGTGGCATCAGACCAAGAGAAAAATAGCGTCCGTCCTTTGGTGCCCAACGTCTGGAACTTTTAGCTTTGGCCTGGGCTGCCCGTCTTGTCACCTCAAAGAGGGCTTTGGCTTTGAAAGGGAAGGCGGCCGGGCCGGTCCAGCAGCGCCCGAGGCTAAACCTTTGACAGAGAGATGTTTCTGAATGAGAAGTGATGCTGGACTACTAGGGACGCAGTTGGGCAGGGCGTCTGCCATTTCTGGACGTCTGCAGTGCCGATATAGGGCGTATCAAGTTTGGCACATGGCTTCCCGCGATTAGATCCAGCCCGGCCGGTCTGCCAGGGCTGTGACAAGCTCCTTGGGCATGGATTTTCTTTGCTTTTTTCTTCGCCGTCTTGCTGGATGCTTCATGCTCTGGATCCATATGCCTCTTCTCCGTCATCTTCTATGGCTGCTTCCTTTCTCATCGAGCCCGCTCGCGTGTCGGTTCCGGGACACCATGAACCCCCCTTGGCTCCCAACCCGTACCCTCCCATGGTCCCTCCCCCCTGGTAACCCTTCAGCCATGACACCACCTAGTGGCAGCTACTGGCTAGGCGTGCTCTTGTGAGCGTGGGGTTGCCGGGATGGTGGGCAGGTTTTCTGGGCAGCGAGCAGCAAAACCATCGCAGAGCACGCAGCGCAGCCATCGACGATGGCCTCATTGCACAAGCACCGCCCATAGATAGATCAGATCACGGCCTGATGGGGTAGAGAAGGGGGGAACGAGAGACCCCAAGGCCTGTACCGTACAGAATAGAGCGGCGGTCAAGTGACGCCGGACCATCTTGAGCTCACACGAGCTCACCACGACGAATGGTGGCCATGTTAATCCTCTTCTTGTGCCGAGCTCGGATGCCACATGAGGAAAATCCCCTGCCTGGTGTGGACGACTAGGCCCGTAACTAGACGGCGGCACAGTCGGTTTGCATCTGGCATGGCATCTCATCAACGCCGTCGTTGGTGTAGCTACCACAAATCTCGCTTTCCCACTGTCGTCCATTCGCGAGATGCTGGCCCCGTTACGTATTGTTGTTTCCACCACGATGGCGATATGGAGTCCATGTTACAGATCTAGCTGGGTGCTATCATCACCGCTACTATGACTACGTACGTACCAATCCGATGACGGTCATGTCGATTGATTGTTGACAATGGGAGATGGGTAATGATCCGTCGACACCACCCCTCGCGCTCAGTTGGCTGGTGAGCCTTGAGCCCTTCTCAGCCTTTTTTTTTCGCCTGGTGTGCTTGGCTCTTCTGAGGCCTGCAAAGCCTGACCTACGCCTCCACACCCACATCTGATCTGGAAACCTTAGAGATGCTCTTATTCACCTCAATGGATGGGTGGTTCGTTGATGAATGGATGCTCACTCAACGCTCGCTTTCTTGCTCACTCACTCATTCCTTGCCTAGGTTCTCACTCATTCACCTTTTTGCTCATCCTAGTCTCCCCATCACTGTAAATGCACACCCATATAAAAAATATCGCTCGGCACACCCACGGGCAACCCGAGCAAGCCCATTCCCGTTCTTCTTGGAGCTCTGCTCTCTTTGGAGGCGGCCCCATCCATGGCCGGGCCAGGTGGGTCGGGCTCTCACCCATGAAGCTCACGTCTAAGAGGTCCCCTGTGAGCCCCGAGAGACCTGTTCCATGGCCGTGTTTCTTCAAGCCTGGGTATCGCCGTCGATGGATATGGATATGGATATGGATGTATGTACTTGGCTGGTGCTCCACACGCACAAATGCCGGGTGTCTGCCCCGGTGAGGTACAAAACCCATAGCAGCTCCTCCCATCCCATCGAGCTGCCGGCTGATGAGTCCATCACGCTTCCCAAAGTAGCAGTCTGTTGTCGTCGGGTTTTGCCCCTGCTTCTGCTTTTATACCCAGCCCATACAATCCTATCCTCTTTTGTTTCGGCCGCAGACCACCCCCGAGATCTGGAGTGCAGCATCCATCAACGCCATCCATCCATCCCTCCACCACCGCCCGTTGCCTGTATAAATCGTACTGCTCTGCTCTGCGTATCACGCCAAAGAGGACGCAACCAGGAAACCACCCCGGCCGTCATCAGCACCTACCTACCTATCGAGAGCTTAGCCCACACACATCCGCCCGCTGGGTAGTACACATCCATACCTCTTTTCTGGAGACGGACGCACACCTTGTTTCCGACTGCTGTGGTGAGTGCTTATGGTCCCGTCCATCTCCTTGTCGTCGTTCGTTGCGCGCTGCGCTGCCCTGCGCTGCATTCTGCACTGCAGTAGCGGTAGCAGTAGTAGCAGCAGAAGCAGCAGCAGGACGGAGGTCCAGTTGCGCGCTTCTTTGTTTGGTTTCCACCCTCCCTCTTGTTGTCGTTGGCTGCTCAAAGTGAGCATCGGCCGTTGAGCTTGTTGCCCTTCCCGTCACTTCCCGTGCTCGCCGTCTAAAAGTTTCCGGCTTCCCGTCCGCGGTCCATGCCATGCCATGCCATGCCGTGCCATTATTGCCCCATCTTCTCCCACCAGCCTCTTTTCGAGTTTTTTTTCCACACACTCTCGCCATCATTCACAACCAGAGAGATCCCTGAATCCCCTCAATATCATTTGTGTTTTTGCCGGCCTCAGCCTCACATAGAGGATCCTGCGGTTCTTTTTTTGGGTTCAAGGCGATACGAAACACAAGTTCATGAAACAAAGCCCTACTGCGTACGCACGCAGCAGCACCGAACCCCACGCTGCCTGTTAGGTTTTCCCTTCTTCTCCATCGTCTGCTGCGCCCTGGACAGAGAAAAGAGAACCTGGACGGCTGAGCCCATCATCCATCATCCTTCTCTCCATTCATCCAACCCTCGGTAACAGGATCTGGTACCAGAGAGGTACGAGCCGTTCACCCTTCTTCCCCTCACAAAATCGAGTCACCATCGTCGTACCCTTGCCTTGGACTTGGCCCTGGCCTGCCACTTGACCCCACCAAGCGCCCACTCGTACAGGACCTCAGATTCACACGCCCACGCCCTGGTGCTAAAAACCGCTTGTTCAAGTGCCAAAAATACACACCCGTCCATCAAGTGCCTCCCCCCCGGTCACCTCAACTCTTCCCCCCGTCCTGTTCTCCATCCATTCCCATTCCCCGTCCCCGTCCCGCCCGAAGGCTCCCCTTCTGCTCACCGCTGCACACCAAGCATCGATTCACTGACTCCCACACGCAAAAAAAAAAGATCATATTATTTCCCGCGCCCCTCCCCTCAAAACCCAACCTCTTCGCTTTTCCTCTCTGTGCCTCGTGTGCTCTTCTTCACCTTGACCTTGGGTCTCATCTTGTCCTTCTTCAGATTTCACCCCCTTGCCCTTCTTGGCTTCTCCTTCTCTTTACAGCCTCTGCTTGTTTCTTCTTTTAAACACTCCCCCCACACATCTTCCTCTCCTCCTCCTCCTCTTCTACATATACCCACCCACACAACAACACATTCACTACAATGACTTCAACATTCCCAATGCAACAACCATTCTATCGTCCAGCTCCTCTGACCGTGGACACGACCCATTCACAGAAGTACTTCGAAGACGAAGACAACAGCGTATTAGACGACAACATCCTTGACCAGAACAACATCGACTCCGGTCTTGAACTCTCGCCCCCCATGGCTGACAGCCGCCGAGAATCCTTTGCCGTCGGGCCTCCTCTGTTCTCTCCCAAGACCGAGGATTGGCAGTCGGTCGACATGCAGTCGGTTCCTTCAAACAACCCCTTCTTGGACCAGCACAGCAACAACCCCTTCATGCGCCTCGACCAGAACCAGCCCAATGTCTTCGCTCAAACAGCCAACTGGTCCGGTACTTGCACTCCTCTTCATCCCTTCGACGGTGTCCCTGCCGAGTATGATGCGAATGCCTCCATCTTCCAGCGACCCATGGCCGGCCCTACGCCTTTCACAAATGCCGGAAACATGTTCACGCCGCTCCCCGCCGGTAACCAGTCCATCCCCACTTCCCCCCAGAAGGAGTGGATGGCCCCTCACCAGGCTATGAACAAGAAGATGCGACCTAACAGCCCCGCTATCCGCTCCCACAACGATATGCGACGAGGCGATGGCATCCGCAAGAAGAACGCTCGCTTCGACATCCCGGCCGAGCGCAACCTCAGCAACATTGACCAGCTTATTGCCCAGTCTACGGATGAACAAGAGATCAAGGAGCTCAAGCAGCAAAAGCGCCTGCTTCGCAACCGACAAGCAGCGTAAGTCACTTCCCCACTCACCCCAACCCTTGTCTGATGCTAATTCCCCACCAGCCTTGACTCAAGACAGCGCAAGAAGCAGCACACTGAGCGTCTGGAGGATGAGAAGAAGCAGTACACAGCTCTCATCAACGACATGGAGGAGGAGATGACCGAGCTCCGTGGCAAGCTTGAGCAGCTTCTCCTGGAGAAGCAATCATACACCAACTACATCGAGAACCTTAACCTCGAGAAGGAGGAGATGATCCGCTCTCACACTATCGAGACTGGCGAGCTTAGGAAGAAGGTCGGCGTCCTCACCGAGCATGTGCAGCGACTCGAGAGCACCGCCGTGCCTTCCAACGCGACCGGCAACAACGGCTTCTCGGGCGCATTCGACGACATGAACGACATGGGTATGGGTGGCGCTTGGGATGCATCCAACTTCCTCCACGACTACCCCGTCGAGCCCGAGGTCAAGCAGGAGATGGCCATTGTTCCCGCCAAGAAGAACGAGAACAACCCCTTCAGTGTCGAGGGCGACAAGCCCGCCGCTCAGGGCGGCCTCCTCTTCATGCTCTTCCTCGTCGGCGCCTTTGTTCTCTCGAGCCGATCGACCCCATCGATCCCCCGCGTTTCGGAAGACGTCCGGGCTGCTTCGGCCACCCTTCTGGACAACGTCCTCAAGGACGCCGGTGTCAACTCTCAGTCAGCGAGCCTGCAGGCGGCTGCTCCTCAGCCCTCTGGTGCCGCCAACTGGGGCAACGCTATGCCTATGAACGACATGGTGATGGAGGGTGTTGCGCCATCGATGCTTGCTGAGCTCGGTGATGCACTGACCCAGCCGACGCAGGAACAGACCAACGAGCAGATCTTCTCCCTGTCGGCGGCGCAGTACAACGGTGTCAACTCGCAAGAGTTCCTCCAGAACGCTCCCGAGAGGTCTTCCCCCAGCCAAGGTCGCCGAAACTTGGCCGATGCCCTGGCGTCGATGCGAACCACAAACAAACAAAACGGTGCAGCAGAGGTCTACACGCGCTCTCTCCTCTGGGACCAGATCCCAAGCGAGGTAGTGCGCAACTTTGCGAAAATGGTGGCAGAATGCAACAACGCACAGAATGAGCAGCAATGCAACGAAGCAAGGACATGATGAAGACACGGATAAAAATGTCACGATGACGACACTCACGGCTTTTGTTTCGTGCTTAATGCCTTTGATTTATTTGGTTCTTTTCTTCTTCTTTTATTTCCTCTCAAGTCTTTTCCTTGAGTCGGCTTGATCGATTTCCTTCCTCTTTCTGGGGGATGAGCCGCCATATACTCGACGTCTCTCTCGCGCACACCAGACCTGTTGCTCACGCACCCAAACGGACGGTTTTCTTCTCTTCCCTTCCCTTTGTCGTTTTCTTGTGGATTTCCTACTTCGGAGTCGTTTTTGATTTCCTATGGATCTATCTAGCAAGCGAGCGAGTATTGTTTTTTGTGTGATTTCCTCTGTCTTGAAATTGGATACCTCTGCACTTTTTTCCTGGGTCACGGCGAACTTGGGGACGGCGGCGGTGTGGTGTAGGTTGAACAGGGGGGTTTGAGTCGATGGGGTAGGACTTGCAAGCGCAGCGACGGCGATGGCAGCGGCGAAACAGTAGCCAGCCAGCGGTCAGCAGCAGCAGCAGACAGATTCTCTACAGGGGCCCAGTCCAAGTGAGTCTGGACATTATTTGGCGGGACGGTTTTTCTCGGTGCATGGAAAGGATAGGATCTTATGGAAGGGGGGGTGGGATGGGTGGACATTGGACGGACATCGGTTGGATCTTTGGTATGGGCATGGGATTGAAAGGGTGAGATCAGATGAGATGGACGAGATGGAGATTGATGGATGCATACTGTCCGACGAAGGACGACAACGACTGAAATGGGCAATGATGACGAAGACATGAAGCTCGTCGATGAACCATTGTTTTTTGTTACATTCTTGAAGCGACCCCCAGCCCCAGGCGGCCTGGCATTTTTGGTTGCAAGATATTTATGATTTGGATTTTCAGTTTTACATTTTTCATTCATGGAGCGAGCATTGAACAAGGAAGAAAAATGTCCATCTCAGTTTGTTACATAGTTCTAGTGTATTTACTTTGGAAGCAAGCAAGCATCTGAGCCTCTGGAGGTGGTAGAGTAGCTTGGCTTGACATAAAAGCGAACATATGAATCTTGACCATTGTACCTATCTTTACTGCCTCGTGCCATCTTTGCCAGATTTGGCTGTTCAATGCGACAACTGCGCCCCAGTAGAGGAGAGAGTTGCACAGCCCAACGAAGGATGATTAAAGTCCTTACTTTGGGCTGACTTGACGTGATGGATTGATACACTTTTCCCTCGTCTAACCCCCGGCCAAGAGGTCATCTGGGCAGAGACAGACGAAGATAGCGGGCGTCATCAGGCCTTGACCAAAACGAGGGAAGCGCCCGAAAGGCCCGCCGCGAGACACTTGGGCTAGAGTGAAACTAGAAGTTGAGCTACTGTTACCAAAAAGGGTGTTCTGTCCAAGACAATGTCTTGGCGGCGCGCGGCGCTGGGACGGCACGGGATGCGGAGATGGGTGGGAGGGTTGCGTCACTGCCACTATCTCTCTTGCTCACTACAGTCCCTAGAGAAGGCCTCATGTTTGAAGGGTCGATTCTTGTCCAATTCTTCGATTCACGATGCGCTCACACCCTAGTGAGACTTTTGAACTATGTGCAAAAAAAACAAGAACAAAAGCTGCCGTACAATCTCCTCCCCCCCGCGTCCTGCATCTGGAAGTCTTCGGCCGGTGTTCCGGTGCTGTCGAGACCTGCATGATGCAGACTCAAACGCAAGATGCGGCTTGTCGGGGGCGCCACAGTCTCAAGAGTCCTAGATAGAGTAGGAGTTGACGCCTGAAATCCGGGCGAGAGACCGCCTTGGGCTGCCTCAACACCATGTCCCGCTGACTCCTCTCGTCTCCTCAATCTTCAGCCAGCCCATTCTTCTCTGCTCTGCTGGCTAGCTCCGTGTGTGCGCGCAAGCAGGTTCATTCATGCATTGGCCTCGACCTGCGCGGGCCGCCATAACAGGCCGCATATGAGCACCCGCAAAGGCCAATGAGATGTCCTCAGGGCTGCTACAAAAGAGGCGATTGGGCAGCAATGGACAGCGCACCTGGGGATTGGTCGGATCTTTGTCACGGGGTGTTGGACCTGAGAGAAGAGACGACAAAGGCGGTCGTGGCGAGGTTGACCGAGGAATACAGGGCAGTAGTCCGTATATCGGTGTTCAAGTCTACCAACACCCATCCAAGTCTATCTAGGGTCTAGTGTAGTTGGACCTGGATTCAAGTGTCTCAATATATGTTATACGTGCAACAAGACATACGAGGGGCTTGTGCTCTGTTCAATAATAGCATCGTACAGCACGGTACAGCACGGCACAGCACAAACCACCACCAGTTTGTCTACTCTGTCCCCCCCCCCCCTTCTCAAGGAACCACCACTATGTATCCAGAAACATGAGACCGATATATCCAATACGCTATAAACAATGTTCTCTCTATTCGCCCCCCTTCCACGGCGGCAGAGCCGAGACCTGTCATCAGCCACCCAGACTCTTCATCCTCAGATGATGCGATGCTTACACGGCATCATCACATCGCCGAGATGCAAATGCGCGCGCATCCTCTGTCGATTTCCGTGGCACGCGAGTTGAATGGATGGGCTTGTGCCGCCGTTGCACAACAGTGCCTACTTACGGCTACCGCCCTCGCCTGGAGGGTCATACTTTTCCTTCCAGATCCTATGCAAGCATCGAGTCAGCGTCTCATGTTTCTTCACTGCACTGTCAACCCTGCTGCTGCTACTGCTGCCGTCGCTGCTGATGCCGCGCTCTCAAACGCAAGCGACTGGACGCCTCTCCGTTGCACCGGCAGGTCGACCGTCTGATCCATTGTGCCTCCCCCCTGGAGGCACAGCAAGCACGGCGGACCGAGAGGCCCCGGGGGCCACGAGGACCTATCCTGAGAGCTTCGCCGACGGACATCGCCCCGAGCCGCGCCAATGGCACCAGCAGGGGTGGTAGCAGGAATAGCTACAGCTCGGCATGTACGCAGACGGACGGGCATATAGCCGCACAGAGCCGGTTGGACTCACCAAGTGTTCCCCAGTGTCTTGTTTCCAGCCTTCTCGGCCAGTCGATAGTATCGGGCTGCTGCGAACTGTACAGGAAGTCAGCCTCATGTGACGAATCGAGCATCAGCGTCCGTGGGGGTTCAGAAGGAACAGCTCAACAGAGCGACCAAAGACTTTCTCTGATGGTTTCTGCAGTCGATGCCTGAGTCTCATGCAGGGGTGTTGGGCACCGAGCCGAGTTCGAGAGAGAGAGCAAATCAAAGGCCCTGGACACACCGAGTTTTGAAGTCGGAGACTTGATTGAGCCTTCAATCGCCGAGGGACCATCTGACCAAGAGCCGCGTGTGTGCTGAGACGGGGAATACGGAATGCATCATGGAAACATTGACGTTGCTGGCGCACATACCTTGTCCTTCTTACACCCGAAACCCTCGAGGTAACACCAGGCAATCTCGTTCATGGCATCTGTCACATTCGTGTTATGCTTGTTCAGCTTAAGCTCGCTCTCGTCAGACTCACCAGTGTCTCCCAGGTTCGCCGCAGTCTCATAATACTGCACAGGCCCAAGTCAGCAAGCATTCCTCCGCGCTCGTCCGGATTCCAACATACCTGCTTGGCGGCGTACGGGTCCTTGTGGATTCCCCAGCCGTGGCGGAAGCAGTTTGCCAGCTCAAAGATGGCCAGCACCAGCTCGCCCTTGGCCGCTCCGCCCTTCTTCATGCCCGCCTGCAGAGCCAGCTGCTCGATCGAGGCCGAGTTGGACGCCGCAGCCGACAGGTACTTGACGGCGCCCTCGGGGTTCGGTGCGCAGCCCCATCCGTGCCTAGACGATAACGAGGTCTCGGGTCAGCAATCGAGGACGTTGCTTTCTTCAGTAGATGCAAGACATTGTCGCCGGATCAAGGTTTGACTTTTGGGGTTCCTGCAGCAGCCTCCCGGAAAGCTTCAGCTCTCCAAGCCACTACCCGCGACAAAGTCCCCTCTCCGTCCACCCTGTTCTATCACGCTCACCTCAAAGCAAGACCGTAAAGGACCTGACTCAGCGGGTTGTTGGCACCCTGGGGATCAGCCAGACGCCCAAAGATGCGCGTCGAGTGTTCCAGGTCGCCCTCCTCGTGCAGTCGGATAGCCTCCTGGATGTCTTTGTCAATCTCCTGTGTCGAGACGGCGCGGGCCTGGTCGCCCGAGACTGGCGTCGCAGGCCGGCTGGTGCTCCTCGCTCGGTCGTTCTGGCTCGCCAGGATGGTCGCCCGCTTCTCCCACTGCGACTCGGCGCCGTCCTTGTCCTGGGGATCGTTCGGGGCAATGATTTCGGGCAAGTTGTCGGGGACGCTCTCGGAAGACTGCGGCGCGGCGCGGCTCAGGTGCAGACGTTGCGACAGGCGCCTATGGCCGCTCTCCCTCTTGGAGTTCTGGCTCGACTCGGAGGCGGAGCGGGACCGGCCGGATCGGAAGACGTCGAGGGAGCGCCGGGGCTTGCTGCCGGAAGCCGGCTCCTCTGCAGAGAGGTGCAAGTTGTCGTTGGACTTGACCGAGGGTGGGTAGATTCGCTCCTGCGTCGTCGTATCGGACCGGAAGATGGCAAACTCGGGCGCGGCGAGACGGTCGACCGTCTCCTTCTCCGGGGGCTGGCCCGCGGAGAGGTCGTCCTTCTTCTTGAGGATATCTCGTAGACCCATTTCTGTTGTTGTAGGTGTGATTTGTAGATAGGTACAGCGACAACACCACCACTGCCCACTGGTTTCTTGTATGGAGACCGGGGAGGTCCGTTCACGAGATGAGATGGGTTCGGCTAACAATAAAGCGAAACGAAGATTCGCGCAGAGACTATCCCAATTCAGAATCGCAAAGAATGGATAGTCGAGTCAGGAAGAGAGGAATAGTTTCCCCGGAAAATGTCGTCACATCGTCAGGAACAAACCTCATGCTATTTCAGTCTCTGGAACGAGACGGGAGAGGAGAGGATCATGCCCCTCCATCCATCCATGGTTCGCCCGCAAACAGCGGCGCTGGGGCTGAGTCGAGGCTTCGCACTGCGGTCGGTGCTGCACTTTCACGCCGTACAGGACAAGACAGGACAGGAATCAGTGCGAGACAGCCTATGAAGCCTGGCCTACGCGCCACGGCCATCTGCACTGTCAGACAAAGGGCACTAGGATCAGCCGCCGCCCCTGCTGGTTCGTTCGTGTTTGTTTGGAGAGGGGGGAGAGGTCGTGAGATTTGACCGAAGGCGAAGAGGGGCACTGGGGCTAAGGATCAGATGGAAGCCATGACCAGTTGCCTCCTGCCTGTATCAGTAATGATTGTTTCTTTGTGTTTTAGATGTTTTAGCTAATGATAGTGACTGGGGTGTAATAAGCTGGTTCATCGATAACTACGATCTATTTCAAAACATGTTCATTGTTCGTCAAGGAAGCTATGGCCTACCATCCCCAGTGAACCCTCCGTGCTGACATCGGTGCCCCTCACTGCAGATGACAAGGGGCAACCCCTCCAAAGAACTCCCTCTCCACCAACAAAACGGTCTCCCAATGGATCCATCCATGACAGTCAACATCATGTTTTCACAAGTGTGTTCCAGAGACGATATTAAACTTCGTTTTACAAAACTTTTTCATTATTTCTTCTTTTTTACAAAGTGAGATATTCCTCTTTTTCAAAAACAACTTCTCATCTTTCGGATCTTGTTCTTCGTTCATGCCTTTGCACAGCCTTCATGTCCCTCAGCTGTGCCGAATGGATGCGGGTGCGTTACGGGGTATCTCAAACACATCGGATGCCAAAACTCCTTCCCAACTTCCCCGTGCCGGATGAAGCAACAAATCAGAGCCGGCTGATGCCGTTCTCTACCTGTGAAAAGATCGAAACATGCGCTGCATGCCTCAACTTGGTCGTCTAGATGGACAAGAAGTCCTTCTGATCCTCAAAGTCCTCACAGTCCGAGTCTGCGTCGATAAACTCGGCAACCTCGTCCGAATCAACGTCGTCAGAGTCGCCTGCCTCGTCGTCACTCGAAACGTCTTCCATGGGCTCATCCTCTGCCTTGATCTGATTCCGTAGGACGCTTGCCCTTTCGCGGTGTGGCAGTTTACACCCCTTGACCCTACATCTTCCAGTGTTGCTAAAGTCAGGGCACTCAAACACGTGGCGCTCAGCGCATTCTGCCCCCTTGCTGCAATACCCGTTGAACCCAAAGTCCCTACAGACCGGGGCAGCTGGAGACGCTTTGGAGTGAGTATACGGACAGTCAGCCTTGGCACAGTGGCCTTTGGCAAAATGCAAACAGTTGGGGGTGCGCTCGGCAGTCATGTCATGGGAAAGATCGCAAGACTCGCCGTTGATGCATCGCCCCTCTTTCAAAAAGTCTTTACAAAGGGCCACCTTGTTGGGGTCGTGCATGTAGCGGCATCGAGGGCCCTTTGAACAGGATCCTAAATAGGGGTAGTATGTCAGTTTCGTCCCATACGCACCAGGTAGATCCAGGGAAACGGCGTTTGAGTCGCTCCAGGTTCGGAAAGAGAAATTACCAGTCGTTGAGAAGATCTTGCACGGCTCGTTGATCTTCTTGACCATGCCGCTTCGCCTAGGGGCTGTCAGCAACTTGGTCACCCAGGGCGCTGTAACATACCGCTGGTCGTTGACAACTCGATTCGCCACTAGGTTTCCTGTCTTGGTACGGTAAAACTTTACACCAGCAATGATGGCGCTCTTGGGAGTCCGGGAAAATGCGTTGGGGGCATCTGCGCTAGGTAAGGCACATTGAGCGTCGCCTGTCTGGGGTGTGTACGCACCAGAGACTTTCACAAGCTTCTTGCCACCGTCGACGACGCGGAACTGGATGCCTTCAACAGATAGCTCGTTGCGGCCTGTGGGGTTAGTTTGCGCATTTGAGGCACTGGCTTTGTGTTTCATGAACTCGTCAAACTGGGCCTTCTCGCGTTGCCGATGGCCGCTGATCTTTCGCTGTCTCGTCTGTTCGATCGCCTTGGCCCGGTTCTGCGTCTCCTTCTCATACACGTTCGCATTAATGAGTTGTCGGTGGCGATCCGTCTTGGAAACCCAGCCGGGTGGGGTCTCGGCGCCGCTGCTGGCAGATCGGGAACTCGGGGAGTTTGCGGCATTGAGCTGCAATGTTCGATGGTGGTGAGCCGCCGGCGGCCGTGCCACTCTATGTGATCGGGCTGGGTAGGGCGAGCTCGCGTTACGGTATGTGTTGCCTGACGGCGTCAACACGCTGATAATTGTCAAGTTTGATGAAGTAAACTCACTCCGATGATGCGCCGGGTGGTGGGATGGCTGCGACCGTACTCCTGCTTGCTGATTCTTGTGGCGGTTGATCTGACCTGGAATATCGTGAGCCAAAGTTGCGTGTAAAATCAATGATGGAGGGCACGAACCCGCAAGTTGACCGATGCGGGCAAGAAGCTCTTTCTCTTCTTCTGACATGTTGGTATTCGTGTTCTTGTACAGTTTTTCTAGGCCACTGCAAAACAAAAAGCGTGAGTAGATTAATACAGGAATGAAGGTGAAATCGTGGTGGTTGTGATTGAAAGCAGTCAACAAGCGACTGGAAGGCATTAGAAGTAGGTGCATCATCCAAAGCTTAATATTAGTCATCTCCACTGGCAGCCTCATTGGCCCGCCACACTCCAGCGCTCATGCCAATCGCAAGGCTGAGCCTTCCATTGTTTGTTCCATCTCCATCATCCTCATTATTGATTTCAGCGGAAAGACGCATATTTCCACCTTGCAGACCATTTCGTTTTCTTACGGTATCTTTGTTCATCTCCCCATAAGCTCCACGCCAATCAACACATCGATTTTAGGCATACAGCCAGCAAAACTAAAATCCAAGCATCACCATGGCTTCTTCATGGGATCTCTTGGACCCAGAGGAGGAGGCCGAACTTCACAAGTCGCGATTGCTTAATGTGGAGGAAAAGCCATTCAAACGAATCACAAAGCGCCTCAACAGCTTGACGACACTCGCCGCACCTAGCGGCGCCTCGAACGGTACCAACCCGCCATCCAGCGAAGCCAAGGGCAAGCTCGAGCAGCTCAAAGAAGAGCTTGCCCTCGACTTTGCCGCCTTCGACAGCTCCATCACGCGCCTGCAGTTCCTCCACGATGCCAACATCCGCGAGCGCGAACGCTACGCGGCCGACCAGGACCGCATCCTCGGGGAATGCCAAGCCGTCCGACAAAACAATGCGCTGCTCAGAGAACAGCTCGAGGCTGCGCAGGCCACCCTAGCACAACGCAAGAAGTTCGACGAACTGGCAGAGAAGATAACATCGAATCGACTACTTAGGCCACGAGAAGACCAGATTGCCAACCTCGCCAAGCTTGAGGAGGAGTGTCGCGAACTCGAGCGAGAGAGCGAGACCTACAACGAGACATGGAGGGAACGCCGAGATCAGTTCAACCGAATCATGGAGGAGGGCATGCTTCTGAGACGGCAAATCCGCGACGAGAAGGAGGAGGTGGACCGTCGCGAGGGCATGAACGAGGGCGCCGAGGACGAGGGCGAAGTGGATAAGGTCGGCCAGACGCCCAGGAACGAGCCCAGCGGGAATGCAACACCACATCCAGATGGGGACAGCCAGGCCAAGGCAGACATCGAAGCTGGCACACCAAACCCTGATACCCTTAACGGTGGAAGAACACCCATGAGGGACACCCCGGGCCCAGACACTCTAAAACCGCTGCCTGGACACATTGGGTCTCTGGGACGCGATGGAAGCCTGGCTCCTAGCCGAGACGCATCCCCCATGCCACAACACGATGAGCGCAAGGCCGAGTCAGGGGAGGATATTGATATGGAGGACTCTGAGGCTACGAGCCGGGTTCACGACGATGGAGGAAACACGCCCCGGGTGACCATTGAGCCACCCGAGGCCAACGATGACAAGATGGAGGTGGATAATTAGCTTTGGAAAAAGGCAGTCTACAGGAGGAGCAACGTTTGTAATATCATCTTTCAAGATACCCTCAGGTTTATGGAGGTCTAATAGCGGTCGGTCTTTTTGTAATGGTTGGGTCAACTAAGTGGTATCGTAAAAGCAAGCAGCCTCTCCGTCCTTTTCTTTGTATGCATATTCTATGCGCCGTTCTGAGCTGCCTTGGCCTTCTCCAACGTCTCCTTGGCCAGCTGCACCTGCTCCTCTTGTCCGCCGGTCTGCTCGCTCACGGTGATCTGCTCTTCCAGCTTCTGGACGGCGGCGACGATCTTCTTTCGTAGGGGCTCGAAGACGGCCTTGGTCTGTTCCAGGGCGGTTTGCTAAAGAGGAAACCTGTCATTAATAATAGTCCTTGGTGGGGGACAATTGCACGACCTACCTGCTGCTTGAGCATATACGTGCCATTGCCGTCCTCATCGCCCTGTCCGCTCTCGATCTTTTCCTTCAGGGCCTTGATAGAAGCCTCCTCTTGTTCAACCTCCTTGTGGTACGAGGCTTCCTCCTTGAGGAGCCGGTTGACGGAGCTCGTGGCGATGGCGAGGGGTGTTGGCGGGGCCATGGTGTTGTGATTTCGAGGGACTTGATGATGGAAAGGGTCCGGTTCGAAAGTCGCAGAGAGGGAGCAGCTCCTCTTAATATGACGAGAGAGACAAGGGGCAGTAGGCAGCGAGAAAAGGCTTGTCGGGAAGAAATTCGGTGCCTGTTGTTTGGTTCAAGACAAGGAGAGCAAATGAGATCATGGCTCGACGTGGGGTTTATGTCCATGGCGGGGCAACCTCCATCTGCTTCACCGCGTTCATGACAAAGGTTACACTTCTCAGGCAGCAGACAGTACAAACTCCATAAACCATTTCGTGAATAGCAACGTGCAGTTAATCATTCATTGAGCCAACTACATAGGTTTTCCAACAGAACTTGTCTTCACTGAACCAACTAAAGTATACCGACCGACCGCTCAACGGCGTCCGTCCAAGTCTTGTTAACCACTCCCCATTTTCCCATATAGCCTCCATCCAAGTTCCGCATGCCATGGTATCTCCCTAAACGCCGACAACGCCATTCGGGTGACCTCGAGTCGACTGTCCCCCAGAATGCAGGAATTCAATACTTTACACGACCAAACATGCCGCCCTTCCAAGCCTTCGTTATAACGCAATGAGCAGGTATCTTGTCATCCAGAGAATCACGCCGACACGGCCACGGCAGGCGCAACCACAGCGGCAGGCTCAGGTTCGTTTCCGTCTTCTTGAGCCATCTCGCCGCCAGCCTCCCTCTCAGCCCAGGCTCCCCAAAGGCCTCGCTTGGCCCGTATCCGGATATCGTCTCCGAGTCCTGGGCCCTGCTCAACCTTGATGGCGTCCTTGGTTGCAAGCACCAAGCACTCAAAGAACATCTTGGTAGCATCAGCCTTGCTGGTCGCCTTCTCAGGGCAGAGGGTCTGGAAGTTAACCGCCCTCTCAAGTCGCTTTCCGGGGCTGTCGGCGGCATCGGCGCCAAATCTATCTCGGAGGACATGAACGGCGTGCTTGGTGCCCATTGACACAGGACCGCTCTCAGTAGGGTGAACAAGAGGGTAAGTGGTATCTTCAAAGCCAGGCATCGGGGTGCCAGGCTCCTCCTCGTCCAAGTGCTCAGGCGGGACACCTCCATCATCGCCGGGGATTTCGAGCTGAGTCTCTTCAGGCGCCACACTCAGCTCACCGCCAAGGCCGCCTTCACCAAAGCCCATTTCCGTATCCTCGCCGAGCACCAGGCGTGGAGACTTGGACGCGCCGTGATCGCTCTCGACATCGGCGATTCCGCTATCCCGCTTCCGCTTCAGCTCGTTCAAGCCGCGAACAGCGTCTAGTGAGAGCATTCCTCGTAGTTCGGGGGCCCAGGCAGAGCTTCGTCCCTCCATCATGATTGATGAGACAAATCCACCACTCTTCTGCATGTCCATCAATGCCAGCAAAAAGGGATCACGGGGGAGGAATCCCGCCTCCTTGATGATGTTATCCCGGTTGGCCTGCTGTTGCTTAATGTGGTTGCTGGAAAGAGCAATCTCCTCGTCAGGCGTCAAGATTTTCTGCTTCCTGGCGCGTTGCGCGGGTCGTCGGACAAGAGTCTCCTCTGCTTCGTGGTCGGGTTCGTAAAGATCCGTCATCTGGTGTCTCGAATACTCGTCCTCCAGATTAGCGGCGACCTCCTCGTCAATATCGGAGAGCGGTGACTCGGAAATACGCTCGCGAGGAGGGGAATGCATCATGGGCATCTCGGTCAGGTCTTCCTGTGGGACACCAAACTCCATATCGCCGCCCATGGCAATATCTCCTTCGGTGTCAACAATCATGGGCCCGTGCAGCTCAAGAGATGTCTCGCCCTCTATGCTCTTCTGGACGCCTTCAACCTCTGATCCACCAAAATCAGGTTCCATAGATGGGGCCTGACTGGCCCGACGACCACGTTCCACCTCAGCAGTTAGGTCTTCTTCCTCTTCTTCCAGTCCAAAATCCAAGCCGAGATCGATAGTATTAGCACCTGCCATCATTTCATCCTCTGCGCCAAAGCCACCATTGAGAAACTGGCTGTTGTCGTACTCTTCCTGCAGGTTGATGTCTCTTTGGCTCGGACGACCCTTGCGACCAACCTGGCTCGTAGCGACGTCTTCCACTTGCGACAAGAGCCAATTTGCGTCGGGCGGTGGGGGCAGTTCAAAGTTGTCGTAGGGCGTAATCTTATCCGGAAGCGTCAGGGCCTCGCGGTTGGGCAGCTGCAAGCTAACAGCCATATCATTGTTTCCCGTGGATCGGAAAGCCTGGAGATTGTTAGCATGCGATTAGGAGAGTAGAAGACGATGGAAACTAACCATCTTGATCTTCATCATAGCTTCATTGCAGTCGTCCAATAAGTAACGCGTCTTTCGTTGATAGATTCGCACCACACCAAGCAACAGCTGACTGCTTAGTCGCAGGGCCATCGGCGCCTGGTTAGGTGTGATAATGGCCTCGACACTGTCCGTGACATTGGACTGGAGAATATGGTTCTTGGAGAGCTTCCGTTCAATGTTGGCCGAGAGCCAGACGCGAGCGAGCGGCCCGCTCTTTTGGAGCAAATCATGAGAGTAGAACATGGTGCTGTCGCGCGCAGACGCAGACGCGATGCCCAAGAAAAGAGAGGTGGTAGCTGCAAGGACGCGCCAAAAAGTTGAGGTTGAAATATGACCAATACGTTTGGAGGGGGAGAGGCGGGTGGTGGTTGAGCGGAAGTGGTGTGGATAAACACGAGGACCGGGGGCGCGTTTGAAGGTTGGGCGCGGTAAACAAGCTCAGTGAAAGGATTGCTCTACGCGCAGAAGCGGCAGCGCGAGCACCGCAGAGGCATAAAGCAATAGGATTATATCGCGCGATGGGGGTGATTGCTCGGCGACAAACGTTGAGACGATAGCGATGGCTTCGGAGATCGATGAGGCGTGTGCGCTGAATGTCGCGACGGATTTTAGGAAGGGAAATTGGGACCTTGACCTTGAAGAGGGGAGGTGGCCTTGGTCGTTCGCCAACGGTAAATGGCGTGGCTGGGGAAATGGTGTGTGGTTCAGCAAGGCCCGCACGGATCACGCTTGCCTGGCTCGGCTCCGGATAAAATAGTGTCCGATGATTTCCCCAGAGCATCGCCAAGGTGGCTCTAGCTTCAATGCGCAGCCAGCCTGAAGTATTGATGATTCATGAAATATTCGAAAAATAGCAGAATTCTATCTTTTCCTTATTGTCTAGCTGTCTTTCATCTAATTTCTTCGAGGCGCAGCCGAATCAGCCTCGAAGGATCAATCGCAGATTCACTCACCCGCTTGGACAGCAAGCATCATTGGCCTTGGCATTTATAAGCCCGGACAAGCTGAAGTCGACTGCTCCAGCGACGGGGCAACGCTACGTAGTCTCCCTCTCGCTGTTACTGGCCAGGAATGAACCAGATGGGCGCCACCGGCTCTGAAGCTTTCAAGGTTGATATGCAAGCCCCTGGCAGCCTTGCCGAGTCTGGAAAAGTACTAGCCCGGCCCGCGCTCCATCGAGGACAAGACACCTGGACATGTTGGATTTGAACTCTGGGGCTTTCCAACACATCCGCGCTTTTGTTACGTCCTCGCTGGCCTCTTCTCACGTTCGTTCTTTCGTTGCCGCGTCTGCCCATGTCAAGATTCCTTCGGCAACGGGGCTGAAGCGAGTCTTTTCGTCGACGGGACTCTAATTGCCATCGGAAGATTCTTGTCCGTGGCCACCTGGCGCATATCCTGACGTCGATCAATCATTTCAACATTAGACCGAACCTCCCTCCTCATGACCTCGCGCACTCACTCCTAGACCGGTCTCCCATCTCCCATGCATTCGACGCATTCCTCGATTCGATTGTGACAAAGACACCGGCGCAAACTTCTTTTTCAACATGCAGCTGCCATGGGCCGGCCGCGAGGGCCCTGGACATGACTCCCTTCTACCAATGTCCAATATCCCATCCATCACTGGGCTTGTGGGGGATCTTACCGACTCTGGCGATGGTGATCGTCAACAGCGACCAGGTCGCCATGTCAGAACTACCTCTGCGCATGCACGAGTGAGTCTTACTTGGCATTTTCTGTCGTCTCAATCGCTTCTATTGTGTTGCTGACATGTCATCAGAACGTGGCCGACCAGTTCTCCTACATGACCCCGAGCGAAGCGGCGGCGAACCTACGAACCTCCCTCACGCATGGCCTTACACCGACCGAAGCTTTAACTAGACTAGGCGATTATGGACCAAACGAGATTCCGCATGATCCTCCCGAACCATTGTGGTTGCGCTTCGTCAAGCAGTTCCAGGAGCCCCTGATCCTGCTCCTCCTCGTATCGGCCGGAACATCGCTACTCCTGGGTAATATGGATGATTCCGTCAGCATCACGGTCGCCGTGACCATCGTGGTTACCGTAGGCTTTGTGCAGGAATATAGATCCGAGAAATCTATTGAGGCTCTCAACCACCTTGTCCCGAACCATGCGCATCTCGTTCGTGGTCAGAACAAGGCGCCCCCTGTCGGCAAGACTCCTACTTGGCCTCCACGTCCCGATGACGGCGAGCCGGCGCCTTCTCCCGGCTCTGTTACCCCCATTAGCGATATACTAGATGCCACTTCTTCCAAGGTTATGGCTTCTCAGCTGGTTCCTGGCGATCTTGTGCTCTTCACCACGGGCGATCGCATTCCGGCCGACATCCGGGTTACCAAGGCTGCGGATTTGACAATCGATGCTTCGAATCTTACGGGAGAGACAGAGCCTGTAAGGATTACAGTCGATGCTCGTCGTCGTGGTCTTGGCTCCTACGCTTTCGACAAGGCACAACATCCACGACCCGGATCGCTCGCTCCCGATGAGCATGCAGACTCTCACGGAGATGGAATTCATAACATTGCTTACATGGGAACTTTGATCAAGTCTGGACACGGCCAGGGCATCGTCTTTGCAACTGGAGGACACACGCACTTTGGCACTATTGCGACCAGTGTGTCTGGTACTGAAAGCCCGCGATCCCCTCTCCAATTGACCATGGATGATCTCGGCTCGCAGCTGAGCAAAGCTTCATTCCTGGTCATTGGTCTTATCTCGATTGTCGGTTGGTTACAGGGAAAGAAGCTCCTTGAAATTTTCACCATTTCGATCTCACTGGCTGTCGCTGCTATTCCGGAAGGTTTACCCATTATTGTCACCGTTACCTTGGCTCTTGGAGTGCACCGTATGGCTAGGCACAATGCGATCGTGCGAAGAATGCCCAAGGTTGAGACACTAGGCTCTGTTAATGTCGTCTGCACTGATAAGACCGGTATGAAGAGTCTCACTTACAATTGAAACACCACTGACACTGTATTACTAGGAACTCTAACCACGAACCATATGACGACCACTCGAATGTGGTATTTTGGAGCCCAGGAGCCGGTTCAAGTTGATTCTGATAATGAGTCTTTGGATACCAATCCGGACCTCAACCAAGCTACCCTGCGGGTCCTTCGCATTGGAAACATCGCCAATGATGCGCGACTTGCCCAGAAGTATACGGAACACGGTCAAGCAGCCACGGCTGTGCTATCCTCGACTCTTGGGCGAGATCAAGTGTCCACCTATACTCGTTGGGTTGGCCAGCCTACTGATGTTGCCATGTTGGATCTTCTTGACCGCTTTAAGGAACACGACGTTCGAGAATCTATTGGCCCTCGAGTGAGCGAGACGCCGTTCAGCTCCGAGCGGAAGTGGATGGGAGTTACCATTGGCTCAGAAACAAGGGGCGACAAGGAGTATGCCTACATGAAGGGTTCTATCGAAAAGGTTCTTGCCGCGTGCGACACGTATCTGGAACAGGATGGAAGGGAAATTGTCTTGGACTCAGCTCGTCGTCAAGAAGCTCTCCAGGCCGCTGAAACTATGGCTGTCCAGGGCCTACGAGTCCTAGCATTTGCGAGCGGCTCGGTCTCACGACCACTGAGGAACAGGTCAGCACCACGCAACACACCTGGTTTCGACAGGAGCGAGAGCCCTCTCTCTCACAACCCGGATGATATTTATAAGGGCCTCACATTTGCTGGCCTGGTTGGCATGCGTGATCCTCCCCGACCCGGAGTTGGACGATCCATCAGGCGGCTGATGCGGGGCGGTGTCAAGGTCATCATGATCACTGGTGACGCCGAAACAACAGCCCTTGCCATCGGTAAGCAGCTTGGTATGAATATTGCGGCTCCCAGCGGCCATATGGGTGGCCAGGGTACCGTCAAGTCTGTTCTCCGAGGTGATGAAGTCGACAGGATGTCCGAGGCGGATCTTGCCCAGGCCATGCAACATACGACGATTTTTGCGCGCACGAATCCCGATCACAAGCTGAAGATCATCAGGGCGCTTCAATCCAGGGGCGATATTGTCGCCATGACTGGAGACGGAGTGAACGATGCGCCTGCACTGAAGAAGGCCGATATCGGTATCTCTATGGGCCGTCACGGAACAGATGTCGCCAAGGAGGCAGCGGATATGATTCTGACAGACGATGACTTTTCGACGATCCTTCGTGCTATCGAGGAGGGCAAGGGCATCTTCAATAACATCCAGAACTTCTTGACCTTCCAGCTGAGCACGAGCGCCGCCAGTCTGGCTCTTGTGTTTATCTGCACATGCTTCGGCTTCAAGTCCCCATTGAACGCCATGCAGATTCTCTGGATCAGTAAGTAGCAGTGAGGTACCGTTTACAGCTCGAGCTAACCATCAACAGACATTATCATGGATGGACCTCCCGCTCAGTCTCTGGGTGTCGAGAGAGTAGACCCCGACGTCATGACCAAGCCTCCCCGAAGACGAGGAGACCCTGTTCTTACTCGCGCACTCATCTCACGCGTACTAACATCGGCCGCCATTATCACCATCGGAACAATGCTCATCTACCGGCGCGAGATGGTGGCCGATGGCCAAGTGACGCGACGAGACACGACCATGACCTTTACTTGCTTCGTTTTCTTCGATATGTTCAACGCTCTCAGCTGCCGATCCGAGTCCAAGTCGGTACTACGGGGCGAGGTTGGACTCTTTTCCAACAACCTGTTCAACTGGGCCGTCTCCCTCAGCATCGCGGGCCAGTTGCTTGTCATTTATTTCCCCTGGCTTCAGGAAACGTTCCAGACGGAAGCCCTCGGGTTCTTCGATCTTGTACGACTATTCATTCTGTGCAGCACGGTGTTCTGGGCAGATGAGGTACGGAAATATCTTAAGTATGGAAAACGGCGTTTTGGCAACGGATACAGCCAGGCGGTTTAAGGGGCAGGGCTAGGGGTAAGGTTTGATGAGGCGGGATGTAATTGTAACCAAGATACTGTATAAACTCAAAAATGACTTTGGCGTAAAGGCTTTTAGAATTTTTGAGGATGACAAACTTTTAAAGGAAATAATTATTGATGCTCGAATGAATCCACAGTGCAATGTGTGTCCTATTGAAACCATGAGACATCCATTGCTGGTGCAGGGTAAGCCTCCAGGGAGCTTGGTGTTAATTGCGGGGAGCATCGTCGACTTGCTTGCTGCGTGTCACTAACAACGCCAGCTACCCATATACTCGCCCTGGGCCAAGTTGCGCCAGGAGCTCCACGACCCTTCTCCGCCTCGACCAAAGTCCCAAACGTCAAGGCAGCGATGCGCCGTTCGAATAGAATACTTCAATGACAATGTCAAGCCTTCCAAACGGCCTCTCCCACCGCCCAGACCACGATCACACCGTCGTCGAATCCACCACCTTGTCCCTTCAGAATGTCACGACTGAGTCTGACATCCGCGATGCGCTCGCCGCCCTGCACGCCCGCGAGACCTCTATAACGTCCCGTCTCGATGCTCTCGTCGCTTCCCAAGCTGACCTCTCCCGCGACCTCGGTCGGCTAGACCTCCTGCGGGCAGGACTCGGTGCGCAGGTCATCGCCGCACGATCCATCGGAAATGACATGCTGGCAACTGCGGCGGACACGGCAGGCCGACTGAGTGATAAAGTCAAGGAGTTGGACCTGGAGAAGAGCCGAGTCGAGGAGACGCTTGGGGTAGTGGAACAAGTTGCAGAGCTCAAGGCATGCGTCAATGGCGTGGTGGGTTCCATGGGTGCCCCCCAGGACTGGGAGGCTGCTGCTGGATACCTGTCGAGGGCGAGCAAGGTGCCAGATGAGATCGTCAAGGGTCCATTTGCTGTCAGCATAGTACCCAGCGTCGAGGTGCCCGACCCGCCGTGGGTGACGCTGGAGGATGCCAAGGAGAGCCTGTGTGGTCTCTTCCTACGAGAGTTCGAGAAGGCGGCAGAGGAGAGCGATGGAACCAAGGTCACACGGTTCTTCAAGCTCTTCCCACTGATAGGTCGAGCCGACGTCGGTCTGGATGTCTATGGACGATACGTGTGTCAAGGTGTCGCCGGCACAGCTCGAGCGACGCTCAAAGACGCCATGGGTAGCCAGCGCAAGGAAGGATTCTTCTACGCCAACGCCCTGACGAAACTCTTTGAGCACATTGCGCAGATTGTCGAAGGCCACGGAGGACTCGTGGAACGTCACTATGGCTCTGGAAAGATGATCCGAGTTATTGAGCGCCTGCAGATGGAAGCCGACGTCCAAGGAGGCATCATTGTCGACACATGGAGCGACGAGAGAGGAATCGACAGGAAACTCACCGATGTTAGGAGCTATCCTTTCTCGTTTCTCGTTCAAAGCTTCCTACCTCAGCCACCACGAGGTGGTACGCCGAGGGTGAACTCGCCGGCGATTGGGGTGGGCAACAACCCTAGAGAGAGCGAGGACGAGGGCGTCAACATGAAGGAGGTTGACGGCCTATTAAGTGAAATTGCCGTGATGCTTGGCCGGTGGTCATTATACACCAGGTTTCTTGCTGGCAAATGCAAGGTAAGACGAACCATTGGGACCCTTGTAACACAAACTCATATGTTATAGGACCCAAACACAGCAGACGACGCGCCGCTTGTCATACCTGATGTTTTGATCAAGTCGAATCTGTATCGAAAAGTGTCGACAAAGCTCACGTCGCCATACAACGTCATGACTACCTTTTTCTTCCGGCGATCCGTGGAAAAGGCATTTCAACTGGATGAATACCCTACCGGCCTGTCGTTGAGTCTGAACAGGCACATTGACAGCAACGCTCCCTATATCATCTTGGCGGTCGACGATGTCATGTACATCGTAAACGCTGTTATCCAGAAATCCATCTCCACATCACAAAGAGACGTCATCGCCTCGGTGATACCAACTATCGGGCGAGTCCTCAGCTCCGACTTTGTTGGCATGATCCAGCGCAAGATGCGGGATGAATCTTACCCCAAGCCAGTGGTCCAAGGAGGATTCCCACCTGAGGAGAAGATTATTCACTTTATTGTTCTCATCAACAGCCTGGACATGGCCAACGAGTATCTTACGCGTATCATCACGGGCCGGATAGGCGATTCTGGTCAAATACCGAATGGCGATGTCCAGAGCGGGCCACTCAAGGACTCATTCCCCTTCGAGAGGGATGTCACATTCGTCGCTAATGCCCTGCACACACTTCAAACATCTTTCATCGGGAAGACGACCGAGCTTCTTAACGAGGGCATCCAAGTGCTCTTCAACCAGGTTGTCAAGCCCAGGTTACGCCCTGTGTTGACTGATACATTCCGTGACGCGGACTACACGCTTTCCGAAGACGACCTGGCCGAAATCGCCCAGCAGAACGATGAGGACGAGGACGAGCTCATCGAACAAGTGCCACGGCGCTTTGAACATGGCTGGGATCAGCTCATGAAGCCTATTGCAAGACTGATGACACCTGGAACATACAGCCAGCTCCTGGACATCACAGCACGTTACCTATCAAAGATATGGGAGAAGAAGGTGCTCGGATACGCAGGACGTACCAACGCCCTGGGTGCGATTCGCATTGAGCGCGACTTTATCGCCTTGGTAGATGTTGTTTCTAGAGGGGACTATGCTGTGAGAGAGGTGTTTTCCAAGGTACTGCAGCTTCTCATGGTCGCAAATATGGAAGATGAGGAGTGGGATGAGATTATGGCGCAAGATGGAGAGGACGATGGCATCGACTGGGTTCTGACTGACGAGGAGAGGAGGAGGGCGAGAAGCTTGGTCAGGGGCTGAAGTGGCCTCCATAATCTCTCGATGGAGGGCGGCGTTGATGATAGACAACTTGATGCACTGTAAAAGCACGTTTCATGAAAGGACACACAAGTCTGAGGCAATCTAGAGTGGATTATTGGTTCAGGCAATTAATGAGGATATGGGATCCATGACATATGCAGGATAAAAGCCTAGAGGTATGTATGGTGTTGACAGTGAGACGGGAGTGAGTAGCCACTCGCCCTAACTGAGCCAGTGGAGGGCCACTAAATAACCGTTGTAGGGGCGTCAGGCGCACAGGCACCACTCACTTTTGCCTTTGGGCGCTGCCTGGTTGGGGCTTTGTTTGTCTGGGTGTGAGTCAAACCATGGATCAAAAAAAGAGCAAGTCCCGTTAGTTCGTCATGATGAGTGAGCATGAGGATGAAATTTTCCATCGCACAACCATCGCGAACCCTCACAACCAACCGTCTCTGTCGCTGCCGCTGCAGGCATATTCACCATTTTACACACTCTGAGAATACGGCTCTCTACTTCTTACGTCGAAATTTCACCAATAGCGCACGCAACGTCGTGCCGCTTTTCACCCCACGGTCACATCCCAGTCTGCGACCACTTACATCGGCGCTATCCTCAAACTTCACGACACAGGCCTCGCCCACCATGGAGACGCGCATAGTCAAGGTCTCCAGCAAGGGAAGCCTGGGTCGCTTCCGGCCAGGCGAGGGACTTGCCAGGTTGGATCACTGGGAGGTTCAGTGCGAGGACAAGAGTGCCCTCCAAGCCCTGGAGCAGGCAGCCCACGAGTTGAGGACCACACCCACGCCTGTCGCATTTCCCACTGAGACTGTCTATGGCCTTGGAGCGGATGCTACTCGGAGTCCTTCGGTCAAGGGGATTTACTCTGCCAAGGGGCGACCCTCGGATAACCCCCTCATCTCACACGTCTGTGACTTGGAAATGCTGCGCGAGTATATCGGCCAGGTTGAAGGAGGCCAAGATCCTATACCAAGTCGATACAGGACCTTGATAGAGCGTTTCTGGCCAGGACCCCTGACCATCCTGTTACCGAACCCTCAACCTACGAAGCTGGCACCAGAGGTTACGGCAGGCCTCAAGACCTTTGGTGTGCGCATGCCCTCCTCACCCCTCGCCCTCTCCCTCATCAAGCTCGCCGGTGTCCCCCTTGCAGCACCGTCAGCCAACGCCTCCACCAAGCCCTCCCCAACCACGGCGCAGCATGTCATGGACGATCTAAGGGGGAGAATCGAGCTCATTCTGGACGGAGGGCAGTGCGATGTTGGCGTGGAAAGCACCGTGGTGGACGGACTATGTGATCCTCCCGTTGTCCTCCGGCCAGGTGGTATTGGTTTGGATGAGCTGCGAAGCTGCCCTGGCTGGGAGGGTGCAGTGATAGCATACAAGGACCAGAGCGAAGAGGGCAAGGCCGCACCACGAGCTCCAGGGATGAAGTACAAGCATTACAGCCCCAAGGCTAGAGTGGTGCTCTACGAATCGAGTTGCGCCAAGGGTGCGACGGGAGTGGCCTCGTCTGAGCTGGCGACTGCGACGAATGGAGCCGTCAATGGCCATGCCACCAACGGCGAGAGAAAGACGAGAAAAATCGGAGTCATTCGTACCCAACGGTGGAAGCAAGGAGCTGGGTTGAGATGCGCCAACCTTCAACGACAGAAAACGGTCGATGAAGATCGAGACTCGCCATTTGAGGTGACCGAGGGCGACCTATTGGACGAGAATGAAAAGCCCATTGGCAAAATTCTGGATATTGATCTTGGAAGGGATACTGAGGGGATCGCCCGGGGCCTCTTCTCGGCGCTCAGGGAGTTTGATCGGCAAGGCGTAGACACCATCTTCGTCGACGGCATAGAGGATAGAATCGACATTGCTGCGGCGGTCATGAACCGCCTCCGCAAGGCGGCGTCAGAGATTAGAGCATGAATGATGACATCAATTAGAACACCAGCACCCTGTATAAATGATCCCCCCCTCCCTCCTTATCCCTTTATCGCCCAGACCGGTGGCATCAAGTCTTTTTTTCTCTTGTGGTTTGCATGCGGCGCTAGAATAACGACAAAATCCCAATGAACCAGCTCTTGCTTACAGGCCCTGCCGGAGCCAGTCCGCCAGTTTCGACTTTCCTAGCTGCGCCAGGTTGTTGACGCCCTGCTCGCTGAGGTCGATGCGACCCACGGGGAGGTCCTGGGTGGGAGCTCTGCTCACGCGCTGGACGATGATGGTGGGGTCGGTCTCGAGGATGATGCCGTCGTCGACGATCTCGTCAATGGCGAGGGAAACGAGGTCGTAGTTCTCGACAATTGTCCGCTTGTCCACGGATTGCCTGCGTTTTTGCGCCGGTTAGTCTATTGCGACATGATGAACCAAAGAAGGGAGGGAACTGACTTGAAGAGAAGGTGGAGAGAGTCCCTCAGTGCGAGGACGGTGTTGTACAGCAGAATCTCGTTCTCGTCGACGCTACCGACGACGTACATCATGACGTCCGACTCCATCTTGTACAGCACGATCCGGTTGTCGTAGAGGATGATGTCGCCAGTCTGCTTGGCCGTCTTCTCAATGAGGCCCTTCTCAAAGGCCTTTTGCGACTTGACATCGGGGTAGGGGTTGGAGGAGGCGCTCGAAGGGCCTGTTCAAGATCGGTCGTCAGCGCCTAGGGACAGCTACACAAGCCAGCCGAAGCTCAGCTCAGGGGATCAATGTACCGTGGGGCGCTGAGTGCGGCGGCTGAAAGTACTTTGCGAATATCCGGGAGCCATCCTCGGTGCCCAGGATGAGGATGGCCTGGATGGAGAAAAGGGTCATTCCAGGAGACATGATTGCGGTTTGTGGTTGAGTAAAACGCCGATGCTGGCTTGTACTTTGAATAGCTGGATGGAGGTCCCCCTCCAGATGCCAGCGATGCCACCTACATGCGATGGAGGGATGTCGGCCCAACGTTTAGCCGGGTCCGAGTTCAGCACCGTCTGCATGGTCGTTTCTAATTGGAGCATCTCGCGTATCTCGACCACTTTACGCGTCTGGAAAAGGGGACGCGTCCGTCACCCTGCCAATCCCCTCCCCCTCATATTCTCCATCAATTTGCCAAAATCAACAGCGGCTCCAAAGGACAAGGTTACCTCTTGGACGACCAAACCCGTCATCCATCACCCACCATGTCGTCACCACGGAGGACGCGAAATTCGCAGTCGGCGACCCCTCGCCGCTCTACACGCAACAACTCGGAAGCCAACGAGACCCCCCGCGCCGGCAACAGCAGACAGCCCGAGCAGGCCTCGAGTCCCTTCTTCTATCAGTCGTCGTCTCCGGGGCGCGACCAGAATGGGCTCCCCGGCGATGTATCATCGCCATTGAGGCAGATGACCAACAGTCAGAGCACCCGTGCTCCCAGCGGTATTCCCAGCTCGCCGCTGCGCCAGATGACGGATACTCAGAGTGATATCGATCCTGAGAGAACCCCTCGAGCCAACCCCACGACCCCCGCGTTCCCTGGAGGTAAGATGATTTACAATGGTTGACGACCCAGATGCTGACTTGAATAGGATCCTCTCCTATTCGATACGACCCCAGCTCTAGTCCTGGGCGATCCCTGCGACACCAGTCTGAATTTCGAAGTGAGGGTAGTGGCCTCTTCCTCAGCTCTCAGATTGGTAGTCCCGCCCCTCACCGTCGAGGAGACATCAACTCAGATGCCGCCCGAACCCCCCGTGCAGCTCGCCGAGTCATTCTCGATGATGCTGGCCGTGTTGTGCGTGAGGGGCCCGTGGATGGATCCGATGCCGCTTCCTTTGCAAACCGAGATCCCAATACCTCCGAGGCTGATGTCCTTGGTGGACAAGGACAGAGTCTGATCTGGGGCACGACTGTCTCTATTGACGACACTTTTGCCCACTTTAAAGATTTTCTCCGCAACTTTACACAAAAATACCGAATGTACCGCGATGGTGTGTCTGATGAAGATGTTCGGGCGGCCCCCGATGCCGAGTCGAAGCCGTACTGGGAGGCGCTTGAGAATATGCTGCTCCTGGGTACGACAAGACTCTATCTTGACATCTCGGACCTGAACCTCTATCCTCCTACCAGAAAGCTGTGGCATCAGATCCAGGCCTACCCCCAGGAAATTGTACCTGTCATGGATCAGTCGGTCCATGACATGATGGTTGAGCTTGCCCGAGCCGAGACCATGAGGTCTCGTCCCTCTCAGAGCAGCGCTGGTCATCAAGTAACCACACCTGGAGCGCAGAGCTCGGAACCCGTGTTCCCCAGTTCTGATCACCCCGAGGAGGCCCCAACTCCCCGAACTCAGCCTGACCAGAACCAGCCTTCGCTGGAGGACCAGGTGTCGTCGTCTATTTACGTTGTTCGGCCGTTTGGCTTGGACAAGACGATCAACCTGAGAGATCTTAACCCAACTGGTGAGTCCTCCCTGATTATCCACTTACTCTCGACTTAAACTCACATGTGCTAGATATGGATCGCCTCATCTCCATCAAGGGCTTGGTCATCCGAACTACCCCTGTTATACCTGACATGAAGGATGCCTTCTTCCGTTGCAATGTCTGCAACCACTCAGTCAATGTTGGCCTGGACCGTGGCAAGATTCGAGAACCCACCGAGTGCCCTCGTGAGATTTGCAAGTCCAAGAACTCGATGCTGATCGTCCATAACCGATGTTCGTTCGAGGATAAGCAGGTTATCAAGCTTCAGGAGACCCCTGACGCGGTGCCTGCTGGACAGACGCCTCACTCAGTCTCAGTCTGTGTCTACAACGAACTGGTCGACTTCTGCAAGGCCGGTGACCGTGTGCAACTGACAGGCATTTTCCGCGTCAGCCCCGTCCGTGTGAACCCCCGCCAACGAGCGCTCAAGAGCGTGCACAAGACATATGTGGATGTGCTTCACATCCAAAAGGTTGATAAGAAGCGTATGGGCGCTGACCCGTCCACTCTGGGCATCGCAGGCGAGGAGGAGGCCGAGCATGGAGAGAACGAGATGGAGGAAACCCGCACCATCAGCCCCGAGGACGAGGAGAAGATTCGCCAGACGTCACAGCGAGACGACATATACGAGCTCCTTGCTCGGTCTCTTGCCCCCTCAATCTACGAAATGGACGACATGAAGAAGGGTATTCTTCTGCAACTCTTTGGCGGTACCAACAAGACGTTCCACAAGGGTGGCAGCCCCAAGTATCGAGGCGACATCAACGTTCTGCTCTGCGGTGACCCCTCGACGGCCAAGTCGCAGATGCTCTCGTACGTCCACAAGATTGCTCCGCGCGGCGTCTACACTAGTGGTAAGGGATCTTCCGCCGTCGGTCTTACTGCGTACGTTACCCGCGACCCGGAGACGCGACAGCTGGTCCTCGAGTCTGGAGCATTGGTCCTGTCTGATGGTGGTGTCTGCTGTATCGACGAGTTCGATAAGATGTCGGATGCCACGCGCTCCGTCCTTCACGAAGTTATGGAGCAGCAGACTGTCTCGGTTGCCAAGGCTGGTATCATTACTACACTCAACGCGCGAACCAGTATCCTCGCCTCTGCCAACCCCATTGGCAGTCGCTACAACCCTGACCTCCCCGTGCCTCAGAATATCGATCTTCCTCCGACGCTTCTCTCCCGTTTCGATCTGGTCTATCTCATTCTGGACCGCTTCGATGAGAAGAATGACCGTCGTCTTGCCAAGCATCTTCTCTCGCTCTACCTTGAGGACAAGCCTCACTCGGCTCCTTCCAACAACGACATTCTCCCTGTCGAGTTCCTCACCCTCTACATCTCCTACGCGCGTTCCAAGATTCAGCCGACCATCTCTCAGGAAGCCGCCCAGGAGCTGGTTGACTGCTATGTGGCCATGCGGTCTCTGGGCCAGGACGTCCGCGCTGCTGACAAGCGAATCACGGCCACAACCCGTCAGCTCGAGAGTATGATTCGTCTCTCCGAGGCGCACGCAAAGATGCGTCTCGCCGAGGTTGTCACTCGTGATGACGTACGTGAGGCCAACCGCCTCATCCAGAGTGCTCTTAAGACTGCTGCCACGGATGCCCAGGGTCGTATCGACATGAGTCTTCTCACCGAGGGCACTAGCGCAGCGGATCGCAAGCGCCGTGAGGAGCTGCGTACTGCCCTTCTGCATCTCCTAGACGAGATGACGGCGGGAGGCAACTCGGTACGATGGGGTGACGTTGGCCGCCGGCTGAGCGAGGGTGCCAGTGTTCCTGTCGAGCAGTCCGAGTTCAACGAGGTGATGAGGGCACTCGAGGCAGAGAACGCCATCACGATTAACGGTGAGGGCGCGAGGAGAACGGTCCGCAGGATTACGTCTGTTGCTTAAAGAGGGATGTGATGAATGGCAGGCATGATGGATGTGTAAATGATATACCATGTAGACGACGCTTTGGGGGCTGGGGTGGGATTGGATCTCCTGGCTGGGTCAGGCGTTGGGCATGGCTACGTACGATAGATAGATGTATTATCCTCATTTAATACCAATATTAAGTTGTCAATCGTTACGGACAGTTCAGCACTATTTCTTTGATCCTCGCTTGACCTCGATGGCCGCCTCCAAAGCGTCCCTCAAGGTGTCAATCAAGTCGCCTTCATCTTCAAGACCAGCCGAAATCCGGACGCTCTCCTCCTTGACGCCCAGGCCACGCATATACTCCCTCTCTTCGACCTTCTTTCCAAACACAACCATGTTATAAGCAAACATGATTGTAACGTGCCCACCGAGGTGTGGACTGGGATAGAAACCACAGCGGTTATAAAAGGCCATGGCGCACTCGACGTCGCTGAACTCGACCGTCAGGAGACATCCATAGCCTGGCTCGGGGAGCTCGGATGTTCCAGGGCGCATGACGGCATCGTACTCGGTCTTGCTGGGTAGGAGACCTGGGTACTGCACGTTGATGACGGGCGAGTCAGGGGCTTCCTTTGCATCGTGGAGGAACTTGGCCATGGCAAAGGCGTTGCGGTTGAGGATCTTTGTGCGCTCGAGAAAGTCGTGCGAGTTGGACAGCAGAACCTCTGCATCTGAAGCAAAGAGCTCATTGTGATGCGATGCCTTAAACAAGGGCTTCAAGACGTCGTACTTGGGTGATAGAGGGTTGAGGACGATGGAACCGCCCATGACGTTGGACTGGCCGCTGAAGGACTTTGTGAGGGACGTCAGGAGAAAGTCGGACTGGGGTAGGACGTCGACGTTGGCGAAGCCACTGACTGTGTCGTCGACGATGAGGACGAAGCCATATTTCTCAGACTGGTCGAGTTAGTCCTGTCTAGCTCTGTAAAGGGGGGGAACTCACCAGCTTCTTCAGACGGTACATGTCAGGGGTATCAAGAGTAGGATTTCCGGGGATTTCGACAAACACGTAGCTGACAGGCCTCCCAGCTTTCTTTTCCTCTTCAAGCCACTCCTCCATGACCGAGAGACCTTCATCGTCAACCTTGCCAAAGTGCTTCCATCCGTGGGGACACTCCTCGATGAGGTGGTGGTACGTGTTGTGGAAGATGATGCCCAGCACGACGATGGTGCCTGGACGGTGTTCCATAAGGAGATTGCTCGAATGGAAGATGGCTGCCATGCCTGTTGGGTACAGAAACACATCTTCAGGTATGCACTTGACCTTGTCTGCGTCCAACGGGGCTCGCTGGAGGAGTTCAACGATTCTCTCTCGGATACCTTGATGCGCCGGACCCTCGGGCGTCCATGTCGGCACCGGGAGAACATCACTCTCAATAGACACTTCCTTGATACTATCAACCCCCTTCAAGAGATGCTCTGCTCCACGGATAGAGATGCCCAGGCCCGGGTTCTGCCATGTGAGCATCATGGTGGGCATATACTGCGGCTCAACAAAGATGGTGTACACACGATGGCCCGCAATCTCGACGCATCTGAGAGATACGTCCTCAGCTTTCATGCGATGCTTACCGCGGCTCTCGAGGGTAATATGCCGGACCGTGTAAGGCCATGCAGCCGGGTTGAGGTAGACCAGAGCAGCTTTTCCCTCTTGGCCAACGCGCTTTGCAATCTCTTGGCCGAGCTGTCACACATTAGTCAAAGGAAACAGCGAAATATCAAATATGGTATCCTCACCAGCGCGGAAAAGTGCGTGGGTGCAAAGCGAGGATATATGTGAACAAGCCTCTTCAAGGGTCCATGATCGCCATCGCGAACGGCCTGGGCGACGTCCCAACCGGGGAGGTTGGTGATGACGCTGTAGGGAGTCTGCGGAGGAGGAGCGTGTCCAAACTCGGACTGGGTCTTGAGGATGACCATGATGATTTCCCGTCTGTTGATTTATTCTTCGATGCTTTTGGGAGGGCAATTCAACTACAGAGACACGAGGTCAAGCCCATCTTTATATGCGTACCATGTACAGAGACGCCATTGTGTCACCTGGACTCTAGAGAATACCTGGGCAGACGCCTTGGTGATGGAATCCTAGGATAGAACCAAGTCTCGACCCAAAAGGGCTGAATCAGCTGAAATAAGCCCGCTCACCAAAGCTTCGTTAGTGCACCTCCTTCACCGTGAGACAGTCAACGGCAAGGCAGTCTTTGGCGTTGACAGCTAAGCTCCCGTGGCACTAGCAGCACCAGCTTCGCCGTGTCTGGTCTGACGCATGTCACTGAGGCGCTCATCAAGGGTCGGGGACCATGGAAGATGCCGTGTAGCTGGATAGTTTTGTAACTTTAACTCTCGCACTAGCCAATGATATTACCCTCGACAACTCCTAACCACCAAACTAAACTCACCCCTTCAGTAGCAACAAATTCAAGCTTACCGCCGCACAGCAGCCCCAAGGGCTGGGTCCATCTCTTTCACCAATCAACCCCGCCCGGAATGATGATATACAACTGCCAACCAAACAGAAGAAAACCCCCTTTCCTTTACCAGATCTTCCTCTCTCTGCCTTCGAATGCAAAGTTCAGGGCCACTCCCAGAAAGAGCGCCGCGCAGAGCACACTCGGACCCCAGCGGTCATAGTACTTGACAACCTTGCGCGTTCGTATCGCGTTGCTTCGGTACAAGTACGTAACCACCGAGTAGCAGAGACTCATGATGGCCAGGAGAGTAAAGATACCAGCCACCCAAAAGTGTGCTGGCGTAGTATGGGTACCAAAGTTGAGCAGTGTCACAGCAATAGTGCCAATATAAATCGAGTATTCCAGCTGCATTCACGTTAGCCGTGTCCACTTCATTGCCAGGAAAATCCAACTTACCCATCCCAAAAATGTCCTCTCGGCCGCAAAGTACACCTTGGGCTCGACGCGCACAGGCACGTAAATCTTCTTTCCGTGTGGTGCCTTGAACTTCTTGGTCTGAATCGGCGCCGTCCCAAACAGTGCCTGCAATCTATCGCTACGGGGCACCTGCGTGCTTCGAGGCGCCGGGATGGCATACTTGAGGGCCGACACCACCTGGTGGGCGGCGGCTCGGCTCTTGGTCGAGATGAGGGTTGAGTAGTAATGCCATCCACCTATCCTCTTGGCCTGCTCCAGCTCAAAGCTTTCATCGTACTCGTCATCCGAGTCATAGATGGGATAGTCCTCGTTCTCAGCGGGCAAGTCCGCAATTTGGCCCTCGACATCTGCGGGAAGGGGCCGGCGTCGGCTACCGCCCTGGGCGCTTGACTCTCCGTTGGTGGGATTGCGGCTCGAAGGTACCAGTTCCTCGTCGTCAGAATCCAAATCATCCTCGTCATCCGAAGTAGTCGTGGTTCCCGACATGCCGGGTCGTCGGATACCAAAGTCATGGCTGACAGGCTTGCGAATGTCCACATCCATCTGAGGCATCCAGAAAGGCAGGAGGTTGATCCTGTCAGGGAACAAGCACGCCGTGCCATGGATGAACTTGGAGAACTTGGGAACGGCTTCCACCAGGTGAGAAGAGATCAGCTGGCGAACCCATTCAGGGGGCTCCTGTCCAGCCTGAGTCTGGAGTTTGACCTCCAGAACGGCATAAGGGAATCGCACAATATCCTCAGGGGGCAGCTGTGAGAAGGGATAATCAATGCCGATATCCATGCGCCGCCAGTTATCTCCAGATCGAGTGCGCCCATCCAGGTTATCCTCTCGGACCATGGTGAGCTCCGTGTCGAGCGAGATTCGCACTCGAGCATCGGCGGGGAGCTGGAAAGCTGTGCGGTTGTAGAAGGATCGGCAGACAGGCTTATAACCCTTCTTGAGCACCGAGTACTGAATCTCCGAAGCCAGTCGCTCATCCTCAGCAATGGCCTTTTCAGACTTCTTGCCCTCCTTGCGCGCCTTCTCAAAGATGGCAGCAGGAAGCAGCTCTCCCCTCATGTACGCGTTGATGTTCTTCTCCTTGGTGGCGAATCGTGCCTTGACCGACTTCTCGCCAGTCCAGTCCTCACGATGCGTCTTGCGCTCCACAAAGATGGTCTCGGTCTTCATTCCTCCATACCATCTCAGACGAATCGCCTCGGCACCCTCAGTCTTCTTCAATCGGCCCTCGTACAGGTCCCAGGTCTCGGGGTTGTCGTAGTAGATCGAGGTAATTGCCGAGTCCTCGGGGTCAAAGTCCTTGTTGGCGTTGAAGACAAGGACGGGCAAGTGCTTGAGGATGATGAGCTTCAGCTCCGTCACATTGTCGGGGTGAACCCAGTATTTGGTCGTCTGTCGGATAAAGTTGGCTTGGCCACCACCAGCGGCGCTGTCGCCCTTGACAGGGTTGCCTCGCGTTCGGACAAGATCGTAGAGCTTCGACAGCTTGATGACGGACGCATCGTAGTTTTCCTTATAGAAAGGCTTGGCCTTGAGTCGGGTATCGAAGACGGGGCGCAGGTGCCATCCGGTCAATTTCTGTAACCATTAGAAGAGCTCAATCGGCGCGGTTAGCGTAGGCATCTTACGTCGTGCTTCTTGATAATCTTGTAGAATCCCGTATAGTTGAGCTGGACAAACTTGGCGAGATCATGGACGTCTGCGATAATATCACTGAGATCCTCCTCGAGAAGCATAAACTCTTCCTCGCTGGGGCCGTTCTCGTCGAGGCCGCGCTCGTTCAGGCGATTGACCACCTCCTTGACCTCGCGCTCGCTGACAGCGATACGGCGCGAGATCTCCATAGCCTTGACCTGCTGCTTGGTATGGACCTTTTCGAGCTCGGCCTCGAGCTTGCCGACGAAGCGCGTCTCGTCATCCTCGGTCCACTCAGGCCCCTTGGACCCAACCTTGATTGGGCCGGTAGGACGCTTGAGCTCGTCCTTCAGTCCATCGTAGTCGATGTAGTACCATTGGTACTCGTGGATGACGCTGGAGCGGAGCTGCTCGCCGAACTTCATGACGACGACGCCGGGCCGGACCGTGGGGGTGCGTTTGCCCGAGCGGGTGCTTGTCCAAGTCTTGGAACGGGTCTTGAGGTCCTGGACGATCAGCATGAGCGCATTGAACGAAGTTGGAGTCGACACCCAGGAGATGGATGTGATGTGAAGTGACGAATAGCGGACGCGAGAGTGATGCTGAATCAAGGCCTAGAAGCTCATGAAGAAGGGAATCGATGCAACCAGACCGTACGAATCAATCGATGGATTGCCGGTGCTGGCGCTGATGCTGGTGGTGATGGTATCCAGGTCTTCGTATGCTTACCTGTGGTAGGAGAAGAAAGAGAGGGAAAAAACGTCAGACAGCGCGCGAAGTCGGTGGAGTGTGTGTTGCGAGCGGAGGAGGCGCAAACCGGGCAGATGAGACGGCAGGTACGGCACGTCTCGTACTGTTGTACTCTCGCCTGTAGGTACGGTAGTGCCAGGTCGAAGTCGGGTTTCCCTTGAGTCGCTTGTTGATCTGTCGCTCCAAGGAAAGGCCGTTCGCCCAAGCAGAGAGACGCGGCAGGTCGTGCACAGGGTGGAGCTTGTCCGCTAGCGCTTTTCTGCTCAAGCGTCAAGCTGTTGCTCGTCGTTTACCCTTGGTTCGGCGAGACAAGCTCGAGATGCCTCGTGTGGGATTGGCCAATCGCGTAGCTCCTATGCGGAACGTGCACGTCACTGCAAGGAACCCAATGGGTAGAGTTCCAGCACTAAAATACGTAAAAGAGCCTGCCCGTCGTGCTAGGGAACCCGAGGTCCACTGAGTTTTTAGTGGCCGTTCCCCGTTCTCTTCTCCCTTGAAACCGACCTGAGGAGAGACCTCGCTCCAGCGTCACGCCAGCCTTTTCATACCTGGTCACCACGAGCTCATTAATTAGCCCAGCCTCACTTCCAAGGAATGGCCTCGACCATCCAGGGTGCCTGTTGGTTCTCCTACCACAACTGCGCTAGCAAAGCAAAGCAAATGCAAGCAATTGAAAAGTGATGCAACCACGGCAAGCCAAACCCTGTCGGCATCCTATCCGGCCACCGAGCTGATGCAGTGGAACCGGCCCCCGATGGGCCCCGGGAAGGCTTCGGAGCGGGGCAGAGTGGATGCCTCTCGGTAGAGAATTCGATATTTCCTGCGTCGTCCGGCGCATCGGTCAACCCTAGCTCCGGCCGAATAATTTTTTATGTATTTTTTTTCTTCGTCCTCTTTTCGGACTCGGTCGACGCGCGATTTGACACTCCCTTCGGTAGGTGCCGCTCCGATTGCCCTTGTCATCTCATTCACCCTTGTCTGATTTACTGGTGGTAGCATTGATACCCGTCCTCGAGTGGCCGATACCCGAGATCGATTTCGTGTGCCCCTCTTACAACCCCACGACACATTTTGTGTGTGCGCCCCTCCACAGCCCATCATGACAGCACCGACAGCGAAGATCGATGACTCCATGCCTGCGCGCATCTCCGCAGATTGCCCAGACGATATCCGAGAAGTTCTATATCATGCATGGGGCCATGACCGGAGCGGTCTGAAGGCTCTGCTGCGAACCACCGGCAAGGCCAACGCTCAGGATATTAAGACAGGCGAGACGCCTCTACATGCAGCTATCCGCGCCTGCGGGCCAGCCTCTCCTGAGGATGACAGCGCTGATCAAGAGGAGGACGGTTGCGTTGAGGAGGCCAAGGAGATTGTCCAGGACCTGTTCCTCAACGGCGCCATCTGGAACGATGTCGACAGCAACAACGAGACCCCCGGCTGCGTCGCCCTCCGACTAGGCCGCAAGACCCTATACAATCTGTGCGTCGAGGCTGGAGTTCGCGCAGAGCTGCTCTTTGCCTTGATGGGCGGTGACTATGAGCAGCTGTCCTCTGGCTCAGAAGATGGCGATGAGATGCACGTGGACGAGAACGAAGACGAAGTCCCCCAGCTCGTATCCACCGAAGAAGTCGTCGCCGCACCCGAAGAAGCCAAATTCGTGCCCCCCGATGCAAAGGAGAAGCCCGTCACGAGCGAAGAATACCTCAGCTCCAAGCTGACATACGACGACGCCAAGCTCGTCGACTCGGATCTGAACGGTGTTATGATGGCCTGGGAGACGGACATCATGCGCCGCTCCGTCGCCGCCCTGGTCCCCGACTCGGCCCCCGGCAAGCGCATCCTCAATATCGGCTTTGGCATGGGCATCATCGATGGCATGTTTGCCGACCTCAAGCCCTCCCGCCACCACATCATCGAGGCCCACCCCTCCGTCCTCGAGCACCTCGCCCAGCCGGGCTCCAAGTTCGGTCCTGAGTGGGAGAAGAGCGGGCCCGAAGAGGGCGCCTTCAAGGTGCACAAGGGCAAGTGGCAGGATGTGGTGCCCAAGTTGCTCGAGGACGGCGAGGTCTACGACGCCATCTACTTTGACACTTTTGGCGAAGACTACTCGCAGCTGCGTCACTTCTTCACCGAGTGTATCATCGGTATCATGGACCAGGAGGGCCGGTTCAGCTTCTTCAATGGACTCGGCGCTGACAGAAAGATATGCTACGACGTCTACACCAAGGTGGTCGAGATGCAATGCGCCGATGCCGGCCTCGATGTCGATTGGGAGGAAAGCGACGTCGACATGGCTGGCCTAGATCAGGCTGGCAAGGGAGAATGGGAGGGCGTGCGGCGACGGTATTGGACCCTCGACAGTAAGACACCCAACCACTTGTTTCTCCGAGTCATGCTGACATTATTTCCCAGAATACCGGTTGCCCGTTTGTACGTTCATGGGCTAGACGCTCAAGTGCAACAGGATGAGGGAGGGTTCGTCTGTGACACGCTGTTTGGTAGTCCTCAAGCAACCCCCTTGTCTCTATTCGTGCTTCATTCATGTACACGTCTATCTCCGTTTTGCCCGTTCCTTTAACCATTGATACCCACCCACGCCTTTGATTTATCGGTCCCACGCTCTCATTTGAAGTTCTCGGGGTGGAGGATACCCGCCAGGTTGCCCTCGTTGATTCGCTTGAGGGTTAGGGCGGCGATCAAGGCAGCGCCGACACCGCTACCATCTTCGGCGGCAAGGACCTCGACGGGGTCCTCGGCCCTCTTGTTCGTCTTCTTGGGCCAGTCGAGAATCTCCCGCAGAGCCTGGGCGCCTCGCTCCTTGAAGAAGGGGTACTTGTTGAAGACCGATCCATCCGCACCGACATGGCATGTCTCGTAGTTCTTCTTCTTGCAGACAGCAGCAACACCGCAAGCCGAGAGACGAGCAGCTCGTGTGCCGATAAGCTCGGCGGTCTTGCGGATAAGCTCCAGCTCAGGGCGTGTACAAGCCAGGTTAAGCTTGGATGAGAACAGGTCGTATGTCTCCTGCAAGTTCTCAAAGGGATCCCTAGAAGCGCAAGGTTAGCTAGATCATGGTGTCAGGCGCAGGCAACATACTCCTCGATGAAGGACAAGAAGGAAGCATCCAGGCTGTAGGGCTTGCGGAGCAAGGAAATGTCCTGGTTCTCGAAGATGTGCACATTCTTGTTGTCGTGAAGGTCGACCATGATAAGTCGGAAAATTTCGCCCAGGTAGAGACCGGCAATCATCTTCTCGAAGGCCTGCTGGCCAGGGCGAGGAGACTCCTTGTCAATGATCACATCGTAGACAGTTCGAGGGAGAACCTTGTGCTCGTTGTCAAAAGCTCCCCACTCGCAGTTGATGGCCATGGGCAGGTCAGGGGGGAGGTTCAGGTGAGCAAGCTTGGGAATGGAGCCGCAGTTTTCAAAGTAAGCTGCGTTGCAACCAGTGCCGAAGATGCAGCCAATCTTCATGTCCTCATCGGTATAGGCCGAAGCAATCAATGTACCAGTAGTATCATTGATCAAAGCTGCCAGCTTGATGGGCACACCCTATGACATCTTGTCAGCGGTGTATTATAGGATTGGTGTAGTTCAACTTACCCGTCGGGTCAAAGCCTCCTCAAACATGGGAACAACGTTCTCGCCCTCGACACCTTCAATGTCGAAGCCCTTGGTCCATCGCTGAAGAATACCCTCATCGATATAGTTCTGGGTAGCGGGGTAGGAGAAGGTGAAACCCAGGGGAAGCTTTTCCATATTGGTGCAGTCGCCATGGTGTGTTTCGAGGAACTGGAAGAGACAGTCGGCGATGTAGTCCCACAGCTCCTCCGAGGTAGCAGACTTGAGCTCCTCAGGCATGCGATACTTGGACTGAATGATGTCGAATTCCGACTTCTCCTCTGTGAGTGTGATCTGACAGACTCGCAGGTTGGTGCCGCCCATGTCCAGGGCCAGATAGGTACCAGTCTCGTAGCCATCGGGGAAGGACATGACCCAGGTAGGGTTCATAGGCTAAATGTTGGTTAGAAGCGTGATTGATATGCTGTGATGTATAAAAACTCACGATGCTGCCACCCTCAACACTGAGACCTGGGAATGCAGGTTAGCCAAGTCGGGTCACGATGCCACGGATTTCCTAGATTTACCCTTGGCAAGCTCAGAAACGAAGTGATCGGTGATCTCCTTGAGCTTGGCAGAGTCGACAGTCAAGAGCTTCTCCAGCTTGTGAATCTCGTCAGCCAAGTCCTTGGGGACATCGGCCATGGATCCTGTCATTATGTCGTCAGCGCTGAAGTGCGGCATTGTTGCGTTTGTTTTGTGAAGCAAAAGAAATCGCAAGAAAAGTTGGGCAGTGGAAGTTGCTGAAGGAAGGAGCAGACGGGCATTTAGCTTCGTCAGCTGTCAACACCACCAACAGTGCAGTCGCCGCAATTATCTTGATATGGCACTGGCACTTCAGTGGAACAGGCCGCTAGTTGGCCCACGGAGATCAATGGACTCAACCCTTAGCGATCGTCTCGTCTCAACATTCCTGTTTCCACCTTGAGATCACGGTGACACGGGTGGTGGCGGTGGAAGCGAAGGTATCGATCGATCGCCCACACCGACGATGAAACGAAACTTCGAGGGACGATGAGACAAATATTCAACCAGATCTTGTCCAACGACGCACCGCATCCTCGCAAATCTCTCAAGGAAAAGACGGCTTCGCCTTTTACACGGATGCTCCGGTCCAAGGCCGGGCTGGGCGGTCGAATCAACAGCGTCATCACCACGTATCTCGGCCATGGCTCGTCAGCCCCACCAACCCATTGTCAACGGGCAAAAGCTAACTGAGCCAGGACAGCGTCCATGTCCAAGCAATGGCACACCGAGACCGTTCCCAGTAAAACATGCGGCACATCACAAGACACCAAGCAGCTTGATCAAGAGAGCATACGTACCCTTTCGGGAGGGAGGACGACGAGGTCCGAGGCCGACCATTTTGTCGATGAAGGTTTGGCGGGGTTGGCGGGGTAGTTCTGGTTGAGGCTGACAAGAAGATGACAAGACGCGCGGAGCTAATCAGGGACACACGGTCGAGAGAAGAGCAATTGACGAGTCCAAACCAGAATAAGGAATAAGGGGGACACGGGGGTTTTAAAGGAGTTGGGGTGGATGGTGAGCGAGGTGGAGCAGGTCGAGGTGAGTCGAGGTGAAGACGCCAACCAGCCAGGTCGCAGCCGTTGAGCGGGAGATGCAGCAAGGTTGACCTCAGGGAGTTGGCCTCAAGCATGGAACCTGGAGCTGGAGGGGAGGTCCCGTCAGGAATCCATCCGCCCAAGGTACTTCTACATGTCGACGGCTCTGGGGATGTATCCGGCGCCTCGCTTTGGCCGCCCAGCAGTGCGTGCCGGGCCAATTGCGTCCCTGGATGAGACCCAACTCGCCCATCTCCGGGCCCCCAGACCCCTCGGCGGCCGCATGTTTCTGTTGTCAATCCATTGCAGTGGTCTCAGCTACGTAATGTCTTTATCTGACCGCTTGCACTGGTTGCACGAGGTCTGGCCCCCGGATAGGAAACAAAAATAAACTACTAAAAAGGAAGTAAAAGAGAAACCGCTGCCTGGCCAAACATGGTTCAAGGTTCGATAAGCTAGCTCCTGAGGAGGCGGCGGTGGCTTCCCGACGCCCGACGAGGGCGTGGGTGATGCAGTCTGGTCCGGTCTTGATCGTCTCCAGATCCCACGCCCTAGGCGAGGTAGTGTTGAGCTCTTGTCGGCCCGTTGTTGGAGGGGGCAACAGCTAGCAGCGATAGTCGACTCAACAAGGCGGGGGAATGCGCAGTAATTGCCAAGATGCTTCCCACGTCTCAAGAGGGGGGCCTCACTGATTCACCCAGAGGAAAAAACCACCCCGTACACCGACAATGCGGATGGCTTCGTCTTCGTCTTCCTCGTGCACATATGCACCAGGGTCGGGGGACTTGGGGGTCGGCCGTCCAGCAGCTTGGTGACATGATGTCAGGGCCCAGCAAGCCACATGTGACCTAAAACCCCTTGGTGTTCGTGGGGGGAAGGGCCAGTACCTGGCTTCTCTGCCGGCCGGGTACCTTGGGCTCGTGAAGAGCTCTTCCAGGTTTGCCGGTTGGTGATCTGATCTGGCGTTTTGCCTATATGAGCTATAGTTGCCGTCCCGGGCTCGGCGCTACTATCTGCCGAGCTCCCAAGCTTCAGGTGGCTTCTGATTGGTCAGCTAGCTTACCCTGCAGCTCCCGCTGACGCGCGCCAAATGGGCAACGTATGCTTTTTGGGAGCTGTCTCAGGAGGACTCGCGAAATCGAGGTATCTTGAGAGTTGCGAGCTTGCAACAACCAACCTCGACCACGATTTCCCCCGGCACCCGGCCTCCAATTTCCATCTTCAACAGCTTTGGGTCTGCTCGGTCAATGAGCGATCCCCCTTTCTAAAGCTGTCATCATGAAGCCGTCCGCGATTGCTACGGCGCTCCTGAGCTTCGTCTCTACTGCCCTCGCGAGCGCAACCACCGAGACCTCCAAGGTCATCCTCCCCGCCGACTTTAAGCCTCCCCAGGTCTTCAAGAACGCCAACCTGGTGCATGTCATCTCACTCGAGAAGAACTATGTCAAGGAGCAGATCAACGTCCTCATCGAGAACGTCGCATCCGAGCCCCAGACCGACTACTATGTGCCATTCACTGCCGACCAGCTGTCCCGTGTAGGTGGCTTCGAGGTCAAGGATCGCAAGGACGCAAGCGCTGGACCGTTTGTGGCCGAGGTTGTCGAATACGATGCCCTCAGGTATTTATTTGTGGCTAACCCTGACATGTGCCACCATGATGCTGATCCCATCGTTCCAGTGATGTCCAGTACTACCGCATCCAATTGCCCACTCCCCTCAAGGCCGGTGCTCAGCAGACCCTCGGCATCACCTTCTACTACCTGAAGGCTTATGCTCCTCTTCCTGCCTCTATTCCCCAGGACGAGAGCCAGTTCCTCACCTACGACTTTTCCGTCTACGCCCCGTCGTCCTATCCCACCCTCAAGCAGAAGACCGAGATCAAGGCTATTTCGTCCTCGATCCCCGATTATACAAAGCTCCCTGGAAGCGGCAATGTCAAGGAGTTCCCCACCAAGCAGGGTAACAAGCTCACATACGGCCCCTTCGATGAGAAGCCTGCGGGCGCCATCTCCCCAGCTCAGGTTCGATTCGAGTTCACCAAGCCCGTCACCCACGTTGCCGAGCTCAACCGTGACATCGAGGTCAGCCACTGGGGCGGCAACATTGCCTTTGAGGAGAAGTACGATCTGTACCACCGAGGTGCCAACCTCTCGACCCTCTTCAACCGAGTCAAGTGGGCGCAGTCGCAGTTCTACAACCCCACCACCCATGCTCTCAAGGAGCTCCGAGTTCCTCTCCAGATTGGCAGCGTCGATGCCTACTTTGTCGACGTCATTGGCAACGTCTCGACCTCTCGCTTCCGTAGCAACAAGCGAGAGTCTCTGCTCGAGCTGAAGCCCCGATACCCCCTGTTTGGTGGTTGGAAGTACCCCTTCACCATTGGATGGAACTCTGATGCTGCCAACTTTTTGCGCCGAACTGCCACTGGAGGCTACGTTCTCAAGGTCCCCTTCTTGGAGGGCCCTAAGCAGGCCGAGGGCATCGAGTATGAGCACATCAACGTCAAGGTCCTCCTCCCCGAGGGCGCCGAGTAAGTCTAACCAAAATTGCACTGGGTCTCGACATGTCTAACAATGAAGCAGGAATGTCAAGTTCTACACCAACGTTCCCGAGTCGGCCATTACCTCGACCTCGATCGACCTCACCCGAACCTACCTTGACACCATTGGCCGAACGACCGTGACCATCAAGGCGAGAAACCTTGTGGATGAGTTCCGGGACCGACAGCTCATCATCTCGTATGATGCGCCTCTTGTGAGCGCTCTGCGAAAGCCCGCTGTCATCTTTGTCAGCGTGCTGGCAGTTTACATCACGACCTGGGCGCTTGGCAAGGTGCAGACGGGATTCAAGCCCAGGAAATAAGATATATAGAAGGAGGGAAACATTGTCTTTTTGAGCGCTCTTCACACTTGCATGAACAGCGGGAGCTGCTCCTGGGCAACGATGTAAAAAATGTAACATAGAAAGGGATTATAGTTTTCTATTGAAATGGATTTCAGCCGTGAATGGGTCTGGTGTACTAGGCGCATGTCATCTGACAGCTGCCACAAAGTTGTCAATTGTGTGACGGGCCTCAACCCAATGGTGTTGGTGTTGGTGTTGGGGCTACAACCCATTGTATAGCTGAGAAGAGGAGTGCAAGGAACAGGGTTGAACCAGGTAATGGCGAGGAAACATGCACCAACTGTAGTTACGCATTCGTAGATGCCTAGATGCCCTGTTGAGTTGGGTTGAAGAGGAGGAGCGCTTGGACAGAGGCAAGTGTGGATAGAGGCAGTGCCGTTGTCAGATGATGCCTCAAACTGGTCCTGACATGAACAAAGTAAAACCTTTGACTCGCTTCATCCGAGGCTTCAAACCCAACAAAGCCACAATAAGGCAGCTACTAGCCCAACTGGGGCTGACCGAGCCCAAGGTTGTGGGAAGTTGGTTGAGCCCGCATCCTTGGAGCCCAAGTGGTCAAAGACTCGGCGTCCGTCAGAATAACCAGCTAGGTCTAGGGTGGTTGAGAGTCAAGGCTCGCATCTGCAGGGCATTCTGCTGGTTCCATATTGGCGGTTACTTCCAGTGACGTTACCTGCAGCGACCGCCTGCGGCGCAAGTAAAGTAAAGTACCGGTATTTGTTCAGCCGCCCGTCAGCCAAGGTCGTGGTTGATGGTGTGCAGGTGGAGTGGGTGGGCGAGGCACGCTCCGATGGTCATCCCCGTCAAGGACCCCTCCCCTTGCTTGCGTGGTGGTGGGCATGGGTTTAAACCAAAGAAACCGGGCAAGACGCCAGCGTCAGTCATGGATGGAAAGCCAACTCACTCGTATAAGATGATGAAGGGGTCCCCCCCAAAGTTTTTTTGCCCTTTGTATCTTTTCAATCAGCTTGACCAAAACTTCAAGCGTAAATTTGGGCTACGAACCTCCATCTCTTCTGTGCCAGTGTACTCAGCCGCTTCCTCTCGACTTACACGATTCGCTCTCTGAGCTCTCAAACCTACCTATCACAACTCATCTCATCAGCATCACTGCTTCAAGTCAGCCAAAATGTGCTTCCGCACTGAGCCCAGGACCAAGTACTACTATCACGAGGAGATCATCCCCGCCCGGCGTCACCACGGCCATCACCACCACCACCATCACCACTCCCGCTCTCCTAGGGCCAGTTACACCAGTGTCACTCGCCGGTCCTACAGCCACAGCCCCAGGGCTAGCTATCGCACCAGCGGCCCCGTCGCCTACGAGACTCGCTACGTCTGAGCACTTCTGAGCAAGCAATGTCAAAGATCTCTCTCTCGATGACGTTGTGCTGAATAGACTGGTGATGATCTATACTTGGCGGTTGAAATTTAGCGGCATTGGCGGCTTCTTTGACGTGTAACGCGAGACGCGACATGTATAATATGATATTGAACGGATCAAGTGGACGAATGGGACGGCGGTCATTTTGTTAAGCTGGGCGTTTTTGTTATCGTGGAGTAGGGCAGGGCAAGCAACACGACGAAATGGGTTAGAAACGTTACGGTCACATAACACGAAAGAAACAAACATAAAGATTTTTTTGTTCCATTTTCTTGAGCCTCACTCACACCAGCCTTGCTTCAGGCCCCGGGAGCCACGGACCTTGATCACTTCCATGACATGGTTGAGCTTGACTGGTGGTGTCCAAAAAAGAGGCTGTTGACGTAGCTGTCGCCTCCGGCGGGGGTGGAGGGTCCCGCTCAAGGTCGCAGGGCTGGATCTGTGAGGGCGTGTGCATGACATCACCCTGCATTCCATCGCCATCATCATCGCCGAGGTCCCTCCAAGAAAAGAAAGAAGAGAACCTAACTTGGGTGATGTTGGTGTAAGTGCGCGCGTGTGTGTACTGTACCTTGTTAGCTGAGGACGGGTCAAGCCATCTTGTCTGCCGAAAGCAGGGAAGACGGCATCGCAAACGTCAGTTCTTGAGGGTCTTGGAAGGGTCCTCGTGGTTGTTTAAAGCCTGCATACCCCTGCTTGCAGCCTTCAAGGAGCTTCTCACATTGTAACCTCTTGATGCGGACGACGATTACGATTTACAAAGTATTTTCCCACTCGAAGCGACCCTGCAGCTAGATCCTTCCGTGTCGCCTTTCATACGGTGTAAGCAATTGCCTTTCTGTGAGCTCATGACTGCTCTGCCCGCCATTCGTGCTGCGGGTGGAATCATGGGTCTTGGCTTGCAGGACGTTCTTTGGAAGTGAAGCTGACCGCGACAAAGAAAGCGCGGCCCATCCAAACTTCCCCTTCCAAATAGTTTAGTAAAAGCGACCTTACCGTGGTTGTCGTCGTCAAAATGTGAGTTCACCTTTTGTAACCCTCGTCTGTATCTCGACGTCGCCCTCGCGCCATTCCCGGATATACCGGGCAACATCAACCACAATGTCGTCACGCTTCAGCTTCGATATATCCGCCTCACCTCGCCCTGGCTCGTACATCATGGAAGTGCCGGCTGACATGGCCATGTCCCACAGGAACCGCGCACTCTCGATCCGCTCCAACAAATCGAAGGGGGGCTCCGCCTCCACCTCTAACAAGCGGGGCTTCTCCTTCAACTCACTCCGCGGCCAGGTCCAGCCCGAGCTGTCGCGCAAGCTCTTCAAGCTTATCAAGTCTGAGAACAACCTCATCAACGCCCACGAGACGGCTGGCCGCGAGCGTATTTCTATCGCGACGCAGCTGTCGGAATGGGGAGAGCATACGTGCGACGATGGCATCAGTGACATTTCGGACAAGGTGGGAGTCGTCCTGAGCGAGATGGGTGAGCAGGAAGATGCATACGCTCACTCGCTGGATGATTCACGTGCCGTGCTTAAGGCCATCCGGAACACCGAGAAGAGCGTGCAGCCCAGTCGCGAACACAAGGACAAGATTGCCGATGAGATTCAGCGGCTGAAGCTGAAGGAGCCCGGAAGCGCAAAGCTACCTGTACTCGAACAAGAGTTGGTTCGCGCCGAGGCTGAGAACCTTGTTGCGGAAGCCCAGTTGACAAACATTGTATGTCGTCACTTACACCGAGCTGCTCATACTTTGCTTACATAGTCCACAGACCCGACAAAAGCTCAAGGAGGCTTACGCTGCCGAGTTTACCGCGACTATCGAGAGAGCCGAGAAGCAAATTATCTTGGCCAAGCATGGTCGCCGTCTGCTAGAGCTTCTTGATGATTCGCCCGTGGTGCCCGGCGATACTCGGCCAGCTTACGAGCATTCCGCCCAGGCCCGCCAGATCCTCAACGACTGCGAAGACGACCTCCGAGACTGGCGTCCCGAAGCTGAGTCTTTCTCTACACCTGCCCAGAGTCGAACGCCGAGCATCACAGAGAAGGGCAAGGAGCCAATGGTGGCTGACGATACGCCCTCTCCTGTGCAGTCCGAGGCGACTCCTGTGGCCCCGACAGGAACCAAGTCTTCCGTATATGCCGAAGTTGCTGGTTGAGATGACGATTGCTGGAGTAATTGATACCTGAGCCGGGTCTCATGTGTCTGAGCCGGGCAGTATTTGATGGTTGTTTGTTTGGCTTGAGCAAGCACTGGAGAGTATCGTTGGCTGTGTGACAGTTTACCTCACTACCTACATGTTTTAGTTTCGCTTGACCTGCGTTTTATTTGTCTTGATTACTGAGGATGGTTTTCGAGTTTGCTGCTGTACTATTATATCCCACACGCCCACCTGTTTATTATGTCAGCTGAATAAGAATGATTATCTTTGGTCTGATCTCGCAATGCATCCAAATGCCGAGGTGTAGTTGAAAACGTGACGACGGGCTATCGGGACTGGATAAGTAGGTACATGTAGCGCAAGGATTAGAGCGGAGCGAAGACGGACGGCGCGCAACCTTGGCCAAGGCCCGAGGCTGAGCAGTTTGAGATTCTTGGGTCGCTGACCACCAATCGATATGAGGTGATCGTTGGCGTGGGTCAGGAGCGCAGCTTCTTGGAGCGTTGAGGGGCCTTCCCCCCAAGAAATGGTGTGGATGGATGGAGTCGAGCGTCGTCGTGTTGGACAAATGAGACGGGCATCTTCCGGTTACGGAACGAGCAGGAATTTTTCATGGGTGGTCTCAATGGCGTGAGAGGGTGAGGGAGAAGAGATATGAGGTCCAGTGTTTATAGCTTCACCCAGTTGTAAGTCAAGCAAGGTATCAAAATATCACTTGATATCAACACAGACTTGGGTGTACAACTGCTCGAAGTTTGCTTAGGCTCATCGGACAAATCCTCTCAACTTCGGGCTGTCGGCTGGCTGTGTGGATCTCAAGATGAAAAAGACAGGAACCATTTTGGCACAGCCGAGATGGGTCCTGTTAAGTCCAGAGAGAGTTAGCTTCCGGTCAGCAAGTTCCGTCGTCCGATGGACTTTGAACGCAATTCTGATCTCCCTCCCGTTGCTGTTGCTTGTGCATTCCCGCCCCCTTTTTTTTCCCATTCTCCCGCCTAGAGACCCTGTAGCCAGCCAGCAACCCAAACAGTGAAAAACGACCTCGGTCAAACTTGAAGCTCAACAGCCGACGACCGCGGGAGCAGCCAGAAGAGGCACAAGCTTAGAACCCAATTGCCGTGTTCTGAGTAGGGCCAGGTGTATTTTTATCACACCCCCTTTCCTCATATCTCTCTTCCCTTCTTTTCTCTCTTTTTTTCTTCTCCCCTTCTTTCCGGGCCTGCTCCACTTGAGGCGGTCCGCTCACTGCCCCGTTTGATGCTCCGGCCACAAGGCTCCCGAATACTGCTATCATCGCGGCTACCCGCCGGCCGCTCACTGCAGCACCACCCTCTATCCTCCGCAGCGCCGCTGCCACTGTTGCTACTGTCGCAGGGGCCACAACGGGGGCCACCCGCACTGCCGCTACCGGCATCGCTGTCTCTGTCGCCATCGCTGTCCAGAGGGCCAGGCCGGGCCAATCATATGTCGCACCTGGCCACACGTCGCCCTGGAGCCAGGCCCAGCCTGACCCAGCAGAATACCCCGCCCCCTCCATCCACCACCTCTTCCTCTTCTTCGACTCTTGAAACTTCTTCTCGTCGAACTGCCCAGCTCGCTCGACACTTTACTTCTTCTCCATCAAGCGCTTCCGCACCAAAGCAGAACAAGATGGCCTCTCCCTACACCGTCCGCAAGGTTGCGGCTCCCAACACCCTCGAGCACCGCGTCTACATCGAGCAGGATGGCCAGCCCATCTCTCCCTTCCACGATATCCCCCTCTACGCCAACCAGGAGCAGACCATCCTGAACATGGTTGTTGAGATTCCTCGATGGACCAATGCCAAGCTCGAGGTATGTTACGTCAATTGCTTCTCTACGCCCTCTTGTTGCGCTGTTTGAGCTACCTTGGTAGCTGTCGTGTGCCTGCAAAAAATTACCCCAACCCCTCGCTTGGGCATCACCGTCTCTCCAAACCGACCCCATGCTGACAATCTGCCCACCAGATCTCCAAGGAGGAGCTCCTCAACCCCATCAAGCAGGACATCAAGAAGGGCAAGCTTCGATACGTCCGAAACTGCTTCCCCCACAAGGGTTACCTCTGGAACTACGGTGCCTTCCCCCAGGTAAGATATTCCGAGTCTGATACGACTCCAATCCAGACCGCTCACACTTGTAACTAGACCTGGGAGGACCCCAACTCCATCCACCCCGAGACCAAGGCCAAGGGTGACAACGATCCTCTCGATGTCTGCGAGATCGGCGAGCTCGTCGGCTACACTGGCCAGGTCAAGCAGGTCAAGGTCCTCGGTGTCATGGCCCTTCTCGACGAGGAGGAGACTGACTGGAAGGTCATTGTCATTGACATCAACGACCCTCTTGCTGCCAAGCTGAACGACGTTGAGGACGTCGAGCGACACCTGCCCGGTCTCCTCCGTGCCACCAACGAGTGGTTCCGTATCTACAAGATCCCCGATGGCAAGCCTGAGAACCAGTTTGCCTTCACTGGCGAGTGCAAGAACAAGAGGTGAGCCGGTCCTTGGTGTATCTGTCGGCATCAGTTTCTAACAAATGTCCAGCTACGCTCTTGATGTTGTCCGCGAGTGCGCCGAGGCCTGGGACCGCCTCATCACTGGCAAGACTGCCCCTGGTGGCGTCTCTACGTGAGTAACCTCAATATGCTGCTGCCATACTTATACTGACCATCATCCAGCACCAACGTCACTGTCCAGCAGTCTCCTTCCCGCGTTTCTCCTGACCAGCTGCCTCCTCTGCCCCCCAACGAGGAGATTCCCGCCGAGAAGATTGACAGCTCCATTGACAAGTGGTTCTTCATCAGCGGTGCCTCCGCTTAAGCGCAAAAAGGCGTTCTCATGTAAAAAATTACAGATCTATCCGATGCATAAGATTTGAAAAAGTGAAGCATGACAGAAGAATACAAAAAAATATGATCAATTGCCGTTATACTATACAAGACTTGTGATGTCGTGGTCCCATTGGCTCCGTAACATGGACAGGAGTCCTCGCTTCCTCAAAACGCCGTTGATGCATAATTGGTGGTACATTGTAGTTGATATTTAATCGGTCAAATCGGCCGTCTTCTGCAGCTGACGAGAGTGACGGTCTACCTCCTCGACCAATCCCTTGATGTTGATCTTTTGACAGTTGAAGTCAAGCTCCTTGCCATCCTCTGCGCTGGATTAGCCATTGACCACTCCCGAGCAGTCTATAGGGGTGACGCACTGAACTTGACACGTAGCGAGCTGGGCTCTTTCGAATCTCGGGGCAGGATAGTCGTGGTGATGGTTGTGCCGTTCGCTCGGGCAGTCGGAGGCATAAACGTCAGGAACAGGCGGGCGGGCTTTGCGCAAGCCGAGAACGGGTTGAACTTGGCCGTGACCTCGGTCATGAATTTGGTAATCATCTCGACGACGTGGGGACGCAGCTCGCGTGCAATTGGCGGGACTTGAGGGGGATCAAACGTCTCTTAAAGAGGTTGCTCAACTGGCTGCTTCGTGATGCTGAAATTTCGGTGTTGAGAACGTGGCCCCGGTAGATGCATATCGCCTTGGTGGGGCCGACTCGACAACTGCAACGTCATGATTCCGGGGGGACCACGTTTCGACATGAGACTGAATTAACAACTTTTGCCCACCACGGACGTTTACTCTTCTCCACCAGCGAATCTGTTCCTTCAAAAGCTCAACATGTCATTCGAGGGCCTGCAGGAGCGCCTAACGGCTCTGCAGGAGACCACCACCCAGCTCAAGGAGCTCATCGACCGGCTTGCGACCCTCAAGTTCCAGCCTGGCTCCGTGCCCCTGACCACCGACGAGGAGAACAGCGTCAGCGGGGAGCTCAGCACCGAGATCACGGGTACTCTGCGGGACGGGGAGGAGGAGTATGAGATCCTACATGAAGAGGTGGAGTTTGTTCGCGCAGCGGAGCATGATAGGGCAAGGTTGAGGGAAGGGGTGGAAAAGATTGGAAAGGAGCTTGCGAGGTACGGCTCATGATGGGTGAGAGTCTTGGATATCACCCACTGATAATCTATAGTTGCCGTCTATCCTTCCGCAAGGCACGACTATCCGCAAAGCAGAGCCTCTTGCAGGCGCAAAGACTCGAGCGCGAGCTCATGGTTACTTCATTCTCGCAACCCACTTCAGAAGCCGGCTCCCTACACCCAGACGACGAAAAGCCCTCGGCCGTCGTCCGCCCTGCGCGCCAACACCATGCGGTCCAACAGCACCAGTCTTCCAGTCTCTCAGGGGAGGACCGGGAGGCGGTCGGGGCGAGCGCCAACGTGACCAACGCCCTGCGGCGCACACACGACATTATCCAGGCGGAGTTGGCGCGCAGCGAGTTTGCGCATCAGACACTCACCGAGTCTTCGGCAGCGCTGAAGGAGCTCAACGAGTCGTACAGCTCGTTGGATACCATGCTAGCGAATTCACGGAGTCTGCTAGGGACGCTAGTACAGTCACAAAAGTCCGACACCTGGTACCTACAGACGGCCGTTTACATGCTCCTCACGACGTTTTGCTGGTTGTTCTTCCGGAGGATATTATACGGGCCGCTGTGGTGGCTCGTGTGGCTGCCTCTCCGAGTATTGTTCGGGGTGGGAACCACGGCCGGCGGCGCGGTGATGCGCGCGGGGTCCGGCGCCGCCAAAGTGGACGAGGTTGGAGATGTAAGTCAGGGGGTCCCCGTGGAGGGTCTGCCCGCGAAGGATCTACCTACTGTCCAAGTGGGCACTGAGAAGGAGGCGGAGGTGCTGGAGGAGGTGGATAAGATCCTGAATGTTATCGAGGAAGCGAATGAGCAGGACAACATCACAGAAGAGGGAGATGCTGACAGTGCCCGGAATACCAAGAAGAGAATGTGGGAAGAGCCTGAGGTTGTAGACCAAGAACGGCCTAGAGACGAGCTCTAGGTTTAATAATATTCGCCTTTTGCCAATGCAATCAAAGTCCTCTTGAATGGTTTACCATTCATTCACTCATACCCGGGAGCCCGCAACAGTATCATGACTCTTGGGCTACTACAGAGAACAACTCAAGTCACATCAAGTCTAGCATTCTTGTTGGTCAAGCTATTCTGGTATAATATTTTGTATTTGAGCAGTATCTCTGGTCAGTTGCCCAACTCATGCCGTGAGATGACACGATGACGATCCCCCCGGAGCTGTTGCCTGCTGGCCCCGTTCACGGGGCGTCTGAGGCTGAGGGAATCCTTCCGCATGGAACCTTGGATTGGATACGAAAACAACTGTAGCGTGATTATGGCTAAATGCGTTGGCATGAAAGAGTGATGCTAAGCCGCACATCAAGGATAGGACTTCACTGGGCATACTGGCTCATTGCTCTTTAAAGGGGATGTCCTAGGGGACGGTTTGCTTATAAAACATTTTTTTCTATTCAACGCCCCCTGATCTCTACTGGAGTGATATACCATTGACATCCAAATTTCTATAAAGATCGAAAACTCCACCTCATGACCCTTTACTCCTTTTGAACCACTCTGGACGAAACGACTCGAATCATACCCCCATCGCCATCATGTGTTTTTGCCTTCCCGCCGGACCAGACGAGAAATCGTCCACTGGCCCCAAGAAGCCCTTCAAGCCCATAACCTTGGAGCTCCCCTTCGATCTGAATCATCGTCTATTTGGTAGTTCAAAGCGCCCTCGAGTCTTTGTGGGCAAGCAGAGTGGCGGGGTTGGCGAGATTGCTGGAGGTGCAACTAGAGATGTAACTGGAGGTGCGACGGGAGCAGCATCGCAGCCATGATGAGAATCGAGATTCAACCAGAACCTGCATTTGAGACAAAGCGAGAGACCGACCCTCGTTGAAAGGGGCGTATATGGTTGCATTTAGCGGTTGAAACGCCGTGTGATTCAAAATCAGGTTCGCTGGGGAGCGATCTGGGGGACATCGCTGATCCATGGAAGACCGAGCTTCTTCATCTCAACTGCCAGCTGGAAAAGGTAGTCGAGACTTGGTCAATGTTAGTCATTCGATCTATTCAATAGACGACCTATAACGGGAATTGTGAACTCACCTCTCACACTGGGTCTTGGCCTTGTGCACATTGTCACCCCATACATAGACACCGTGACGTCGGACGAGGACTGCATATGTATCGGGGTACTTGTCCATGGCCTCCTCAAGGTACTCGGTCAAGTCTTCCTCGTGAGGAGTGTTCTCAATCACGGGAATACGAAGGGTATCATGATAACCCAGGTTACCAGTCTTGGTCATTCCACGTCCAAAGCCCTTGATCTGTTCAATGTTGTTGATCTCGAAGACACGGTCCTTTCCAGGGCCCTGGGCCTCAAGCAACAGAGTGACAAGCACAGCCCACTGAGAGTGAGTATGGATGCAGCAGCCAGCACCCCGGCGGGTAAAGGCCGCGAGGAACAGAGGAGTGCACTGAGAGGGCTTGTAGCAGGGGGGTGAGCGCAGGTACGTGCGCTGCTTCAACTTGTTATGGTTGGGGTCCTGCTCAGAGATGGCCATGACATAGATGTCGGTGTTCTTCATGAGCTCCTTCTGGACGCCCGAAGGGGCAATGTAGACTAGGTCACTAAGACATTACTGTGAGCATCATTCACAAATGAGGCAATTCCTGTTAGGAATTGAGCTTCAACAAGGCTCGAGAAAGCCATTTCGATAACCCAGCTGAAACAGAGCATCTTTCCTCACTCGAGAAGAGCAACCAACACATGATTCGCAAGTAGTCCGAGTCAATTGCAGCTGAACAAACTTTTGCTCGAGACGAGATTAAGGCGGGGTCGCGGGGTAGTTTAGATTGCTGGGCTGAAAACATACTCATCTCGAATAGAGCATCCTCCTCCGGTTCCCGTGACCCAGCCGAGGGTCCAGAACTTGGCGCACAGCGAAGGAATCAAGTTGGCCGGGTGGTTGGGGTCCTCGGAAGTGATGAGGGCATCACCAGTCGGACGCTGCTGCTCCGCCGCCTCGTCGTAGAACTCGGGCATTGCGTCTTGAAACGCCGGAACCCAGGCGTGCCGGAAAGGCCCAAGATTGGCCGGGTCTGGAGAATGGTCCGGGGCGTTGCTCCGATCTCAATCGGAGCGGCTGAGGCGGAATACGGAGCCCTGACGGTAGCGGTAGCGGCAGGACGATGGCTTGGGATGCACGGGAGGGAGAATGAGATGATGCCGAGCGGAGAGTAATGCGATGGCAGCAGATGTTGGCGCCGAAATGGTGAGAAATGGGCAGTTTGTTCAATCTTAATCGGACGCCGCACCTGCCTTGGACCTGGGTAAGAGGCCTGCTACTGGCTGAAGAGACCCGGGTTTCCGGGCAGGTGCTGCTGAGTGCTCCGTGCCATTGCCCGTCACCGTCCTTTCAAAATGGTGGGTCTCGAGAATAGAATTTTTAACCAATCCGAAGTGGTAAAAACGTACCCTGCCAGTGAGGTCATGGCTGCCCAGGCTAGAGCAACCTTAACAATCAGAAACGACGGCTCGACAACGTTGGACGCTCCCTGGCTGCCACTGGGCAACGTTGGGAGAACCAAAAGCAACCTCAGAAGCCCAAGGATACGCTCCTCGAAGGCTACCCAAGATGCATCTAACAAGGAGCAGAGTTTTCGCATCCAGGATCATGTGTCGCCGCCCTACGTAATCTACATGGCATCTGCCTTGCTTGGCCTTGATAATTGATGTTGTATTGCGTTGGAGTGGCAAGGAACCAAAGCGACGGTGAGCTATGAATAGGAACGGGACACAAGCGAAATGGTAGGTGGATTTTATGGAAACGGGGGAGCCGAGGAGCGGTCGAAAGGCGGAAGGAGATTGAACGGATGCCTCAGGTACCAATGACATTGGATTGGATGGATGGACGGACACTGTCTGTCACGCATTGATAGCTGCCGACGGGGATGGCGTTGGAAATCATCTCGGTGCATGAACCCGGGTCCCCAAGGCTCATCTCATCTGAGTGACTCGATCAGGGCGGGCCAGCCAACTGCCATTGACAGGGAGGTTTTCGCTTGGGTGATGACTGGTCATCAACGGGGAAGCAATCTTCAATAGGTAGGCGAAAGGCTGACTGCCTTGGAAGAGGCCTGGGCGTCTCGGACCCTGGACTGGAACCTCTGATAACGGTGGACATTAACCCGTCCACAGCAAAGCACGGCAACCAGTGTCACGCTTCCGTCCCTGGATCGGCTGGATCGCTTTCAGCTCGCAGCGCCAGCCCAGGGTACCACAGAGGCCTAATGAAAAGGATATGGGGGGACGGGGGACGCCGGGGAATTTGCTAGCGGGCCTGGGTCTAGGCTCGTATTCATGCGAGGCGACAACAAGAAGACAGGCCAATGGTCAGCTAACCAGACGGCGTTACAGGTCACAGCACAGAGAGAGCCATCACTCACCCACACAGCTTCCGACACGCGCCGGCAGACGCGCCACCAGCGGCGAGCTGTCGCGGAAAAAGCTTGTGCTGTGCAGGGAGCGCGTCCATTCATTGTTTGCTATTGAGACAAGACAGACCACTCGAGGCAGCCAAGAGAGTTTGTTGGGTGGTGACGGCGCGTGGTTGACGACGCTTGACTGCATCCTTTGGTCATGGCCGAGCACCTGCATATGCCAGCAGAATAAATGTCTTGGGGGCTCTGGAACTCTTCTTCTATCCGGGAATGGCGCAGAACCCCCGAATTCTGTCTCGATGATGGCGCTGGGGAGATGAAAGCATTGCGCCTCTCGAGTGTGTGTGCTGCTGTTTACGTTGGATCTCGAGCATCGCCCGACCAATTTGGGTGTCTCAAAGAGATTCCAGCTTCACTCCACCGTCGCCCCCCAGGCCTATTACCGTCTAGCTCGCTGCCACCCCCTGAGACAGGCTCGAGTCCAATCGACGTTGAGAGATCCGACGCTAGCACCGGCAACTAGACGCCGAGCCCAGAAACATCACAACGGGCGAGCGTCATATCAGCGCTGGAAACTTGGGGTTCAGTGGTGGAAGACAGCCCGAGTCCAGACAAAGGGAGCAGGTCAGGCCGCCTGGGCATCCATCCGGATGGTGGCCATCTCGCCCGGGCAACCTATGCAACACGAGCTAGAAAGGAGGCGAAGCTGGGTCATGATGGATGGATGGAGGAGTGGAGGATCATCTATGAGTGGGTCCTCTCCCAACGTCTTCCATATCATACGGCTGGCTTTTGCTCGATCACCGATCAATGGCACAAGACATGTCGAGACAGACAAAAGAGAAAATCAACGCGAGGCAAAGAAAGAAAAAACTGCACACGATCTGCATGGAGCCGGAATTGCAGGGACGAGACGCTCAAGTGGCCGTTTCCCCCCGGTCAGGCCATGGCAGCTCGCAGACCAGGGCCGCCAGGGACGGCAAATTAGTGCTGGTCTGCTGGATCATGGCTTGCAAATTTAAAATTGAGGTCGGCGGGCTTCCCCAGACACACCTTGACACATCCCAACACGGTTGATCGGCAGACCATGTCGACAGGGCAGAGTTGTACTGTATGTACTCGGGCTCGATGACCTGGTGGCTACTGTGCCACGATGCACGGCGGACGTGTTGCCAGTGGTTGAATCACGAGAGTGCCTACATCCTGGGTGGTTAAAAAGTTGATATGATACAGGCAGACTGACAACAACAAACCATCATGCACGAACACCAAACAGCAGCCCTCCCAGACAGCTCCGCCCCGACGCGGCAAGCGGCTTAATCAGGCCGAATCATACTGGGCCCCTAGCAATCCACAATCCTGAACCGAGACGACCCAATGGCTGCAATCCTGGCGCCCCGGCATGGGTCTCCTCCCCCCCATGTGAGAACATGGGTTCCATCCCCGATGGACTAGGCCAGCCTTGGCGCGACTACTTGCCCCTGCTTGCTGCGGCTTTGACCCTGAGCTGTTGTTGACTTTGGCGACATTGATGGTGACTTGTGACTTTGGGGGGCTTTCCCCTGGTCCTGAGCATTTCTGGTGGCCTGGGGCCGCGGCCCCTTTGCCGTGGTCTGCCCTTCATAAGGACCTCGTAGACCCCGTCGCGTGCCATTGAGTTTCCCTTCCTCCTCACCTTTGCTGTCAACTCAATCGTCGTTCGTTAGACAACTCGACTCTTCTTCACAACTCTCGCTTGAGATCTATCTCTTGTTTACACTACTAATTCTAATTTCCAACCCCTAACAAATCCATCAAGATGCGTTTCACCTCCGTCCTCGTTGCCGGCGCCTTCGCTGCCATGGCCTCTGCCCAGGGTACTGCCACTGCTTCGCTCTCCCCCGCCCAGCAGTCCCAGATCGACTGCATTGACGCCTGCGATGCTGGTGATGTCAAGTGCCAGTCTTACTGCATCACTGTACGTTGCCCAGAGTTTCACACGCTACCTACAAGCCACTAACATTACCAACCAGGTCCCTTCTCCCAACGAGAAGCAGGTCAACGCCACCAACGAGTGCGTCGCCGGCTGCCCCAAGGGCAAGGGCTCCGAGGCCGACACCCAGAAGTACGCTGCCTGTCTCCAGGATTGTGTTGCCGACAACTACTGGAAGACCGTTGACGGTACTCCCCGCGAGACCGCCGCCTCTGGCAGCTCCGATGATGAGGACAAGGACTCCAGCAGCAAGGCTGGCTCCAAGGCCACTGCCACTGGCACCGACGCTGACTCTACTGCCGCCGCCTCTGCTTCTGCCTCCTCCGACTCCGACGATGATGCTTCCGAGACTGCTTCCGAGTCCGAGGCCTCTGGCACTGCTTCCGGCACTGCTGCTTCCTCCACTGAGACCGGCAATGCTGCCCCCGCCCTTGTCGGTGGCGTCTCCCTCCTGGGTCTCTTCGCTGCCGTCCTTGCTCTGTAAATTGGACAGCCTTTTGATGTGTGGTTGATTGGAAGGATGTAATGGGTTTGCTAGAGCGGTAATGATGGATGGAGTTTGATATCACATGAACATGTTGGCAGCATGAGAGGAGGACCTCCCGGTGGTCGTTTTTTCATGGACAAATTTGGGACACGTTTTGCGTTCACATACAAGCTCAAGACATGGGCATGAATACAATACCACTTTTTGGCGCTCTGCGTCACCTGAAATCATTGATTCCCTTCTCACGAAGTGCATGAAACAGTGAAGTTGTGATTTGTGTGGATCCAGTTACATGATTGGTCCACGACTACCGATTGGGACAACGAGGCGCTCACTACGTGTGTAAGCGAAATGAAGACCTCGGAGAGTGATCACAGCTGACTTTGCCAGGGAAAGGCTGCGAGGCTGGCCCTGTAATATCGGTCAGAATCCTCATGTAACTTTGGCAGATCGAGATGTGTCTCATCTTACTCGCTGCAAGCTCTCAAGCTGCTGTCTGTTGACGTCTCTCCATGTTCATCTTCAATGACACTCGGCCTGCAGATGTACCGGTACCCTTGACGCCACGAAGCCCCCCTTCCAGTTCTCGTCCAGTTCTCGATTCCATTAGGACCGACTAACTTAAAGCAAGTCATCATGATTGCTCCCACGGGATAACGGTTTTCCTTATCACTGATGTCACTGGCGGCATGATGAAGTGCTCGATTCCCAGATAGGCAGTTTAGCCGCTCATGAAACTATTTGCCTTGAATGCGGGAGCGAGTTGAACAAGTCCAACAGCACCAGCGAATCATGCTCGGCGGCAGTGGTTCCATAAAGAAAAGGGTCCTGCCTGTCCTGCATTTCACTAGTTGGCAAGCTTCCGGGATTGTTCCTCTGGACGACAATAGAATTTCAGAAAAGGCTTCTCTCCATTGTTCACTGCAGCCTCGGAATTGACTTGCACGGTGAATAGGCCGGCCTTTTTCAAAACAGTATGATATTACCAATGGGCCCGGCCACCTCATCTTCTCGAGCCTTCTACGGGAAATTCACAACCAAACTAAGCTTCCGCGCCGAGGCATCCATTGCCTGAGGTGGAAGTTCCCCGCCCCCAAGAATCGCCGGCAAGGTACCTGGACCTGCCCTGCCCACGTTCGGCACCCGCACCACGCCGCACCTTCCTGCTTAGCGGGCCACTGTACCCCCCGCCCTGCGCCTTGCCGTGTGTGTGATCCCTGAAATTTAGGGCGGCTCTGAGTGAGCTTCTACGTGTCCTCAAGCTCCATCTCCAACGCCAAACAGCTCTCCACCATTTCTTTGTAAAGACGCCACCTCTTCGTCACCTCCCTCCCGGCTTCTTTTCCTCCAACCTCTTGGAAACTTTTCTCTCCTCGAGCGCTGGGAATCCCCTCATCGAGCGTGGTCTCTGTTGCGATTGTGTCCTATCCTCTCGTCCAATTCCTCTTTTACACGCGCCGCGCGACTGGTGACGTCTGGAACTACCCGTCCTCTACGGAGCTACCTTGTTACCGCTTTCATCATGAAGATTAACGCTGTCGCGGCCCTCTCGGCTGCTCTCCTCGCTGGCAACGTCCACGCTGAGGAGACCAAGCCCGACGAGGCTTCTGCCGCTGTGCCCAAGGTGCCGACTTTCACTGTAGGTCCTCACCGTCGCGCTTCCCTAAGCTCTCGACAACTATCAGAGCTCCCATAAGCATGTGCTGTGATCAATTGGAAGCTGACACTCTGTTCTATAGCCCACCACCATCAAGGCCGACTTCCTTGAGCAGTTCACCGACGACTGGGACCAGCGATGGAAGCCCTCTCACGCGAAGAAGGACACGGCCGGCTCCGACAAGGAGGGTGAGGAATGGGCCTACGTCGGCGAGTGGTCCGTCGAGGAGCCCGTCGTTTACAAGGGAATGGAGGGCGATAAGGGTCTCGTTGTCAAGAACCCCGCTGCTCACCATGCCATCTCGGCCAAGTTCCCCAAGAAGATTGACAACAAGGGCAAGACCCTTGTCGTCCAGTACGAGGTCAAGCTTCAGAGTAAGATTTACCCGTGAAACCTAGCTGTAGATGGTTGCGGCGTGCTAACATGTTCTTTAGACGGCCTCGAGTGCGGTGGCGCCTACATGAAGCTCCTCCGAGACAACAAGGCTCTTCACCAGGAGGAGTTCGCCAACACCACTCCTTACGTGATCATGTTCGGTCCCGACAAGTGCGGTCACACCAACAAGGTCCACTTCATCTTCAACCACAAGAACCCCAAGACTGGCGAGTACGAGGAGAAGCACCTCAGCTCTCCTCCCACCGCCAAGATCGTCAAGACGACCGAGCTCTACACTCTGATCGTCCACCCCAACAACACCTATGTCATCAAGCAGAACAACGAGGAGGTCAAGACTGGCAGCCTTCTTGAGGACTTCCTCCCCGCCGTCAACCCTCCCGCCGAGATTGACGACCCCAAGGACACCAAGCCCGATGACTGGGTTGACCAGGCCCGCATTCCCGACCCCGAGGCCAAGAAGCCTGAGGACTGGGATGAGGAGGCTCCCTACGAGATTGTTGATGAGGATGCCACCAAGCCCGATGACTGGCTTGAGGAGGAGGCCATCACCATCCCCGACCCTGAGGCTGAGAAGCCCGAGGACTGGGATGATGAGGAGGATGGTGACTGGATCGCTCCCACCGTCCCCAACCCCAAGTGTGGTGATGTCTCTGGCTGCGGTCCCTGGACCAAGCCCATGAAGCGCAACCCCGACTACAAGGGCAAGTGGACTGCGCCCTACGTCGAGAACCCTGCCTACAAGGGAACCTGGGCTCCCCGCAAGATCAAGAACCCTGACTACTATGAGGACAAGACCCCTGCCAACTTTGAGCCTATGGGAGCTGTAAGTTTTCTTGGGTGACTATGATATCGCAGCAACTAACTGGTGATAGATTGGCTTCGAGATCTGGACCATGCAGAACGACATCCTCTTTGACAACATCTACATCGGCCACTCTGTTGAGGACGCTAACAAGCTCGCCGAGGAGACCTTCGGCCTCAAGCACCCCGTCGAGAAGGCTCTGTTCGAGGCTGAGAAGCCCAAGCAGGACAAGGACACCAAGTCTCCCAACGACCTCAAGTTCCTTGATGACCCCGTCTTCTACGTCAAGGAGAAGCTCGACCTCTTCCTTGCCATCGCTGCCAATGACCCCATCCAGGCTGTCAAATTCGTTCCTGAGGTCGCCGGTGGCATTGCCGCCATCTTTGTGGTCTCTGTTGCCTTCCTCGCCGCTCTGGTGAACCTTGGCACCTCGTCTCCCGCTGTCCAGAAGACTGCTGAGAAGGCGAAGGACAAGGCTAAGGAGGTCAAGGACAAGGCCGCTGAGGCCACGACCACTGGCGCTGAGAAGGCCAAGGGTGAGGCTAGCAAGCGCAACACTCGCAGCCAGTCGTAGGGGACAGTTGATAGATCTCGGCGGACAGGTGTTGATTTGCGAAGGCAATGACATCTAAAAACAAGCAAAAGAAATGTGCTACAGAAAAGAAATGATAGGAATGCGTAAGAAGGAGTGTCAGTTTTGATCAGTTACCTGATTTCACATGCATCAAGGGAGCAACAGCAGTATCAATTTGTTGATACCTCGTTGAAGCTACTTCACTTATACCTGACCCGCCGCTTGTCATTACTGATAAGCTTGGGCCATGACGAAAGGAATTTGAAAGCACGGCGCAGGCATTTGATTTTATCGTTTTGAATGGTGTTTAGCCAGGTTCTGTCTGCCTTGGTTGATAGTTTGAGGTAGTCGAGTCAGTCTCAGCTTATTGACCCAGATAGGCAAGAATTTGAGAACAACCTTGTCTATACATATAGTGGCTCACCGGCGCCTTCTAGGGCCATGTGATGTCTTTGCCACGATAACGGTTTCCTTTTTAACTCGCGATACTGTAGTTCTTGACGGGCGGTTGCCCTTCGTGGAGACGAAGCGAACAGCTTGATGAGGCAGGTTGTTGGAGATAGTTGAATTACCCGATTAGGCAGGCAAAGGGAGACGGGAGGAGTTGAGGCTGTCCGCACTAGTTCGGCGTTCTCACAACCGGGCCCAGAGAGTCCCAACCTCGGCCATTGAGAGGACAAGAGACGGAGGACGAAGGCCGGGTGAGGCAAGAACGGGGATCCATCGGCATAGACGGCAACTGGCGGCATCGGCACAGAGATCGGGGCGCAGACGGCAACCTTGATATTACCCCACACTCTGTAGCCGCTGTTTTGGAGCTGGAGGGGGAAGGAACCTGAGCCCTGGAGAGAGCTTATCACACATGGTAGGTACGCCCCCCACATTGACGGCGTCGCCTCCGCACCGGCACAGCTACCGGTGCACACCTATCCAGTATAAAAGGTGTCGAGAACCCATGACCTGTGCATTCTTTCGATCCATCTGAGCTGCAGGTTGATTCCTCGTGGATTGAAGAGTCCAATTGCTATTCTTCTTCTCCCCCCTTGCCCCTCCATCTCTTGCTCCCTCACTTACACACAACCTACCTCCCTCCCCGTCGCCATCATGCGTCGCCTCATCTCCCGCGGCATGAGCGCTTCTAGCCGTTCCTCTCCGGCTGCCTCGTCTCGATCCTCCCTCCTCGCCTCCTCCAGAATGACCTCCAACGGTCCCTCGTCGGTCGCTGCCAGGCGGATACACGCCACGGCCAAGCAGCTCCAGCCCGCCACTGCCGCCCTGGCCTCGACCGCCACGAGCTATCCCACCACACACGAGAAGCTCGAGGCCGTCGACACCCCATACTTCATTAACAATGAATTCGTCTCCTCAAAGACTGACAAGTTCATTGAGCTGCACGACCCGGCCACCAACAACCTCGTCACCCGTGTCCCCCAGATGACCGACGAGGAGATGAAGGCGGCTGTTGCCAGCGCCGAGAAGGCCTTTGAGTCTTGGAAGAACACTACCGTGATCTCGCGCCAGCAGATCATGTTCCGCTTCGTCCAGCTCATCCGCGAGAACTGGGACCGCCTCGCCGCCAGCATCACCCTCGAGCAGGGCAAGACCTTTGCTGACGCCAAGGGTGACGTCCTCCGTGGTCTCCAGGTCGCCGAGGCCGCCATCGCCGCCCCCGAGCTGCTCAAGGGCGAGGTCCTCGAGGTGTCCAAGGACATGGAGACCCGAACCTACCGTGAGCCTCTGGGCGTTACGGCTGCTATCTGCCCCTTCAGTGAGTACCTAGTTCCTATACTGCCATTGGCCTTTTGCTAACATGTATATAGACTTCCCTGCTATGATTCCTCTTTGGTGTATCCCCATTGCCACCATCACTGGCAACACACTTATTCTCAAGCCCTCTGAGCGCGACCCTGGTGCCGCCATGATCCTTGCTGAGCTCGTCCAGAAGGCTGGCTTCCCCGAGGGTGTCGTCAACATCATTCACGGCGCCCACCGCACCGTCGACTTTATCCTCGATGAGCCCGCCATCAAGGCCGTCAGCTTCGTTGGTGGCAACAAGGCGGGAGAGTACATCTTCAGCCGCGGTTCTGCTAACGGCAAGCGTGTCCAGGCCAACCTGGGTGCCAAGAACCACGCTGCTGTCCTTCCTGATGCCAACAAGAACCACTTCATCAACAGCGTTGTTGGCGCCGCCTTTGGTGCTGCCGGTCAGCGCTGCATGGCTCTGAGCACCCTCGTCATGGTTGGTGAGACCAAGGAGTGGCTCAATGAGGTCGCCGAGCGAGCTAGGGAGCTCAACGTCAACGGTGGCTTCGAGCAGGGTGCCGACCTCGGACCCGTCATCTCTCCTCAGAGCAAGGAGCGCATTGAGAGCCTCATTGCCTCTGCCGAGAAGGAGGGTGCCACTATCCTCCTCGATGGCCGTGGCTTCAAGCCCAGCAAGTACCCCAACGGAAACTGGGTCGGCCCTACCATCATCTCCAACGTCACCCCTGATATGACCTGCTACAAGGAGGAGATCTTTGGTCCCGTCCTGGTGTGCCTCAACGTCGACACCATCGACGATGCTATTGATCTGATCAACAAGAACGAGTACGGCAACGGCACTGCCATCTTCACCCGATCTGGCGCCACTGGCGAGACCTTCCGCAAGCGCATCGAGGCCGGTCAGGTGGGTATCAACGTGCCCATCCCTGTCCCTCTGCCCATGTTCTCCTTCACCGGTAACAAGAAGAGTATTGCTGGTGGCGGTGCCAACACCTTCTACGGCCGACCCGGTATCAACTTCTACACTCAGCTCAAGACGGTGACTGCTCTGTGGCAGAGTGCTGATGCTGTGGCTAAGAAGGCTGATGTGGCCATGCCTACTCATCAATAAAAGGGTTGCATGATGGAATTGAATGATATTGAAATTAAGCGATGGGTTCAAAAGCAGGAGAAGGAGAATGAATGAATGAATGAGTGGTGGAAGTAAGGACTATAATTACTAGTCGCAAACAGGGGCGCAAAGCAGGCCTCATTTTGGTTTCAAGTTGAGCCATTGAGAATATCAAAACGACTGCCAGTTTCTCGGCACATTTACATATCAGTCCTCACATTACTCGTGCACCCATCCAACATTGTATCTTGTCGTATCCTTCCCGCCTGAAGCAAGCATGGGTTCCTGCATCTCTGCACACTTGTTGCATGCACGGTTGCAACGCGGGAAGCTTAACCAGGATGGAATGCAACGCAAGCAACCAAACAAGAAGCGCACAGATGAAGCACAGGCTCCCCCCATGCGCCCTAATCTTTGCCCGACCAAGAGTCCGTGGCGTGGGCAAGTCTACTAGCGTTTGGTCAAGTGCCGGTAAACCCCCAAACTTCAAACAGAACAAAGACGAGGTTGACGGTGTTTAACGCCTCATTCACAGGGGTCATGACATCCATGGTTGGGGCGATTCTTCCCATTGATGTGAATACGGGAAGTGGCATTGGATGGAATTCACTCTAGATCCAAGAGCTTTTATAGCTTCTAGACTTCCTCGCTCTTGCTCTTGCTCCCTCCTTCCTTCTTCTCTAGCATCACCAACCAAGTCACGAGACATACGACCAACGGCATATTCAGGGGAAGAGCATGAAGCCCAGAATCTTCCACCCTCGCTCTTTTAAAGCGTGGCTCAAGCAAAAAAGCAACGTCTTCTCTCGATCATGCCGCAGATATCAACAACGCAAGTCTGGACGCAAGAGCCGTGATTCCATCCGCATCACGGCCGGTGAGCCCATTATCGACGACAAAGCCTGGCACGCGCCAAAGACTCGCCATGATAGCTTCGATGACTCGTCTTCTTCTTTCACGCAGACTCTTGTTCAGTCCAACGACTCTCGTCCTGTCTCTTCATCAGAGAATACCAGCTGCCTGGATGGCACTCGAGGACCCCCTTCACCCGTACAAGATACTCAGTCAGATCGATCTTCTACTCTCTCCTTCCCTAGGTTTCCTAGGAAGTATAAGCAACTACGAGGCTCACCACACCTCTCTCTTCTCGAGAGTAGCAAGCAAAGCCGGAACCCTCAAGATCTCATCCCTGCCGCGAATAACGGTCAGCCAGGAGATTCAGATGCCCCATCTTGCAGATCACAAGCTGGGGTAGATGGACTTGTTAATCTTCCATATTCACTTTTCCTCCAAATATTCTGCCTTGTCCCTCCACACGAAATTGTCCGGTCTCGACGGGTCTCAAAGACACTGCGAAACACTCTCACAAGCCAAACCCTCTGCATGAGCTTGATTCTTGACTTCTTTCCCCGGGCACGAGAAGCAAGGATTCTTCAGGGTTTGGCCACGGGAGAGAATCGTTCAGAGATAGGGGACAATGACCTCGACACCACGGATTGGGCCACCGTCTTCGCACGGTTGGCGCGTCGTTACTGGCATCTCAGCCAGGGGAAGCCATGGAGACGAAGCGAGATCGTTATAAGAAAGGATCTCCAGGTTTCTCACGGTGTGAAGCCTTGGAACAGATTCATGCATGGGCGCAATCTGACCGCCGACTTCCATCACTGGGATCCTTTCTGGACTTATGCCCCCGACCAGGGCTTGATCATCTACCCTGCTCCGAATTCGAAAGCCTGGATGTGTTGGATTTCCGGGCTAGGGATATTGAAACGGGTGATGAGTGTGTGGTGCCCTTTCAACTCTCTGGTGGATCTCTCATTCGGGTCCATGTCAGTCATAACGTTCTGATGTTCGCCTTTGTGGTGAAGTCAGATTCAGGATGTCGCTTCTTCATCGAGGCGTTTGACATCATCATGAAACAACCAGCACTGCCACAGCTAAGCAGCAAGGCTAACAACAACCTCCGAGACGAACGGCTTTCCCAGCAGGCCTTCTCATCAAGAGGCCCATCTCAGTTGTTCAGCATGGACAGACCCTTAGGCTATGAGGGCCGTTTCTTTTGCACCCACAACAGCACACACTTTGCCCTATACAAATGGATTCCGACCACGGATCTAGCTTTCACTGTTGTTAATCCTTTAGAGGAGTTGATCGTCTGGGACATTGGTTCTCCAGGGCCAGGCCCGCGTCCAGAACGTAGTGAGCCGCGACGCATATTAACACACCCAACAAGCGCCCTCCAGCACTTGGGGCTGTCGCAGAATTTTGCCCCCCGTCTACGAAGCCTGGAACTCGACAGTATCACCCAGGATGACCACACTGGCTCGGCCTGTGGCCATGTCTACCTGGTCGAAGACGATCATGACTTACTTGCAGGCCCCCATGCAGGCCCATCCTCGGGAGTTGGGCACTGTGTTCAGTCAACCGGTATCCCTTTATCGGATATTGGCCCGACGTGGAAAGAAATGTGTCTGGGCAAGGCTCCTCCTGTCAGAGGCGACTTACCTTTCTTCGACGCTCACTACTTCCATCAATCTCAAAATACGACGCCAGGTCTGGCGAGGTGGCAGAGGATACAGAGAGGGCATACTCCCTTTCATTATTCATGCTCAAGTAGGCCCCAGTGTTGGCGCCATGAAAGCTTCCCCTACATCACTGTGTCCCAAGCTCACGACAGGGCAGCGGGCGTACGTTTCAAGGCCCTCCAGTTCTTTCGCCGCCAAGACATCACTGTCTCTTTTCCGCCCGGCATCTATCCTCATCACACGGATAAGTGGGAGGGGAATCTACTCAGGGAGCACCCATTGGGGAATGAGCAGTTATCATTCTTCTTGGGCAGGTTTGACAGCTTAACGGCCAAGGGCTGCATTTATGGTGATGAGCGATGGCTGGTGGGCGAGGACACAGGCGGCCATATCAACGTACTGCGGTTTTAGAGCAAGAGTGGAGGCATCATGTGGCACATACGACAGGGCATGTAGGTATTGAGAGAACACGGCCCAGATGACAACAGGTCCAGATGGCAACACCACGGGTCATAGGTAACATGGATGACAGTCAAGACAACGACTCAGTCGACAAGGACAAGTTAGATGGCATCACAAATAAAATGAATTGCATAGGAGCAGCTACTAGCTATCTCACATGTCGTTGGTTCAGTAGCATCATCCCCCTTTTTTAGACAGCAGACAGATAATACCGTCATTGCCTTGACCCCCCTCCTCTTCTATCTTCCACACAGATGGTCCCTCTTTAAATGTGCTCCCTTCTCTTCCCCCTTCTCTTTCTAGGTTTTAGGAGTGGCGATTAGCCAATCCCCCCTTTTTTCCTTCGCCGAGGCCAGCCCAAGCTCAGTAGGCAGGGCGAGGGATTTCGGTATCAAAGACGAAAACAACAAAATGAAAACTCCGTGCTCCCGGATATACAAACAAGATGATGTCGCCATCGAGGGGGTTCTCTTCCCTCGAGTTGGAGGGGGGGTCCGCTATCGCTGGTCCTTGAATCGGGGGTGAGGTGGGTGCAAGTAGTCGCGTGGGCTCCAGCTGCTCATGTCTATAAACTCATTATCGCCCTCTGGGCTTACTGCGTTGGGAGTTGCATAAATCCGTCATAGTACTCGTCAAGCCATCGAGCAGCTTCGACACCAGAGTCGTCCACGCCCGAGTCCCATCTGCCAAGAGAGCCAACGTAGCCGTCGGGGCGCACGTTGACAATGGCCACCTCGCCAGGTCCAAGGCTGCCGAGCCACTTGTTGGTGCACAGCGAGCCACGGGTGTCCTGGTCCGGAATGTCGTCGAGATAGAAGGTCCATCGGCTGTCCTGCAGGAGAGGGGGGAGGTCCGAGATCTCGATTTCTGTCTTGGGCATGGTTGCTGGGTCACGGTTAGCACGGTGGGTAGTCACGCTGAAAATGAGGGTAACTCACTGATGAGGGCAAATGTGAAGAGGTGGCTGACGACGGTGTATCGCTCTGGCCGGTAGTAGATATCCTCGGGGGCAGAGTTCCGCGGTTGGTTGGCATAAGACGCACTAGCCGCCGCAGATAGCCTGCTGATGAAAGAGTCGGTACCAGCAATGGCTCGGCAGAAGGTCTCGAGGAAAGGACCCGACTGCTGGACATCCCACATCAGGAGGTAGATGCGGAACTGACCCAACATGGGAATGTCAAGCTGGATATCGACAGGGTTGGAATCGATGTAACGAGTCACCTTGGCAGGGGGCAAAAGGCAACCAGGCTTGACATCTCCCATGACAAACTGGTTATTGCCCACTCCAGGTCGGTTGATGGCATTTTCACCGTACTCGGCACCGATACCAGAGATGAATCGGACGTTGGTCCTGAAGTTCTCAGCAAGGGCAATGGCGTCTCCACCGGCGATCTGGTTAGCGTGCTCATAGTCAAAGTTGACCAGATCCAATGCAATCTTGCGACGCTCTTCCTCATAACTCTCAAGCAGGACCGGCTTAGCCAGGCCGCGAACCGCCAAGTTCAGCTTCCAAGACAGGTTCCATGAGTCGTGCATTGAGGTGTTCATACCCTGCGCCGACTTGGGAGAGTGCGTGTGACTGGCATCACCAGCAAGGAATGCCCTGAGGTGGCCGTCGCTGAACCGGCTGGCGACTCGCTGGCCGACCTGGTAGCGACCAAACCATTCAATGTACTTCCACTCCAACTGGAAGGGCGCCATGATCTGCTTGGCGCGCTTCATGATGAATTCCTGGCCCAGGTCGCGACGATCAAATTTGGCGCCTGCCTTGAGCTCGATATAAAATCGAGTCATGTTCCTCTCTCGGGGAACAATGAGAATTGATCCATGCTCCTGCGAGTAGACGAGGGTCTTGGACCAGAGATCGGGGAAGTCCGTAATCAACTCTCCATCCAGGACACCCCAGATGGCGGCCTGGGACATACCAACAGCCTTGACATCCGGGATGCTCTTGCGAACCTTGGAGTGCGCGCCGTCACCTATGACAAGTCAGTTTTCATGCGATCGTGGCAAGACGCATCATCACTCACAGCCGACAAGGAATTGGGTCAGGACAGATCGCTTATCCTGGGTGACGTTGGTGCGACAATTGACCTGAAGGGGTCCCGATGCGTTGTCGGAGACATTGTACGACTCAAAAGCCATGTTTCGGCGAACCTCCTTGCCACGCTTCTTCATGTCTTCGAGGAAGAGACCTTCAACCATGCCCTGGTGAACAAGAAGAATGTAGGGGTCGAGGACATCGATAATAGGCGGGTAGTGAACTTCGCGGCCAAGTCGATGGAGGGGCTCATCCGCTGTACTGCGCCAAAAGGAAATGTCGAAGACACGGACACCACGTTGTAGCAAAGTGTCTGATAATCGCATCTGTCGGAAGGTCTCGATCGTCTTTGGTTGCAAGCCATCGGCTCTGTTTACACGAGTCAATTGGGATTTTCTGGGGTAGTTACCCAGCAAAGCCGGGTTAAGAATGGAGCATTACCTTCCCACAGGTGTCTGGTCTGCTCGATCATCGACAACCTCAACGTTGATGCCAAATCTGGTCAGGTTGGCGGCCAGCATCAGGCCGGCGGGACCTGCGCCGACAATGCACACTTGGCATTCTAGAGGGGGCTCGGGCAGGCTTCGAAGAAGGGCGAGAGGGTCCTGGGTCGGGGGAGGCGAGCCTTCCTGGCGCGCGCGGCTGAATGGGTCGTCCATTGGTGTCATTGGTGTATCAGGCTGAATAACGCCGGGAACCATTATATGGTGGAAGATGTCAGGAAGATGACAAGATCATGGACGACCTCTGTCAGATCTGGCGGTGGACAGAGTGCCGTCCTGGAGCGGTTGCGACAGGCACAGGCGGCGGGCGAACGGGTGGGCGAAAGGGTAGAGGATGCTGCAGGAAGTACGCTGGCGAGACGTTTGTGGGAGGTCGCGGTGAGGGGGTCTGCGAGGCGATGCCCGGTGAGGTGATAGCCTCCGAGATGGTCCGTCCACGCGGTCGACAAGTGCCGTATCACTCTTCGGGGATTTGTCCAAGCTCCCCGCTGTCGTTTGAGGGATCCTCGCAACCAGGGTTCGATGCGGATTTGGGAGGGGTCGATATCAGAATCAAAGAATCGACAATGTCGGGAGGAGACTTGTTGGATTCGGCGGGAGGGGAGCGCAGGACTAATTGGATATATGATAGAATAGATCGACGAGTTGGAGAGTGGAGGATGGATGGGGCTGTCGAGCGTCGCGGGGCAAGGCGACGATTGGACGAGCTGTAACTGGCTGACAAGCTACGGGCTGATGGGCACGCAGGCGCAAAGAGGACCACGACAAACGACGGCGAGACAACGGCGACGGCGACGGCGGCGACGGGGCCGAGGGCGAGGACGAAGGAGCACGGAGGGGGACACCGAGGTGAGGAAGAAGAGAAGAAGAAGAGAGAGGAGAGAGGACTAAGTATGAAGCTATTCCGACCCCAAAAGGCAGATATAGGTCAGGTAGGGAAGACCGACCGACGAACGGGCGCGCAGGCAGGTGCCGGAGAGTCGGGGATGGTGGGAAGTAGCGACCAGGGGCTACGAGACGAGGGAGGGGGGGTGTACCGTTCTGTCGTAGGGATAGGTAGGCTGTACCGTTGCTGTACCCGGGCACTTGCTTGTTCGGGGCAAGAAGGAAGGGGGATCAGTGAAAAGGACGGACAGGGTCAGGCAGGAAGGACCAGCCAAGGACCAAAGACCAAGGGCAAAGGGCAAAGGGCAGGTGAAAGTCGGGTCACAATTGCCTTCAGAAAAAAAAATGGCATGACACGATTGTCGCCAGCGCCCAGCAGGCGGAGGCGGGTCGGGGGCATGCGCCGCAAGACCTGATGAGGAGACAGAAATGGGCTGATTTCGCGGGAGATTTTGCTGGCGCGCTCCCACACGGTCCACTCAGCCGACACGGTTGACACGGTCCACTGGGTCTGGGTAGCTTCCAGGGCCCTTCCTGGGACCCTGCCCGCGCAGTAGCGGCCTTGACTTTGACTCTTTTTTCTCTTGGCCTGGGTCCCCTCAAGACTCCTCAAGAGTCCTCGAAAGTCCACGAGGGGTCCACACCCGCCTGTGCAGCGCCAGCTCCGCCAGATGATGGGCCGATCTGATTGGTCGCCGAATGACAAATGTTCCTTGCGGCTGGGTCGACCCCAGAGGGCAGCCCGCTATGATGAAGCAAGAATGGAGTTTGTTGTTGGAGAAGAAGAAGCAGCAAGACAAGAAAAAAGAAAGATGCCCGCATTTTTGATTCAAGAGATGCCTCAAGCGCCCCGTCTCCATCGAGTGCGGAAATAAGCATCTGTAGCCAAGATCAATTGACAAGTCCAGAAGCCGCCGGGGAGATGCTGACAGCAGCCCAGCCTTGATTGATGGACCTATGATACAGACAGCATGAGGGGAAAGAAGCAACATGATCCAAAGATCCGCCTAGAACGCTCGCCCACGCTATGCGCCCAGGCCAGACCAATCCTCCTCATTCATCACCACATGCAAACAGTACGTACTGTCACCACCACCATCTTCACAACCCAAGACAAAAAGACGTTGAACCCGTGCCGAGCTTGCGCCGTTGCTGGGCGAATCCACTCATGCACCTGCTAGTTCCGATGAAAACGTGCGTGCGTGTGTGTGTGAGCTGTGTGACTGACTGCTCCGGTACTGGGGGTCAGCTACTTTCTGGGCTGTAGGTTGTATTTCGTGCAACGTCCTGTCCGCATATGCTAACCTATTCTGCCCTTTTGGTATATGGTGCAGTGAGCTGGACAAGGCCAGCACCTGAGCGATGGAGGGTCGGGGTCTGAAGTGGCCTCATGTAGAGTTCCTCCGCCTGCCCTCTCTCGCGCTCGCAACTCTTTCAAGTCGATAGTCGTCATGGCCAGGACAGGCTATGTACGGTACGTACGTATGTGGACTGGACTGGTTGAGGCAGTCATCAGATGGAGCCATCCGTGGTCCAGCATGGGTGAGGCGGACCCAGCCCATCTCCCACACCGGTTTCCCCGGTCGTTCCCACGACGTTTCGCCAGATAGATGACGGGTTTGGCCAGCACACAGATGGCTCGGCAGACAGACGTGCTCCAGCTGAGATGGCAGGCGTGGGGATTCGGGGACTCGGAGCAAATCTGCAACAGAGCCAACATCATATGCTCTCGTGTCCGCACTAACTCGACTCGTAGGGCTCTCGGTCCATGATCCAGATGGGATCTGGCAGTAGTTCATTCAAGCTGACACGGCCAGGTCTTGGCTTCCGCCTTGGTTCATGTTTATTGCCATGCTGACGATATTCGGGGATTTCTCGCAACATTAACCATGGATGCTGTTGTATCCAATCTGCGGCTCGTGGCTTATTACGGGACAGCAACAGCAACACCGCCTTGCCAGATGATAACGCTCAGGTTCTGCTTCCTTCTTCAGTCATCTCCCGTCATCCAGCCGTTGAACCCCAGTCCTAGTCCCGCAGATGCGGTCTATGTAACTAACTACTTACTGCCCTGGGAGCAGTCCCAACTGTCAAATTGACAATGGTAATATGGGTCCCTCGCCACGACATGCAGCGAACGATGATCATCTCATGATGGTCCGGCAGGCTGGATCCCCTGCGAGACCCTGAACCCGTCCGCAGTTGATTATGTTCCGTTACCGCTGCCGCTGCCGCCGCCGTTTATGGCAATGTACTTTGCTGTCTTGAGCTGACGCCGCAGTAAGCGAGCGCATCTTGCGCCTGGTTGCTGGACTCTCTCTCACGTCTACGGTATATACACACACGCCTGTTGGTCCGTCAATTGATCGAATCACCAAGCACAATCCATGCCTGACCATCACTCGAGCCTGGCAACATTTCATATGCACCGGCACCTTGTCGGACTCGGGGATTCGCTCGCCCAGACGCAATGCCAACGGCCAACAGCCATCACCAACACCACCAGATGCATCCCCGACCACATCTAGAGCCTGCTATGCATGTGGATGTACCCAGGTACCAACCGTCGGTCCCGGAGACGATACGATGCACGGGCCTGCCTCTCGTGCCGTTTCATATTGGATCCTGAGCCTCACCCCGGAGACAAGCAGAAACGGACTCGGACTTTGACGCCCAAGCTCCTGCGCACGCCCTCTCTCTTACATGGGAGGTTCGTAAGGCGAAGCAAGCTCCGTGTCCTCTTGTCGGACCTTTTTCACACCGAAGATAGAGTCAGTGCCTGGTCCCTTGCCTTCCCTTTGCAGCCCCGCCTCGAATACCCGTTGTCCAATTCGAAATCCCTTGACTCGGGTCGATTGTGGCAGCACCATCATCAGATCCTTGCGATTATCTCCATCACCGGCTAAAAGAATTTTTCATAAAGAATTTTCCTTTCTTTTCTTTTGGTTGCTGGGATTGCAATCGATATCTGAGCGTCGTACGGTATGTTAGTCATGGAAGTTATGCAACCCACATCCATTATGGACTTGTTGGACACGATGAACTCTCAACTCCCCGCTCACTTGCTTCTCTCTTGGCCTTCTCCCTTGCCTCGTCCCTCTTACTATGGAGCTTGTTTAGCTCGACAAATGCCCGGCATGCCGAGGCTTTCTTGCTTCAGCCCGCCACGTTTGACCAGCTAACCTTCTCCTAGCAGCGTCTGCATCATTCATCATGCCCCGACAGCGGCCTAGACGCCAGGGACCAGCACTGCGCTCTCACTCGTATCATTTATGCCCCTCTTAAGATGATGATCGTCCTCATAAGCGGCGTCCACGTCCTCAATCACCTGTCTACCCCTAAAGTTGTTCATATACGACTGCGCCTTGGCTCTCAGTGGGATGGCATACCAATCTGGCAGCATACGGAGAGCGGACAGAATCATGCCGAATCCCGGGATAACAACGTAGCCGCTGCGTCCTGTGAGAACCTGCTTGATTACGGCGTCAGCCACAGTCTCAGGCTCAAGCTGCGGCATGAGAAAGTCCGTCTTTTGATCATAGCCAGTAAAGAGAGCGGTCTTTGTGTGGCCCGGGTGGACTATCACCGTCCGGACCTTGGGGGCGTTGTATCTCGTAGTCAGCTCGGCCGTCAAGCCCTCATGGAGAGCCAATGAGGCGGCCTTGGAAGCTCCATAATCAACCATGTTGGGAATCGTCAGCCAGGCGGCGTACGATGTCACAGTGACAATCATGCCATGGTTGTTGGCGACCATATCGGGGACGAACGTCCTGGCCGTCCAAAACGGTGCAAGCGAGTTGACGTCGAAAGTGAAGCGGACGTCGCCCGGCTCTGCTTCCAATACCGTCTTGCCCCGGGCCACGCCGGCGTTGTTGATGACGACAGTCGGGTGTCCGACCTGAGCCCTGACCTTTTCGGCCACGGCTTCCACGTTTTCGGGCGAGCGAAGGTCGCATTGAAAGTGGTGCACGTTGGCCGCTGCTCGCGTCAAAGTTAGCATCATTCACTTCACTCTTTGCTCTGCACCTCCGGACCGGGGTCCGAAGGATGGAGATGGAGGCGGGAGAACGGACAGACGGCGAAGGACATGGGCTGGACATCCAGCACCACGACCGTTATGCCCCGCTCATCGAGCAGCTTGACCATATGGCCTCCGATGCCTCCGGCACCGCCAGTTACCAGTACGATCTCTCGAGTCCAATCATACTTGTCGTTGACCCAATTATTTCGAGCCTTTTCCGACGCCCAATCGCTGGCCCAGCGGGCGAGTGCGACGCAGAAGAGCGTCCCGAGATGTCGGGAGGCGGGATGGAGTTTGGCGAGGTCTTGGCCCGACTTTGTGAAGCGAGCGAGCAGCACAAGTGGGAACAAGAGGGCCGGGTTTAGCACGGTACGACGGAAGAGGCGGAGGACGACATCGGCACAGAAGCCCTCGCGTGGAATCAGACCTTGATGCATCGGCATGACGGCGGTGATGCTCGGTGGGGCCGGATGGACGTGTAAGTGATGGACGGTATCGCCGGCTCGCAAGGTAGAGAGCCGAGTTCTCAAGGAAATTAGAGTGCGAAGCCACAGAATCAACGGACGGGTGATGGTCTCATCTTTAACGAACATGACAGCTCTCACATCTCGAGCTCGAAGCTCCTGCTTTCACTTCATTGGAGCCTCGGCACGCTATCCCATGATAGCGTCCGTGAGAGTTTACTACACATTGGGCAAGCTGTTTGCGAGGGGGTGGAGAATCAGAGCTGCGTTGGGAAAGCCATTCGCCAACTTTTCGGCATAGTGCTCTAGCCGAGACACGGCCAGCGAATGTTTGCCTGTTGAGGGCCAAGAGGGCAGATCCGCGATGTCGCAGTGAGTGCATCACTTACACGGACCGAGACGGACAGCCTCGGCGAGGCATGGTCGACCCCGCAATGGGCCGCCGTTGGAGGATGGGAGCGGGTTGTGAGAGGCTGGTTGGTTTGGCGAAGTGGTGACCTGCATTGGCTAGCCGAGTTATGTTGGTTGGCGGCGTAGATGGGATAGGCTATTTCAACAGCTATCATTGAGGTTGGAATGTCTTGGACAGCGGGGGACGGGCTTGATCAAGTAGGAGCTCCGTCTTAAGGGCGGCCAGATATTTAACAATGGTCAATATTTACAGGATTGCGACCATTATGCCCGCCAACCCCCCAGCATATGCCATCAACCCCAGATTGGCGATCGACGCCCCAGAGTCCTTGTCCCCCGCCTCAACCTCTGTCGCATCTCCTGGGGCAAACAGTACGCCGACTTCGTTGGCCGTCTCTGCGTCGACATCTTCATATGGAAGCAGCTCATTGGACAAGTCGTCGCAAGAGGGGCGATCGTCATCCTCTTCGATCGAATTAGTGACGGAAATAGGGACGTCGAAAATGGTATAGTAGTCGTCGCCGTTGAGTCTAAAATTTTGCCGGATGGAGATCTATATAAGTCAGCATCATGTGAGTTGGGGCGGAACACCATTCAAATACATTATAAATGCCCCGGTCGCTCTCGTCATCCTCTGGCTTGCCGTCGCCCACTAAACAATCGGGCCAGACCCAGTTGACGTGCTTCACGGTGCTGTCGGGTTCCTGCGCCATGATTTCGCCGAGGCTCGCGTTGTTGGCGCTAGCCGTGCCATTCGAGATGGTAAAGTTGCGTCCCGTGGTGTAACTGTAGAGAAACATCTCTATGCTGAAAATCTGGCTGGGGGCATCTTCTTCGTATGGTGGCAGCGGCAGCTTGCCGTTAGCCGTCACGTCGATGGAGATATGTAGCGTGTCTTGAGGGTATTAGCAGAGCGTTGGTGTTGAGCGCATAGTACCTACCACCTCCCAAAGGAGTGTCTGGTTGAGGGGCATTTAGCACAACGAAACCAGGGGTGAAGATCTGGCCGTTGGAAATGGTAAAGTTGCCCGCCAGCGACTGTCCAGCCAGGACCAGCAGCGGCACGAGCAGTCGTGATACTGTCATGATGGTGAATGTGCACAGCGAAAGTGTGAAACCGGGGAGAGAATCACCAAAGGAATCATGTTGGAATTAATTGCCTATATCTACAACTTGAAACCGGAAATGACGTCCGTCAAATCTCTCCAGATAGGTGTGTCCATACCCTGGACAGACGTTTTTGGAGGGGTCATTTCTGGGCAAAAGTGAGAAGCGAGATGACACGGATATTCAGCCGGTTAATCATGAATGTATTCTTTCAATGCCTCAAGATGCTCTGTCAGTGTGTCAGAAAGAAGTCTAGAAGCAAATATAGAGTCGGTGTAGAATATTCCGCGGCATGTCTCATCTTGCGCCTGTCAAAAAGCAAGTCCATTCTCTCAGATCCATGTCTGTCTCATCTGAAGTCTGAAAGTCGAGCCCTGGGCAGGGATCAGATGGCGGCCCGACAACTTTTTGTGAATTAACTCGAACGGAGGCAGGGACTAGCTTGCATAAAAGAGACTTTGACAAGCACACGGGGCCCAATCTGTGCAGACGCGAAGCAACCCTTGAAACCACGTTCTAGAGATGGTTCATGTCATGTCAAACCATGCGAGTTTGACAGGTCAGGTTGCTTTGGTCGCATATATGTGTCCTCGATATAGCCGAGTTGAACATCCAATCCATATGGCAACACTCTCGAAGGATCCATAACGTCAAGGAAAAGGAAAAACCATGGCGATCCAGATCCCACAAACTCGCATCGATCGGTTGTGGCGGTAGAAGGACTCCACTCACCCACACAGCGGAAAGAAATCAAGTGGAGAAATGGCATTTTCCTTGCCCTTCCATTTTCTCTCTTGGCGGGACAGGAACAGGAAAAGAGAGCCACTTTCATCGTTACCGACGGCGCCCTCCGACGGCCGAGTGAGGCGCCCGCTTCCTTGTGTTCTAGCCCCAGGGCCCCGAAAGCGTGGCTTTTGGCTCGCAGGACGGACGTTGGAAATCAGGCTGCGTGCATCTTGTGGAGCTTTTCTAGACAAACACCATCGAATCCTACGAATCTCGACCCGGGCAATTGTCTCTTACTGGTCCTTGTTACGTTGTTCGAGTGGCAAGCGCTGCGAGTTCGCCTATCGGAGCTTTTGATAACCTCCATCTCCATATTGGATTGGCTTATCAAATCAACCCCGCCAACCAATCCACCAACACAACTCTGCTTGCTCATCACATCACATCAACCACGCCATTCATCAAGGGTTCCCTACAAGTTACCAATTGCGCCTTCTTTACTGCCTAGCTAGCCGGCACCATGCTGACTCCGCGGCTACCCAGCCTTATCTCCCGGCATGGCCCTTCCATGTGGCGCTGCTCCGGCCCCGGGGCTCGGCCGGTCCATGCCCAGCGCCGCCTCATGAGCGCGGCCGCGTCACTGGCTGGCGTACGAGAGCTGCTCAAGGTCACGGATGAAGTTGCCGACGCTGTTGCCAGTAACAAGCCTGTCGTGGCTCTCGAGTCAACCATTTACACCCACGGAGCGTTGGGCAATGACCTGGCCCGTGAGCACTCGGAGCTCGTCCGCAGCCATGGAGGTATCCCGGCTATTATTGCCATTGTTGATGGAGTGCCCAAAGTCGGTGCCTCTCCAGAGGAGATTGTTCAGATGATTGAGAGTGGAAGTGCTGTCAAGGCATCCAGAAGAGATATCGCATATCTCACGGGAATGGTAAGAGGGAGTTTGTTTTTGTGAATGATGATAGTTCGGCTATAATCGCCAACTATCAGAGGATTTCTTTGCTTTCATACACCCAGCAATCATCACACACGACTAACTCGGGTTATCCAGGGACTCACAGGACGTAAGATTCATGGAGGAACTACCATCGCCGGAACTATGCTGCTAGCAAGGCTCGCCGGTATCCGAGTCTTTGGCACTGGTGGCCTGGGTGGTGTCCATCGTGGTGGACAGGACTCAATGGATATTTCTGCTGATCTCACCGAGCTGGGCCGAACCCGGGTTGCCGTCATCAGCAGTGGCTGCAAGGGTTTCCTCGACATCCCTCGGACTCTCGAGTTCCTCGAGACCCAGGGTGCTTATGTGTCTACCTTTGCCGACGGTAGGTCTGGCAATATTGACTTTCCTGCATTCTGGGCCCGGGATAGCGGTGTCAAGAGCCCTTCTGTCGTCTACACCGAGAAGGAGGCCGCTGCCATCATCCTGGCCCAGGAGAAGCTTGGCATCGAGTCGGGTCTGCTCTTTGCGAACCCGATCCCCGAGGAGTTCGGCATTCCGGCCCCTAAAATGCAGGACTACATCGAGCAGGCTGTCAGGGAGGCCAACGAGAAGGGCTTCACTGGAAGCGCCAACACGCCGTACATCCTGGGCAGGCTGAAGCAGCTGACGGGGGAGAAGGCGGTCATCGCCAACAAGGAACTAGTGACATCCAACATCACCCGAGCCACCAATGTCGCTGTCGAGCTGTCGAAGCTCATGTCTCCCGGGTCCGAGCCCGTGAAGACTTTGTAAGTTGCGGCGATGATTGTACGGTCTGGGGATAACGTAACTCTAATTGTAGCAGTAGCAATGCAACACCTGCTGCTCTACCTGCTGCCCCCTCTCAGCCCCAGGAACCTGATGTCGCTGCGGATAGCAAGGCCGATATCCTTGTCGCCGGGTCCGTAGCCATTGACCTGAGCTGTGACTACTCCGCCCCCAAGTCAGGCGATGCCTCGCCTGTCCTCCATACCTCGAATCCATCCAGCATCAGCCAGTCCATCGGAGGAGTCGGCCACAACGTCGCGCTTGCTGCACACTCCGTGAGCAAGCATGCCCGAGTTAGACTCTGCAGCATGATCGGCGACGATGTGTAAGTAAAAGTCGGAAAGACGACCCTCGCATAAATGCTGATGCAAAAACCAGCGCTGGAAAGACTGTCCTAAACGGGCTCAAGGCCTCGGGTCTGGATACGACTTACATCCGACAGCTTGGCCACGAGTATCACGGTTCCAACAGGACAGCCCAGTACGTTGCCGTCAACGACGCCAACAAGAACCTGGTCATGGCCATGGCTGACATGGGTATCTTCACACATCACTCGTTTCCGGAGTACTGGAAATCCGCTGTCCGAGGCACCAAGCCCAAGTGGTTGGTGGTCGATGGCAACTGGAGTGAAAAGGACATCCGGGCTTGGCTAAAGGCAGGTCAAGATCAAGGCTGCAAGGTCGCCTTTGAGCCCGTGTCGACAGCCAAGTCGATGAACCTCTTCTGCCGCCAGAAGGGCCACCCGAAGCTTCGAGTCTTCCCAAAGCCCACTGTTGATATCGCGTCGCCAAACAGCTACGAGTTGGAGGCCATGTATACTGCGGCTCGTGATAATGGCTACTTTGACTCTCCTGAGTGGTTCGACGTTATCGATGCGTTTGGAATGAGGGGAGCTCGAGATCGCTTCGTCAGAGCGACCTCGGCAGAATTGACAGATGCAGGAGTCCCCGTTCAGTCTGTTCAACTCCTCCCCTACATCCCAACTATCGTGACAAAACTGGGACCTCAGGGCGTTCTTCTGACCACTATTCTTGGCCGCGACGACCCTCGACTAAAGGACCCTGACTCTGAAGAGTACATTCTCGCTCGAGCGACAAGTGATCACCCAAGCGTTGGCGGTCTATACATGAGGAAGTTTTCAGCCGCTGAGAGGGTCAAGAAGATCGTGTCCGTCAATGGAGTCGGTGACACATTCTTTGGCGTTTTGATCTCTGGTTTAGCGCAGGGTGGCAAGGTTGAGAATCTGATTGACGTGGCCCAGGCGGGCTCTGTTCTCACCCTCAAGTCTCCCGAGTCTGTGAGTCCCGACTTGCACCGGCTGGAGAAGGTTTTGGCGCAGGCGGCAGCGCTATGATTAGGATATCTGAAGTGGAGTTGAAAAGGGAATGGGAAATAAATAAGAATACCCTAGGCACCAACGCAAGTATATTCAAGTTCATTGACGGTCATGAAGTTCATGGATTCGTATATTTCCAGGGTTAGGGTTGTTGTCAGCCTCTCTGCATCACTTACACGTGATTGGTCGACTCCCCACTCTCCCACTAGCAAGACGAGCCTATCACGGCCCGTCGCTCATGCAAGGCTGTGAGGACCCTCTAAAAAAATTCCACGCCCGTCGACATTTCGCCCAAGCCAGAACCTACAGACTTCCCATCCGTCGCGAGACTCAGCAGCAATAATGGCGCCGCCGCAAGACGAAGACATGCAGGACCTCACGTCCTCTGAGAGCGAGGATCAGTTCGACTCGGAAGATGAGGTTCCAAAGCAAAAACCGACCGTCGCCCTCTACGACAAGGACTCGGACGAGGAGGAGCTGGAGCGACTAGTCCTCGGCAACAAGGCGAGCTTCCGGGCGCAATTGTTCAAGGATGACTGGCTTTTCGACTCCAGCAAAGAAGCAGAGGGCAAAGAGCTTGAGCTTGTGGGGCAGGACACTGCTGGGCTGGAGGATGTCGACGATGCGGATCTTTTCATGCTCGACACGGGCTCCGGGCCAGCTGCAGGCGCTGAAGTCACCAAGTCTACGAAGCCTGTAGATGGCAACGCCCCCGCTTGGGAAGATAGCGACGACGAACGATTGGTCATCTCTCTCGCCGGAGCCACGCGCCTACGAAAGCTGCGATTAACGGAGGCCGAAGACCTCGTCAGCGGAACCGAGTACAGCAGAAGATTGCGACAGCAGTACCTCCGACTGAACCCAGCGCCGGCATGGGCCCGCGAAGCAGACGGACGACCTAGCAAGAGGAGACGACGGTCCTCTGCCGCTTCCGATTCTTCAGATGCCGATAGCGATTCCGACTCTGAGATCTCTGCCCAGCCCCTCGAGAAGTTTCTCCGCGACGTCAACCGCCTGGCTGGAGCTGGATCGACAAAGAAGCGACGACTACGACCCGAAGTTATCGACATCCAGAGGACGAGAGAGATTCCAGACCAGCACAAGGCCCCTGTTACCTCCCTCTCCTTCCACCCAGAGTACCCAGTCCTCCTGTCGTCAAGCACAGCATCTGTTCTGTACCTTCACCACATCGCACCCTCTGCGCATCCCACGCCTAATCCCCAGTTGATGTCGGTACAAGTCAAGCAGGTTGACGTGCGAAGGGCCGAGTTCATGTATCCCAAGGGCGACAGGGTGTTTTTCGCTGGACGACGGAAATACTTCCACCACTGGGACCTGCAGTCGGGCACGGTGCAAAAGACGACGCAGATTCTCGGCCACCGACTGGAGCACAAGACCATGGAACGATTCAAGCTCAGCCCTTGCGGTAGATATATGGCGATTGTGGCTTCCACCAAGAAGGGCGGTGGTATCATCAACGTCATCAGCACGACATCAATGCAGTGGATCGCCGCTGCCAGACTCTCGAGTGTCAACGGCATTGCTGATTTTGCTTGGTGGAGCACTGGGGACGGAATGACCATCCTGGGCAAGGACGGACAGGTTGGCGAGTACAGCATGGAAAGCCGTTCTTTCGTGGGTGTCTGGAACGACGAGGGTTGTGTTGGCGGTATCGTCCTGGCTCTCGGCGGCCACCAAGGCCCGACGAATCTGGGCGAGGATCGTTGGGTTGCCATCGGTTCCAACAGTGGCATCACAAACATCTACGACCGAACCGAGCTTATCGTTCCCAACGCAGAGGATCTTACCATCAAGGAACGGCCGACACCCACCCGAGTCTTTGAGCAGCTCGTCACCCCCATCACACACATCGCCTTCTCCCCTGATGGCCAGCTCATGGCCTTTGGAAGCCAACACAAGAAGGACGCGCTACGACTGGTGCATCTGCCGAGCTGCACAGTCTACCGTAACTGGCCCACGGAGCAGACACCTCTTGGTAGAATCTCAGCGGTTGCTTTTGGACGACAGAGTGATTTGCTGGCGGTTGGGAACGACACGGGTAAAATTCGATTGTGGGAGATTAGGAGTTAGGTACATAATGAGCATGAGAACGGCGCATGACTATTGGCAGCTTCTTTTTTTTTTTTTATTCCAGTGACTTTGTCCATCCCCAGGAACTTCATCTCCCTAAACAAACAGGAATCGTATCCTATTCAATCATCCAAACATGTGCTTCAGCAATGCTCTAAGCGGGTCGCCCTTGGGGAGTTTGTTCTTTGGGTAAAAGGAATCGGTCTCCGCCGTGTATTTGACCAATGCACGTTTGTCCTCGAAGAACTTGACGTCGTCGGGCTTGTTCTTGCTCTTTAGAAATTGTCCGATGTTGACGTTCACACTCTTGATCGCCTAGCACAAGTCAATATTGAGACCCTTCTATATACAGACATGTTGACATACATCGTGGCACTTCTCTTTGGTATCAAGGCTACTGGAGAGGCCGAGATCGACGCAGAGACGCTGGAAGTCTTGCAGGGTCCCGCCTCGGATATAGGCCTTCCACCGAGTGACAAGCCGGGCCTTCTTCTTCTTCTTCTTGCGGCCAGAGGGCTTCACGGAATCGATAGTCAGGCCAGCGACCCCCTTATATAAATCTTCTGCTGCGTCCTTTTTGATCCAGCGCGACACGGTTGTTGCAAATTGTCTAAGTTGGTACATTGTGTGAATACCTGGTAGGTAGATGAGGTTTATAAGTGAGGTGAGTCCTGGATCCAGGTCGAGTGTGTTTAATGTAGAGGAAGGTAAACCAAAAATAGGTAAGGATAAGCGATCAGTAATGCTCTCAAGATGGGAAAGGCTGAGTAAATAGGGACATGAATAAGCCTGAAATGTTTTGATATCACACACGAATGCTGTTATCTAGTGGCATGCCACTCGCCGCAGAACGCCTGGCGGCATGTCCCAAATGCAAGATGCCGGTTGGATTCTCAAATATACAGGTATTCATAAATTGTGGTACTCTCTTTGGTTCCAATTCGACAAATAGGGTTAGCAAGTTCAACCCTGAATTGACATGGCCACCCACATCTATTGTTTGTTATGCGACTTGCCGTCGAAACCTACTCTCAAGGCGCTGTACAGGACGCGCCCAGTGTGACGGCCACACTTCCTCTGGACAGCTGAAGCCTCCAGACGAAGAAGACACGACACCGAGGCATCCCTAAACCCATTACATCGTTGTGATGGGGACACAAGCCCGCTCCTCGACTTTGATTCACTCCACAAGGGTCTACAAAGCAATATTGAATCATAGTTCCGACCTTGTACTTACTAACTCTTATATTCGATGCTCATCCGAGTCCTATCCGATAAGCCTTTGAAAAAAACAACTTCCTCAACAGGGGTTCATGCTTACACTGGTGCTCACATGCCTAGGTATGGTGCCGTTTCTCATCAGGGGACTATCAAAGGTATGACTGGTGGGCTCTACCGAGTTGCACAACAGAGCTAGACACATGAAATAATTCACCTATGCCTCCTTCGGGCAAGGAACAGGGCTCTGGAGGTATTGTTGGATAGGTGCAGCAAACCTCAACTCAGAAGCTCTAGGCTGTGAACTGATATATTCCACGAAATGGATACTGCCTTCAACAGTTGATCGGCTTCCGTAGCTCAGTTGGTTAGAGCGTCGTACTAATACTTCAGTTTACACTGTAATATCGGTGATGCGAAGGTCTCAGGTTCAAGCCCTGGCGGGAGCAATCCCATTGGCCGTCAACTGTTATTTTTTGCTCTTTGATGCTCTTCGCATCTCTCCTTTTTACTCTCAATCCCACATATCTCGCGTTTTCCGTGGTGTTTCTATTTCGGGAGTGGGTTACCCAAATAGGCAAGTTTTGGTCTCGAGGCCCGGGAAGGAGGCCATGGCCGCGACTTCCTGGCCCTGACTACTCCAGCTCCTAGCTCGCCTGCCAGGAGCTTAGCCCAACGTCAAGGACCCAAGGACTCCCTGTTGTCTGTCGCTAACTAGTGTCCTTTGGGGGTCTTAGGCGCCTTTCGCTTGCGCTCCGCAATTGATTCGCATTTGCTCATGCAAGTCAGTCATGTTGTTTGATGCCTTATTAATTACCTGCAGTGACGTGGATCTTCAGAACGTGGCACCAAGCAAGCCGAGTTTCGACGCCGGTTGGAATCCGGGGTCATGAGTGGGCTTTTCTGCTGCATGGGGCCTCAATCCGAAAATTCCTCTTTGGACTTCCTTCGTCTTGGAGTTGGCCACGACAGCTTGGGTGTTATTGTTGTTGTTGTTGTCGTTGTTGCCTCAATGCCACGTTGACGACGGATGAAGGTGCAGCGTTTTGAGGAGAGCATAACAGTTCACGGGACCTACCATGCCGATACAATTCCGTGTGGCCGCTACCGAATCCCGATTCATGATCACTTTCGGGCTGTGCCGGTCAGATGGTTCCCGGCAAAGCCGCTTGCAGTCTATAGAGTTACGGGGTGGTGATTCTACGTGGGTTGCAACTCTATGTTGCCTGGATTTACAGCCACGGACTTATCCTGCCGTGGGTGGATAGAGTTAACCTATATGGCAGGTAGGCAGTGCCCATTTATCAGGATTCTTCCAGATGAGCCCTAGATTGGCTCCGAGAAGTCAGACAACTATACCGGGAATGAACGGACATAGCCAGGTCGGTGTAGCGGGTGATTGAGCACGGCCGGCGGGTGCCGGCCATCATCGGGACAAGTCCTGGCCGTGACCGATAACGAGGCATGTCTGCTCCAGACGGATGAAAGCCGGGGAAGACTTTGATGGGGTTGCCGGTCCCGGTGCATCGGAGACAACTTGTGCACGGGTTCGTGTACAGTATGTGAGGGAATGGAGACAGCCGTTGAAGCGGGGGACAACTGAACAAGTAGAGAATGCGAGGCAGTATCCGAGTAAGGAAGAGTGGTGCGATCTCATGAGGCAGAAGAGGAAGATGCGGGATGATAGGTGCCGTATTGGTGTAGGGTATGTAGATGGACGATAAGCTGGCATGTGCAGCCGGAGAGAATCGGGTGGATGGAAACATGGGTTGGTAAACAGGCACTGACCTCGGATGTATGATGCTCATCGAGTCGAAGAGTTTCTTGTTGTGGTATGTGTCGGTTCTGGCGATTGTCGAGGCACGGGAGTTGGATGTCGGATCAACGGGGCAGGGATGGAAGACCAGGGTTGAGTCGAGCTGGATTGGCCGGGCTATGGTTAAAGAGGACCTCAGAAACAAGACAAAGACTCGAGGAATCACATCTGACAGAAGAGGAAGAGTCTCAGCCCTGCAATGCGCTGCAACGCAATGTGTGTAAAATGGCACCCCGTACCAAAAGAATGGAGAAGCCTGGAAAGCCCGCGCAAGCATGATCCGACTTTGGCAAGTTGGATGAGCAACAGACCTGGACCAATGGCTGGGACAATTCGCAGTGGGCAGATGGTGACGTCTGGATCCTGGACTCAAGGATCCCATCGCCAACCGGGTGCCAACCCACGCAGGCTCATGCGAGAGCTTTCAGAATTTAAAGGTTTTTCTTTTGCACCAGAGCAGCGGCCAACCGCCAAATTGCGCCTTGCAGCGTGGGCAAGTCAATGCAGTGCAGGGAGCGCGGGATGTGTCCGCGGGGCGTGGGTGACGGGTTGGCCAGACCTTCTGTCTCGAACTCGTTGTACAATTGAGGCACGGCTTGGCTGAGATTATGTTGTTTTCCAATCTCGTCCACTCGCTGCTGCTTCTGCAAGACTGTAGTATCAAGAGGAATGGGGTGGTGCAGCTTGTAGGGGTCTAAGGCTCAAAGGCTCGAGTTTGGTTGGCCAGCTCTGATCGGGCTACTCATTGCCGAGCCAAAATGAGCGAACAAGAATCAAGACAATAAAAACCAAAAAAGACCAGACATGATGCCACCGGGATGCAGCCAACCAATCCATCGGAGTCAGGAAAAGAAACTTCCAAGAGGCTGGCTGACCTCGAACTCACCATGGATCCAGGTCGGTCAGATGCTCGGGATCCATGATCAATCACCGCCAGGTATCACAATCCCACTCCCGTGATCGTCAAGACCTGGTATGCGAGTAACCTGTGGCGTGGATTGTGACCGGGAGCAGGGATGAATCCCCCGATCGCCCTCTTTTACTCGTCCCAGATGCCGAGACCTGAGAGCAAGACGAGATGAAGAGAGGGGTTCGTCTGTATTAGCGAGAACGGGAACAGAGGACACTGACAGGAGAAAAGACCCTGAAGGGTCCTGCTTCAGCTGTTTCCATGGAGACTTCCTCTCAGCTGAGGAGGCTAGAAAACCAAAGATGGAGTAGAACACAGTTGGCTTCTGGATTCTGATCTGAGGCGAGCAGGAAGCTCGAGCCCGAGACTGAACCTGGAGTTGGGAATCCTAGGAGTTAAGTTTTCAAGACAAGTTGAACCCGCCCATATCGGACGATGAGCCAGGGCGTTGAAGGAAGGAGGCAAGTGGTGCCCGAGCTTGTGCCTGCCTCCACCAGGCAGAGCAGGCACGGGCAGGTACAGGCACGGACTTGGACCAACGTTGGACTTTCCATTTTGCTTTTTGGGGGATGCCGCCTGGAGATGGGTGACCAACCCCCAATATCCGCTGAACCCACAGAGGGTTACGGGCGCTGGCCGAGCATGTGTGATCCATGGATGGCCAAGGACGCTGATGGCAGGTGCGCACGGCCTGGATTCAGTCAACTGAAGATATCTCCCTACCTATCCACCAAAAGATACTCGCCTCAGGCATCATCTCAGGTACGGCTGGCGTAGCCAGGAACCGGCCGAAGCTGAGAGATTGACGACAATGCACGAAAAAGGCCGACATCAGACCACACCCTCCCCCGTCACGAACTCGACGGGCTTCAACCCGGCCGGAAGGCATGGGTCACGCCCTCACGGTCAGCGCGGCGTGGCATGATGCACAACCCTGCCTACGAAGAACCCACGGAGGCTTTCACAGGAGTCCACAGGGACCACCCCCCTCCCCCTCTACGCCGGCGCGTCCCGGCACAGCAAAAGGTTGGATCATGACAAGATTGACAGTCCACTTTGGCCCAGAGGCACACGGGCAAGATGCTCGGGTCCTGCCAATCTGACCCGGGGGGAAATCGATCCATCCAGTCATTGGCAGCGGCATCAATTGGTGCATGAGCATTGCTTTACCGGGCACGGCCAAGCCAAGGCAATGAGCCACCAGCGGCTCCAGCAGTGCTTAGGCGAGAAGCAAGCAATGAGCAATGAATGGGGCGCGCACGCAAGCAAGCACGCAGGTCAGAAGCATGCGATGCGATAAACCTCTTTAAAAGTGACCCGCCGCACTTCATGCGCCCCTCCCCTCAGGTTCCAGTCTCTTCCCTCTTGCTCGCCAGTGAGAACTCGCTCTTTTCCATTTCGAGATCCTTCAAGCTCCAGCGGTTCACTCTAGCTCGCTCACTTGCAGGCCGACCGCCTTCAGGACCAGCCACGACCTTTTCTTGCCCTTCAACGTCCATCGCATTAGATCGGGGGAAACTACTGCGCGCCCAGCACATCACCCACCAACTGCACTGCGCTGCGCTGCACAATCTTGGGAAAGCCTCTCCGGCCATTGATCCATTAATAACCTCCCGTTATCTGGAACCGAGCTTGACCGACCGAGCCCTTTTTTTTTTCCCCTGCTGTCGAGATTTTTGCGACTCCGCCCAGGTCTCAGTCGATCACTCAACTAGTCGCAACTGGCATCCCCGCCTCCGCCTCCGCTTGTTCATTGCTTTTCCTGCCTCTTTTTTACTCTTCCAGCCTCGCGATTTGAATCTTTTTTTCTCCTTCTCTTCTCTTAAACTCGCCCTCTGTCGCCAATTGACCTTTTCCACCTTCGGCCTCGTTCTCCAGAACCTCCAATCGTGTCTGCGCCGTCCTCGATGGACCCTTCGTGTCATTGAGGACCGAAACCCCAACCTTCACTTTCACGCCCGCGCACCTTTCCAATCGATCACGGAGAAAAAGTTAGGAAACGAGTCTGCCCGTGAAATCGACCCAAGATGCCGCTCCGACGGCCGAGTACCTCGGGAGACGGACACTCCGTCGCATCTTCGTCGCCTTCATTTTCTTTAGCGGGTACCAAGCGCCGCTTCCCGCTCCTAGGCCGGAAAAAGACCCGAAATTCGGACCTCCCCCGGCCGTCGTCTGTCGTATTGCCTTCAACTTCATCTTCTCAGAAGCTCGCCAACGTCAAGCCCGGCCTCCGAGTACACGTCCAGGTCAAGTTTGAGAGCCCAATCGGCACCGAGCACGTACGCGACTATGAGGCCTCACCTCAGCTGAAGGCCTCGGATCGTATCTGCCAAGCGCTGCTCTCGCGCCTCCAGCATTGCTCTGCAGAGCTTATCACACGCCACGATTCTACCGCTCTCGACCCACTCCGCAAGCCCCATCGTGATGTCAAGCCACTGCGCTATCGCATCACATACCGCGTGGAACGCGATGGCCTCATTCTTGTAGAAAAGTCGCTACGCTCTTTCCAGGAGTACGAGCTGACCCATGACGACGCTCGCGAAGTTGTCAATGCTACCGACCGCATTGTTGGCTTGTTTTTGGTGCGCCACGATCCCGGCTTCCGGTGGTCTGACGCTGCCGATCCCGAGCCGGCCAACGCCGAGTCCGAAACTGTCCGGCCGTGCACCGGCCGACCGCAATCCACCGCCTGCATTCCCCGATCCCGGTTCGCCAACGACACTCAATCTTTCGAACTCGTCTCGGGCTATGCAATTGAGCTCTTTTTGCGCAGTCGCTGTGCCACCCGCTACCCAGAGAACCGGAATGCCTCTATCAAGATTGATAGTCGCCAGCCCTCCCCCCTGACCCTCCTTCTCGGCGAGGAGCTGATGACCCGTGTCTCCAACCTCGTAATTGACCCTGTCGACTCTTGTAAGCGCAAATTTGATAAGCGCCACAAGACTTGCAATGGGTTTGAGGGTAGCGGTGGCTGCACACACATTGAGGATGGTGCCGTTGACATCATGGTCAAGGTTCGCAACAACCTTGGCCCTGATTACACATACTTTTCCCATCGCATCCAAACAAGCAAGGTCTTGTTCAATGATCCTCAGGGTCGCGACTTTGACGAGTTCGCCAACCAGGTCAAGGCCAAGCTGGAGAAGGCTCGTGATATGACTGACAAGTCTATGCGTTCTCTGGATGACCTCACCCTCACTATCCGTGAACTACGTGGAAAGAATTGGTCTGTTCACGAACCTCTTGTTGTTCGGCTTGACCACTCGGTCACTTATTGCCGCCAAACCATTGAGGCTGTCATGGAACGCCTTCAGGCTGGCATCAGCAACGTCCTGGAGCACCATGAGGATGCGCTCGCCACCATGACCGTTCACAAGCGAGGCCACCTCATCTACGATGGTTTCCTTGACGGTGCTGGTGGGGATGATAGCATTCCTCTGGAGAAGTTTGCCTCTCCCGACTTAGAGAGAAAGGCCCTCGAGGCTCACCTGAAGGAGCGCATCCGTTCCGATATCACGATGCTGTGTAAGGACACTTGCGCCATTGACTGTCCTGACACGCTACCAAACCTGCGTCTCAAGTCAAGAGGTGCTGCTGCCTCCTCCATCGGAGCGGCATCGTCGATTGTACCCCCTCCATCAATTGGAGCCACATCGTCAGTTGCGCCCACCCCCTCGCTGACCGCTTCTGCCTCACTCCCCCGACCCGAGTCTGAGGTTTCCATGTCGGGATCTCTGGGCAGCTCCCGTTCCGAGCATACGCTGTCAAAGAAGATTGGCCAGACGAACTTGAGAGATAGCCCTCAGGCTCCTCCCTCGCCCGCAGCTCCTTCGCCTGACCTGCGCCGAGTACCATCTGGTCTCGAGATGGCCAAGAAGAACGGTTACATGGCCGACTTCATCGCAGACGACGAGAACCAGTCCGAACCCCCGTCTACTCCGAGCTTGGTGGATACTGATAGCATCAGCCCCCGAGACAGTATCGTTGTAACCCCCAAGTCCTCGCGTGCTTTGGCCCAGGACCAGTCCAACGAGGGACTTCGAATCATCGACGACGGACGTAGGATCATCTACCAAGAGCAGTCCGACATGGACGCCATTGCTAGCGGAGTGGTTCAATTCCATCGTCCTATCAACGACGACGACGAGCCCATCCAGCTCACAAAAGAGCCTCCGATCGAGACCCCGGAAAGAAGAGCGGCTCGCCGATCTCTTGATACCCGCATGCCCGACCTCTCTGGCGGCTTGGACTCTCCTTTGGCTGAGCCCAAGAAGGATGACGCCCCTGTCTCCCCAGCCGCCCAGAAGGAAGAAGAGCCTGAGAAGCCTGCACCTGTGCCTGAGACCCAAGAGGCCAAGGCGGCTGAAGAGAAGCTTCCAACTGAGGGTGTCTTGGAACACTCGAGCACGCCGGCCTCGCCTGTGGTCGAAGAGCTCAAGCCCGAGGAACCTACTCCCAAGCAGACGGAAACACCTGTTGAGGCACCTAAGGCAGCTGAGCCTGATGCCAAGATCGAGGTCGCTCCTGAGAAGGAGTCTGTTGACTTGGTACCTCAGGTTGCCGAACCTACCGAAGCTCCCGCTTCGACTGCCCAGAAGAATGAGACACCTCATGCTTCGCAAGATGAGCAGTGGGAGATGGTCGATGCTCGCGATGCTCCGTCAGACCCTCAGGCCATTGTGCCTCACACAAGATCTGAGACGAGCTTCGGGACCACCCCTCCAGCCAGCCTTCGTGGAGACGCTGAGACAGCTGAGGCCACTGCGCCTGCTGTCCCTGTCGTAGCTGCTGAGAAGACTGAGGCGGATGAGAAGGAGACACAACTGGCCAACGAGTCTGAAGTGCAAACTCCAAAGGCCACCCCGGTCGCTCTTGAGGTTACGGAAAGCGACGACGCCTCGAAGAAGCCTCAGGAAGAGACTGTTCTCAACGACTTCCCCAAGCCTCCTTCTACTCACTCTCAGGTTGAAGAGCCTCAATCTAAGGAGCCGACCGAGCCAGTTGCAGAGACTTCCACTGTTGATGCACCCAAGCAGGAGCCCTCGGAGGAGCCCGCTCAGGAGAAGGTCGTCAAGTCCAAGGAAACTGTAGTTCCTGAGGAATCCAAGGAACTGTCTCACAAGGCTGAAGAGGCCTTGCCTGAGACGGTCCGAGGATCCAGCGACTCCGGCATCTCTATGGAGGAGCAGGCCAAGGAGACAGCCAAGGAGGACAAGGTTCAAACGCCTGCCGTTGCCGAAAGCGCCGAGGCGGAACCTTCGCCTTCGGTGCAAGAACCCCTTGCTGTGCCTGCTGCCGAGCAAGCCTCTGAGAAGCCATCTGAGACTGATGCTCCCAAGGTCGAAATCACTGAGTCTCCTGAAGTCGCCCAGGAAGTGAATGCGGTTGCAAGTGAGCAGCCCAAGCCTGTGGACGACGATGAAGCTTCGTCTATCCCTGCCACACCTACCGAGATGCTTGCAACTCCCCTCGAGACAGTTCTCGAGGAAATCCCTGACTCAGCCATCACTGATGGGTCAGAGTCCCCCAACCTGGAGCCCTCGTCTGCTCTCCGCGATGGACGTGCTGAGCTGCCACGCATCGCCTCGGCTCCTCTCAACGCGCTCCCCACGTCTGACTACTTCAGAACGCCTCCTGTGTCCGAGAAGGACCAAGGACCAGCCCCTCCTTCGATTGATAGCTCCAACCTTCCCCTGGTACTTGCTCGTCCTCGTCCCCGTACCAACACTCTCCCCTCGCGCCGTTACTCAACCGCGCTGACCCTCGATATCGAGGCCGAACCTTTCCACCGCGACGGTGATGAATCCCCCACTGGCGAGCCTCCCAAGAGCGCCAGCGGTGTGTGGCACAAGGATTCGAGCCACCGCCGCCAGCCCTCAGCTGGCTCAGTTGGCTTTGTCGGGCTACAGGATCAGCGACGCCTACACAGCGTCGGCCTCCGTAGCGCCCTGATGCCCTACCGCTGGCAAGGAATGCAGCAGCGTGGACAGGGTGTCTGGGAGGGACGACCCAGCACCTCGCACAGCCAGGTTTAGATTCGATCTCTTGGATGATGCGTGGATATTGATTTCAGCCATTCGTTAGACTTTATTTCAAGACATGAATGAGATGAGGAAAAGAAGGATAGGATAGGACGGGACAGGACAGGATTGGACCGGATAGGATAGGATAGGATATATGGACACATAGAGAGTAAAGGGAGCAAGTTGCCGGCTTGGGCACCAAGGTGACAGCCTGGCGATGGCGTTTGGGCCGACTATTGATTTTACGCACGTATTCGTAGCACTTAGAGTCGAAGCATGACATTTTGCAGAGGATACCATATCAGGCAAATTATAACGACGGATGCGCATTTAACACGAGTCTCTCGCATTGATCTATATGATTGAGCTCAACTAATGGCCTCGAGTATCTACCAAGGAATGGTGCCCTTATCATCCGTAAACGTGCCTGTCTTGCCATCCGCTCCAAGAGTCGCAGCTTGGCAAATGCTGACAGCTCCAAGGCTGGGGTCGTCGGCTCCCTGGAATCCATTCAGAGTGGTCCCGCAGTGATGGCCTGGGCAGACAATGTTGATCTTCCACTGCGGATGGTCCTCGTATCTGATGGCGTAGTGAAGGGCCAGCATGTTCAAGGCCGACTTGCTGTACGTGTAGACGCCATAGTTAGGCTTGTGAAGGGCAGACGTCGGGTCAGCCTTTTGGGCCAGGCTGCCGAGGGCGGAGGTGACAAAGACGATGCGGCGTGTCTTGTTTGAACGCTCAAGGAGCGGGAGGAGGGCGTCTGTGACGAGACCAGTGCCGATGACGTTGGTGTCGAAGACGGCCTGCATGCGAGCGCGGGGGGAAACGTTCAGGCTAAGACCAGAGATGGCGCTGTTGTTGATGAGAACATCAAGACGGCCGTATGTGTCTTGAATGGACTTGACTGCAGCGGCGATGCTCTCGTCCGAGGTGATGTCCAAGACGAGAGGGGAGACACGGAGGCCTTGGGCCTGGAAGGAGGAGGCGGCCTCTTGCACGGCGTCTGGGCGGCGGCCGGAAAGGATGACGTGATAGTCTGGATGTTCAGCCGTGAGCTTCTTGACGACCTCGAGACCGATGCCTTGGTTGGCGCCGGTGACGAGGACGATGGTGGTTTCGGGGGTGATGGTGTTGGAAGACATGGTTGTGTGTTGATTGAAGTGCTGTGCTGGTGTGATCTGATATGTCCAATCCATCGAGGAATGAGACCCTTCTTTATACCATCGAGAATAGCATGTAGATGATTTGAATAACTCATCTTGGAGACATGTCGTCGCCTTTGAGATGCTATCTCCGATGTTGGCTGTTCATGAATCCTAAGTCCGTGATTGGACCAGGGCATCGAGGCCACTCTGAGATTGATTACCCTTTTGGGAAACCACCCAGACCAAGTCTTGATGACAAAATCCTCTGAATATTGAGTCATGGTGATCAAAAGTGAATACTTGGAGTCTCGAGGAACCAATTGCGTGACTTGGATGGAGCCCGCGCGCCCCGAGGTGTTGGGGCTGATGCTGGAACTGCAGTTCAGCCTATATATCAGTTGGACCAGCCTTGTATGGCATATGTGAGCAGAACTGCTGTGTCCAGCTTCATTCACTGAGCAGCCGAATAGATAAAGGCCCCAGAAAGTAATGAGTCTGGGCTCACACAAGCTCGGCGTCACCTGCTTCGACCAAGTGCTTGGCGCTGGACCATCTGAGGATGAGGATGTCGCCATTCTCTGCAGGAAGAGTAACGTCGGCGTCGGTGCCCTCGCCATGGACATCCCCATCCTTGAGCATACGGATGAAGACGGCAGTGTCCAGGTCGGGCGAGTCAATCATGCTGATGTTGCCAGCGGTGTCGTTGAGATTCTGCAGTTGCTGCGGAAACGACGCCAGGAAGGACGAGAGATAGTGGTTGTGCAGCAGAGCCTGGTGCCTTGTCGCGTAGGCCACCTCTGTTGGCGAGAGCCTCTCCCTGAGTTCCTGGCTTGAGAGGTAGTGGAGGGT